>NW_026991726.1:600000-980137 GCF_029215605.1 Mirounga angustirostris | reverse complement strand
TTGTGTGAGGAGGAAGTTGGATAAGGGGACCCCAGGCAGTGGTGACCTCACTTCCCTGACAACAGAACCCAACAGAATTTGGAACCCCGGTAACCAGGCACCCACATTCCAGAGACAGCCCCCTGCCCAGCTCATTTCTTTGGAGACCCTCCAACAAAAAGCATGTTCGGGTGCTGCTTCCCCAAATCTGGACGCTGCAGGCTGAAGAAAGAGCGCCCTGCAAACGCTGTCCCCCGCTGGGGATGTCGAATCAGGGCTCCCCACCGCCTCTGGCCATTTGGCCGGAAGGACAGAAAGGTGACACCAGGAGGCCCAGAGCCTGCCACCCAGCCCCACACGCTCTGATCTAACCTGTGCAGCCCCAGGCCCCCGTCCGTGTGTGTGTGTCTGTGCGTGTCTGTGTGTGAGTGTGCGTGTGCGTGCGTGTCTGTGGGTGTGCGTGTGTGTGTGTGAAGAGGGGTCATGCGGGGTGGGGCGACCCTGAGCAGGAGCAGGCTGATGAGGGGTCAGATTCCCAGTGGGCAGGTCATGTTCAAGGTCAAGGCTGGCTGGGTGGGATGGGGTGTGCGGGCGCTGCCCCTTCTACCCAGGGTTTATCCCGATAGTCCTGCAGGGATGGGTCACTGCATCCCGGGTGCAGGGCTGTGCACTCACAGGTCTGTGTCTGATCTGGGAGCAGCAGGGGGACTGGGCAGGAGGACAGTGAGGATGGCCGGGCAGAGCTGTGATGCCTCCAGCCGGCTACCCGTCCCTGTCTTTGCAGAAGGCCACGGATGACCTCCCGAGGCGGCTGGCGGACATGCCCTCCTCCCTGACGGAGGGGTTGACCCCACAGGCATCCCCAAAAACAAGTGCTGGGGATTGCCGGGCAAGACCTCCAACACCCCCCAGACCACTGTCCCAGGTGGTTGGTCACCGGACAGTGGTCCAGGAGCCGAAGCCCACAGAGACCGAGCCCGAGGGTGAGAAGGCTGGGGCTGGGTGTTTGTGGTGTGTGGGGATGGGTCGGTGCTGACCCCACAGGGACGAGCCCCCAGAGGCTGGTGTGGGGCCTGGAGCAAAGACTGGGCGCAGAGCATCCAGCGGGTGGACTGCAGTCGGGGAGACACCCCGGGGAGGGCTCCTTCCTGGCTGCAGCTTCTCTGGGAGGCCCTGGGCTGGGTTCTGTCTCCGCAAAGGCCCACGGACAGCGGGCTCGGGGTGAGCTTTTCTCCTCTCACAGCTGCTCCACCACCTGAGGAGCTAGAGCCGGCTCCAACTCCATCGGCAGCTCTGAAGGGAGGGGTGGTGCCTGCAGCGACTTCAGGAGGAGACCAGGAGCCGGCAGGTGACCCGGCACCCACCCACGGACAGCCTGACGCGGGCCAGGAAGAACTGGCACCTGCACCTGACCCAGCTCCTGCTACTGTTCCTGCCCCTGACCCAGCTCTGGCCCTGGATCCTGCACCTGCCACTGCTCCAACCCAGCTCATGCCCCTCCTCCTACCCCTTCCCCTGCCCCTGCCAGAGCCACTGCCCCTTCCCCTTCCCCTGCCCCTGCCAGAGCCACTGCCCCTTCCCCTGCCCCTGCCAGAGCCACTGCCCCTTCCCCTGCCCCTGCCTGAGCTCCTGTTCCTACTCCTTCTCCTGCTCCTGTCCCTGCCCCTGCCAGACTCGCTGCCCTTTCGCCTGCCCCTTCCTGGGCTCCTGTTCTTGTCCCTGACCCTGCTCCTGCCCATAACCCTACCCCTGCCAAACCTGCTGCCCCTTCCCCTGCCCCTGCCTGAGCTCCTGTTCCTGCTCCTTTTCCTGCTCCTGCTTCTGCCCCGTCCCCTGCAAGACCTGCTGCCCCTTCCCCTGCCTGAGCTCCTGTTCCTGCTCCTTTTCCTGCTCCTGCGTCTGCCCCTTCCCCTGCAAGACCTGCTGCCCCTGCCCCTGCAAGACCTGCTGCCCCTGCCCCTGCCCCTGCCTGAGCTCCTGTTCCTGCTCCTTTTCCTGTTCCCGCTTCTGCCCCTTCCCCTGCCAGACCCGCTGCCCCTTCCCCTGCCCCTGCCTGAGCTCCTGTTCCTGCTCCTGCTTCTGCGCCTTCCCCTGCCCCTGCCTGGGCTCCTGTTCCTGTTCCTTTTCCTGCGCCTGCTTCTGCCCCGTCCCCTGCAAGACCTGCTGCCCTTGCCTGAGCTCCTGTTCCTGTTCCTTTTCCTGCTCCTGCTCCTGCCCCTTCCCCTGCCAGACCTGCTGCCCCTGCCCCTGCGCCTGCCGGAGCTCCTGTTCCTGCTCCTTACCCAGGTCCTGCCCTAGATCCTGCACCTGCCACGACTGCTGATCCTATCCCTCCCCTTGCCCCTGCCCCTGGCCCTGCTCTTACACCTGTCCCTGCCCCTGGCCCTGCCCCTATCCTAATCCCTGCCCCTACTCCTGCTCCTGCAGGGCTCCCAGAGCCACATCCAGAGCCCACAGCCCTGCGGGGAGAGCTCCTTGTACAATTACCCTTAGTTCTATCGCCGGACCCCAACGCCTCGCCAGATTGTTTCATCCCCTCCCCCTATATTCTTTCTCTCTGGTTCATATTGTTCTGGTTCATATTGTTCATTTTCATGTTCTGTATACTGTTTATTATTTGTTTTAAATAAAATTACTTGTTTTCAACTGAACATGTGATGAGCATAAGTACATTCCCAACGCTGTGCCACCACACCCCAGAACATTGCTGCGGAATATCTCATGTCTCAAAGGAGTCCCCGAACCAGAAGCCCCCCTGCCCATTTCTCCCCCAGCCCAGACCCTGGAAACCCCTAAGCTGCTTTCTCTCCCTATTCTTTTACTCGTTCTGGATGTTTCTGTACGTGGAATCATGCAATAGGAGCCTTTGTGTCTGCCCACCTATTTTCAAAGGGGACTCGTTTTCTTCTATTTATTTGTCATAAAATTTCCCTTATTCGATATTGAAATCCCCGATGGATTACAGATCAGATGTAATCGTAGACGCCTCTTTAGGAATTATGGGCACAGGGGCGCCTGGGTGGCTCAGTCATTAAGCGTCTACCTTCGGCTCAGGTCATGATCTCAGGGTCCTGGGATCGAGCCCCGCATCGGGCTCCCTGCTCCGTGGGAAGCCTGCTTCTCCCTCTCCCACTCCCCTTGCTTGTGCTCCCTCTCTTGCTGTGTCTCTCTCTGTCAAATAAATAAATAAAATCTTTAAAAAAAAAAAAGGAATTATGGGCACAATCTCGGGGCGGAGACCCCTGTACCTGCTGGGACACTGCAGCCTGACCCCAGACAGGAAACGGCTGGTTACTCCTGTGGCCCACACAGAAACCAGGGAAACGCAGAAAGCTGGAAGACACACCACAAAGCAAGGCCAGAGAAAGGTTTCACCTGACTCTGGTTCAAACCACGCTCCAAGTCACTGGGTTCCACAGGGATGGAGACCAAACACATGCCATTCCAAGGGGGAGGATAGGCACGCAGGGAATATGTGTCAGAGATGTGGAGCTCCCGGGGAAGGATTCCGGCAAAGGAAACCCTATGGAGGCAGCGCTCGTCACCCTCAGACTGGCAGGTGTCTGGTCTGGGGAGAACGTGAGGAAGTGGAGGTCCAATGCAGGTCCCCTGGAGGAAAGGGTGACGGGCACCCTTGTCTGGGAGAACAGTGAGCATCACCCACCCCAGGCTGCAGGTGCACCCATAACCTGGCATGCTCGGCCTCGGACTCACCCCCGGAAACTCTGGCTCGGTTTTTCACAGATCTGCTTTCAGGAGTGTTCATCACAGCAGTGGTGGAGAGAGCAGGGAATGGAACAACACTAATGCCCAAGGAGATGGATGGGATCCATGGTCCCAGTCCTCATGATAGAGTGCCCTGTAGCTACTCTCACGTTGTCCTTCGGGGCACAGGATCCGGGAAGCCCCTCCTGAGACTCCCTCCTGCCACCCTGTTCCTGGGAACATTGAGAATTGTTTGAGGAGGAGGTGGAGAGGATCCAGGATGACACCGGATCCAAGGAGAAGGAAAGTCAGCACTGGGAGGACAGATGGACGTGCCCTGAGCCACCATCCAGGACCCAGGCTGTGGTGCCCTCGGACCTCACCCCAAATAATGGCTCCTGAGGTACAGATCCAGCTTCTGTGGTTTCACTCCCTCCCTCCCTACGTCATTTATTCACTCATTCATTCCCCCCTCTCTCTCCTTCCCCTCCACTCCTCCCTTCCCTCCCCCACTCCCTCCCTCCCTGCCTCTCTGCCTCCCTCCCATCCTCCCTGCCTCCCTCCCTCCCCTCTACCCCTCCCATCCTCCCTTTCCTCCTGCCTCTCTCCCCTCCTTCTCTCCCATCGTCCCTCCCTCTCTCTTTCCCTCACTCCCATCCTCCCTCATTCAGCACAAGATCTGGGGTCCCTGCTGGGTACTGAGCACTGGGGCTTCATTAGTGAGCACCCCCCAACCCAAATGGTCACGTCCACTGTGGGAGGTGATGGGGGGCAGTCCTCATGGCTAGCTCTGGCGATGAGCACTACGAATCTGCTCCTGGAAACAGGCCAGTCACACAAAGAAAAGAATGGAGAGACCCGTGTTTAGCACCTCCTCTAGAAAAATCTCGTCCTGAAAAGTGATGAAAAATAAGTATGTCCTAGACTTCATGCCATGTGAGTTCTAATGGCAGGTACGCACTGATTCCTAGAACCAACAAAGAGTAAATCATCCAGTGTCAACTGGGGAGTTGTGACACAACTTTTCTGACCAAATGACAGCATTTCAGCCAACATCTCCAGGGCCTCCGAGTTTTCCCAAGGGTCTCTGTGATCCTTTGATCCTTCCATCCACCTCCTTGGGAAGCTCTGTCCTGTCCTCTTCCTTGTCTCCTGCCTCTTCTGAGACCCTTCCGTGGTTTCCCCCTCCCCCCTTGCCAGGGCCGCCCTCAGCAGGATTCCCCATGCCCCTTGGCTGGGCGCCCGCATCCCACACTGAGCCCCATGAGCCCAGTGCCTTCTGCAAGGCCTGTGCGCTCCCTCTGGGGTCACTTGGCATCTCCCCTTACAGCAACCTGCGTCGTCCTGTGCTGAGTCTCCTCTGAGCAGTCTGTGAGGCCGGCCTGTGCCCGTGTCACCGGAACAGAAGCGAGAGTCCAGAACGTCCAGACGACCCGCTCCCAGTCCCAGCGTGTGGAGCCTGGGCCAAGGATGGTCCACGAGCAGAGGAGGACTCGGACCCAGGGAGCCTGAGGGAGGATGTGGCACATTGAGCCCATAGGATGAGAGTGAGCAATGTGGGGGCCTGGTGCTCAGACCTGCTGGGAGACCACATCGCACTGACTCTGTCCACAGGGCTGGAGGTTTTCAGGGTATCCACCCTCCCATGCTGCAGGCTGGCAGTGACTGGCAGGGGAGGAGGCACACCTGATGCAGGAGAGAGCCCTCAGGCAGAGAGGAGGGGGCAGGCTCTCCCCCAGCAGCTGCAGGAACTCGGGGTAACCACTCTCCCAGGCTGCAGGCTGGCAGTGACTGGCAGGAGAGGAGGCACCTGGTGTGAGAGAGAGCCCTCAGGCAGAAAGGAGGGGGCAGGTGGTCCCCCAGCAGCTGAAGAAACTCAGGGTAGCCACCCTCCCAGGCTGCAGGCTGGCAGTGGCTGGCAAGAGAGGAGGCAGCTGATGCAGGAGAGAGCCCTCAGGCAGAGAGGAGGGGGCAGGCTCTCCCCCAGCAGCTAGAGGAACTCGGGGTAGCCACCCTCCCAGACTGCAGGCTGGCAGTGGCTGGCAGGAGAGGAGGCGCACCTGGTGCAGGACAGAGGCCTCAGGCAGAGAAGAGGGGGCAGGCTCTCCCCCAGCAGCAGGTGCACTTGGGCAGGCTGAGGGGGCATCAGTGGACAGCAGTGCCTGCAGCTGGGGTCTTCACACAGACCCCCTCCTCAGCCTCAGCACAAGCTTGTCTGGATGACCTTTGTCCCCCAAACACAAAGTCTGACCCAGGACCCCCCTCAAGCCCTGACTCCCAATCCTTTCTACTCAACTCAAGTGACAAGAAATGGCCAATAGTTTAGGTGGTGTTGGGTGCACAGGGACATTTGCTTTTCTGGCCCATGCTGTAACGTTGCTGGCATTTTAAAGATCTCAGGGCTTTGATTCAAAAATGGCAGGATGCCGGGGACCCCAGACAGCTTTCTGGAAACATGCCTCTCGGCCTTGCAGCCCTCCCATCCCACCAGCTGCTCAGAATCCCTCCAAGCCACAGACCCACAGTCTTAAGTCCTCAGATGGCCCAGGCGACGTGCCTTCAAAAAGTGATCCCGGTGGGACTGCAGGACACACTGCAGATTCCAGCAAATCCCCCTCCCAGAAAGTGAGGGTACCACTGGATGAACTGTCCAAAAACAGCCAGGTCAGGGTTCCAGGAAGACACCAGAGGCACAGGAGTAACTGAGGAGCATCTGAAGGCCAGGTAGGGACAGTGAGAACCTCTGGTGTTTTTGCCTAGGGGCAGCTCCAGTCCCCCTAAACCCTCAGTGGAATGGCTTTACTGGGGCACTGGGGGGGAACCATGCCTGGAGGACCCGTGGCTCCACTGTCCGAGGTCGCCGACTTGATCAGTGCACAGGTGGGGAAAACCGGCCACACCCCGAAGAATTTCTAGAAACAGTAGCCATCTCAGTGGTAGCAGACCTGGGAGGTCAACCTTTCAGCTGCCTGAGGTGAGATCGAGCCACAGACCAGCACACTAGCCAGAAATGGAAGAAGGAGAACCAGTTCTTCATTTCATAGTTTCTAAGTCACCGGTTTGTTCCTATGGTTAGTATACCTTGCATCCTGGGAAATCTCTGCCTGTCTAAGGTCTTGAAACTGTTCTCCTCATGTTCTCTGCTGGAGAGGTTCTTGCAAAATCTCTGGTTTATAGGTAAAAATCATCTGGAATTGACTTTGGTTGGCACACCCATGCTGGGAAAAGGATGAAGCTTCCCCAAAATACTAAAAATAGAACTCCCGTATGATCCCACTATCAGGTAGACCTTTTCAGGAAATAAAGTCAGTTTCTCGAAGTAAGATCTGCATTCTCCCACCCAATCTCCCTGAGGAGGAGTGGCCACCCTTAGCGACCCTCCCCTTGAGGCAGGTGCCTCCCTGGACAAGGGGCTACCCCAGGGCTGGAAGGTCTCCACAGCAGCACATCCGATGTCCTGGATACTAGGAGACAGAGTACAGCACCAGGCCAGTGAGGGTCAGGACACACTACCCCAAATATGGCACCTTGGCAAAATAAATATAGTAGCTAAAAGAACTTTTGCATAGAGCAAAGCAAGAAGGTCTCTCTGACCCCCAGCCATCAGCCCTTTTTCCCTTAAGCAGGTCAGAAGACTCCCATGTGGAACTTTCTCGCCCCGGACCACAGGGATGATGTGCTTATCACCAGAGTCAAGGAATTTAGGACCACGGGGTCTATACAAACACACCTGGTTAAACTAACCCTTATCTTCCTAGTTACTTCTTTACCGTTTACGAGCCCTAGTCCAAACCCCTGCGTCTGTCCATTCTTCACACACTTACTGCTTCTTTGTCTAAAAGGTAGAAGAGCTGTCTGCTCCAGTCACCTCTGCTGGTCTTCATGGTCTTGTGAGGCTCCCACCAAAGCAACCAATACATTTTGCTTGCTTTTCTCCTGTTCATCTGTCTTTGTCAATTTCCAGACTCAGCCGGGGACCTTAACAGGGTTGAGGAAAACTTTTTCCTCTCTTGCAGCCCTGTGGGGCAGGGGGTGGGGCGTCAGGAAAACCCATCCCATCTTCCTGGCTTTGGTTAAAACCGACCTCTGCTGGGAAGCAGCACAGGACTGTGCACGGCTGGGGGAGCCAGAGAGAGGCACGTGGAACATGTAGGAGCTACCTGACCCCCAGCCGGGGGACTTGGCCCCAGTGACAAGTCCAGGGTGTGATTATGAATATTATAATGGAAGCATCCTGAACATCAGAGCTTCCCCACTCCAGGCTTCATGATTGCTGCTCGTTGTAGTTGCTACTGTTGGCTTAGTGACTTTTCTGAACTCACTTTGTCAAGTCTGTATTCTTTGCTGTGTGTGGCCACTGAATCCCTGTGCTGTTAACTCAGTGGTCAGCCAGTGGCTGGGCAGAGAGGTCACCCCTGTTTCCGAGCTATGGGCTACAGACTGGAAGTCCCCACAACCTCCTCTTCAGGTTTGAATAATCTGCTCCAGTGGCTCATGGAACTCAGAGAAACATGTTACTTACTAGATGACCAGTTCATTAAAAGGACAGAACTCAGAGCCAGGCAGCTGGAATCGATGAGCAGGGCAAGGTGTGTAGAAGAAGCTCGGGGCTCCCCCGCTCTCTGAGTTAAAGAGGCCTTTGTCCACCTCCACTCTGACCTTCGTCTGTACTTCCTAACTGATGACGTCCTTCCTTCGGGCTCATCTGTTAACTCAAGTGAAAGACCCGGTGGGCACCAAAATGACTCCTCAAGTAATAACCACTGCTGATGTCCTGGTGATTCTTGGGCACAGCCATGAATCTCAGCTTCTTCATGATGGGGCGCAGCCCAGCAGCTGTGGATCCCACAGGTCCTCCAGGGGCAGCCCAGCAGCTGTGGGTCCCACAGGTCCTCTCGGGGACAGCCCAGCAGCTGAGGGTCCCACGGGTCCTCTGGGGACAGCACCTTAATGGGCTTATGGTCCAGCAAGTACCTGTTCAGGTGGCTCTCATTGTGCCACACAGCCTCAATCCCAGTGGCCAGGTTGACCCCCATTGCCTGGTGACAGGCCAAGGTCAGTTGGTGAACCTCTACCACCGACCCCCCAAAAAAGGTCCTCATGTAGTAAAAGTCGCCCTTGTCCCTGGGGATGTGTGCCTGGGACTGTGGCCAATGCTCGTAGCTGAAGTCCTTGTGGGCTGCCTGGTAGAAACCGGGGTGCAGGGTGCCGAAGAGGGGGGACAGGATCTCCATACTCACGTGGTCGCAGAACTTCATATCCACCTCTGTGCATACCAGGTAGTCCACCTCACGGAGGAAGTGTGGAATTATTCTTAGAAAATATATTGTAAGCCCTCAGGAGTGATTGTGGAAGCAGCAGAAAGGTCAACAGCATTCCTGTTCTCAGACTATTGAACGCAAGGGCCCAGTAGGAGCAGGATCCCATGATCCCCAGGGGCAGGGCACA
Source organism: Mirounga angustirostris (assembly GCF_029215605.1). Classification (NCBI taxonomy): domain Eukaryota; kingdom Metazoa; phylum Chordata; class Mammalia; order Carnivora; family Phocidae; genus Mirounga; species Mirounga angustirostris. The sequence goes on along the minus strand of NW_026991726.1, from coordinate 971,005 downwards.
GGTTAGGAGCTAGGAAAGAATGTAACCCTCAGTTCCCCTTTCTGCACCTGGTGCTTGCTAGCACAAACATCTTGCTTTTCCCTTATCCCATGACTGCCTCCCTGCGTGCCTGTCCCTAGGGGAGGGTACAGGACTGCTTTACTGCTTCAGGATACTTGCCATCCCTTTGTCCTCCTTTCCCATGCTTTGAGGCAACTGCCCTTGCTTTTCTGATAAAAAAATGAAATAAAAGCAGAGGCAGCCCTGCATGGTCACTCAGCTGCTGGGCTGCCCCCCATCATGAAGAAGCTGAGATTCATGGCTGTGCCCAAGAATCACACATGTTTCTCTGAGTCCCATGAGCCAATGGATCAGATTATTCAAACCTGAAGAGGAGGTTGTGGGGACTTCCAACTCATGGCAGGTGGGGACAGAACCTTCAGGGGGTCAGCCAGGGGAGGGGACCCGCAGGGTTTGCCCGGGAGCTCAGCACAGGGGGAGTGTTCCTGGCTCCAACATGCTGACTGTGGGGCTGCATGGGTCACAGGGTCAACTACCCGAACCCTTAACCCTAACCCTATCCCCTAACCCAACCCTAACTCTAATCAAACATCATGCTCAATTTAGAGGACTGACAGCTCTACTCTGAAATCACAAACAAGTCCATCATGCTGGCTTTCACTCATTGCTCAGTATCGTACTGGAAGTTCTACCCAGAATGATAAGGCAAGAAATCCACATGTGAAAGAAAACAGTAGAACTACGTCTATTCAGAGACCAGAGATGACATCATCTTATATAGAGAGCTTCCTAAACAATCAACAAAAAATGATTACAGCCAGTTAATATCAACACACAAAAATCTCTCTTATTTGTATACATTAGCCATGAATCATCCAAAAAATAATTTAAGAAAACAATTCCATTTTAGGGAACATTAACATTGACAAAATACTCAGGAATAGATGTAATCAAGGTGCAAGGCTTGTACACTGAAAATTACAAAACATTGCTGAAAGAAAGGGAAACCTAAATAAATCTGAGGACCCCATGGTGATGAAAAGACATACTATTGATAAGATGGCAATAGTACACAATGCAATGTGGAAATTCAATGTGTTCCCGAGGAAATTCACAAAGGCCTTTGGAAAGAAATGCACAAGCTAATCCTAACAGTCATATGGAATTTCAAGGGACCACAAAATAGCCAAAACAATCTTGAAAAAGAAAATCAAAGGTGAAAGGTCATACTTCCAAAGTTCAAATATTAATACAAAGCAACAGTAAATAAAACATTGTGATACTGTCATAAAGGTAGCATTCACCCTGAAACAAATAATACATTATACGTTAATTAGTTGATTTTAAATTTAAAACATTTTTTAAATAAATAAATAAAATAGTTTTTTTAAAAAAGATATGTATACAGATCAGTGGGATTTAACTGACAGCCCAGAAATAAACCCCTTCATCTGTGGTCCACTGAATTTTGACAAGGGTGGCAACATTACACTGGGGGAGAGAATGGTCTTTTCAACAAAGGGTGCTAGACAATTGACTGACTATCCATGTACAGAGAGATGAAACTGGACCCTTACCTCACACCACATATAAACATTAACTCAAAATAAATTAAAGGCTTAAATGTAAGAGGTAAAACTATAAACTCTAGAAGAAATAAATGGGGATAAATCTTCATAAGCTTGGATTTAGCAATGCTTTTAGATCTGATACCAAAGCATAAGAAAGGAAAGGAAAAAATAGATAAAATAATGTCCTCAAAATTAAAAATCTGTTCTGGGTGCCTGGGTGGCTCAGTTGGTTAAGCGTCCGACTCTTAATTTTGGCTCAGATCATGATCTCAGGGTTATGAGATCAAGACCACGTCAGGCTCCACACTGAGTATGGGGCCTGCTTAAGATTCTCTCTCCTTCTCCCTCTGCCCCTGACCACTTGCACACTCTCTCTCACTCACTCTTAAAAAAGAAATGTAAAAAAAATAAAAATCTGTACATCATAAGATACTATCTGGAAAGTGAAAAGAAAGCCCCCAGAATGGAAGAAAATGTTTGTACATTATTTATCTAGTAAGAGTCTGTTGCCCAGAATATGTAAAGAGCTTTTACAACTCCTCAGCAAAAAGACAACCCATTTTTTAAAATAGACAAAGGACTTGGGTAGACCTTCCTCCAAAGAAATCATACAAATGGTGAATAGCACATGAATAGATGTTAAGCATCCTTAGTCTTTATGGAAATGAAGATTTAAACCAGTTAGATGTCCTTTTACACACGATAGAATCGCTGTAATCAAGAAAACTAAAATAACAGATTTTAGAAAGGATGTTGAGAAACTGAAACCCTTACACCTTGCTTGTGAAAAATGGTGAGTCTACGTATAAAATATTTTGGCATTTACTCAAATAGATCAAAGTAGAATTACCATATGGTTCAACAATTACACTCCTAGATGTATACCCCCAAAATTGAAAACACTGATACAAACAAAAATGTACAGAAATATTCGTAGCAGCAGTGTTCACAATAGGCAAAACCCAGAAACTATGCAAATGTCCATCAATGGGGAAAGGATAAACAAAATGAGGTAGATCCATAAATGGCAATCTTGTTCTGCCCTATGAAGGAATGAAGTAAAATGGTTCATTTGTAGAAAAAAATAGGGTGGCTCCTCAAAATATTGAACGCAGAATTCCACTGCAGCATATATGCCCCCCAAAACTGAAAGTACAAGTACCCTTATTCAGAGCAGCAATTTTCACAACAGCCAAAAGGTGGAAGCAACCCAAGTGCCCACTGACGGATGAATGGATAAACAAAATGTGGCATATACAGTGTGGAACTCGATTCAGCCTCAAAAACGAAGGGAGTTCTGACACAGGCTACGACACGGATTGACCCTGGAAGTCGTTTCGCTGAGTGAAATCACCAGTCACAGGAGGACAGACACTGTGTGATCCCACTTACAGGAAGTATCCTGAGACACAGAGTGGAATGTGGCTGCAGGGGCCGAGGGGGAAGGGCAATGGGGAGCTGGCGTCTCATGCACAGAGTCCCCCTCGCCGAGAAGGAAAGAGTGCTGGAGAATGAGGGACAACCGCGCAACTCGGCTGAGGCCAGAGAACTGTGCACCTGCAATGTTGTAAGTGGTCGATACTATTATGTTTAGTCGCAGTGAAAAGATGAATGAGGGACTGAGGCAGGTCACAGCGTGGGTGGACACTGAAAACAGCCGCAGTGACAGAAGCCAGACAGGAAAGGCCAGATTGCAACCAGCTTGCTCTTTACATCCGCCAAGGTTACCCGCATAAGGCAACGTGTCGGGAGCAGTTCCAGAAGAAGAAAACCGGACGCGAGTGGAAAAGGACGCTTCAGACAGTGGGGCAGGTGGTGACAGTGGAAGCGGGCCTACGGGCTGGGTTGCAGTGTGGACACCGGATGATCTCCGCACTTAGGGTCCTGTGCCGGTTCCGCGGGCCGGCGTCCCTGTTCGGGGTCCAAGGCACCCAAGCGCCCCGTGTGAGGTGGTCAATATGCTGAGCCAACGACAGCTGGGGGCCTGAGTGCGGAGACCGAGCGTTTGTGCCGCTGGGACAGGCTCGCCGCAGTCGGTGACTCTTCCGAACACCCACGTCAGCACCTCCCAGAGAAGCAGAACCGCCAACCTCCCTGCCGGAGCCGGAGCCCCACCCAGATCCTGACCGCGTGGACGCGGGAAGGAGCCCGAGCCCCGCGGCGGGTGTCCCCTCCCTGCCTGCAGATTGTCTGAGCAGCCCCAGGAACCGAATCCGAGGGGCACATAAACACAGACCCCGGGGCCTCGGAGCGGATCCGAGCTCAGGAAGGGGAGACCCGCCAGCCCCGAGCCCAGCCCCGCGCGGGACCCCACGTCGGCGCACACAAAGCCCCGCATCTACACAGCGCGCCCTTCCCCAGCGGGGCCCCGGGAGCTCGCACCCCCCCCCCCCCCGCAGTCCCCGCTCAGGCGGCTTCTCCTCACCTTCTACTCCCGGGGGGTCCTGACGCGGCCGGACTCCTGTCAGCGTGGACGCGGACCAACGTCCTCCCGGAGTCTCCACACCACGTCCGGAGGAGACCCGGCTGCCATCAGCGTGGACGCGGCCCCACGTCCTCCCGAAGTCCCCACAGCGGGTCCGGAGGAGACCCGGCTCCTATCAGCGTGGACGCGGCCCCACGTCCTCCCGGAGTCTCCACAGCGGGTCCTGATGCGGCCAGACTCCTGTCAGCGTGGACGCGGCCCCACGTCCTCCCGGAGTCTCCACAGCGGGTCCTGAGGAGGCCCGGCTGCCGTCAGCGTGGACGCGGACCCACGTCCTCCCGAAGCCTGGGCGTCAGCACAGTGGGTTCTGAGGCTTTGGAACGCCCGTCAGCGCCCGAGGAGAAGGGCTGAGCGCGCATGCCCCGCAGGGTCTCGGAGCGGGACTCGGGCGCCCCCTGCGGGAGGCGGGGGCAGTGCAGGATGCGGTGCCCGCAGTTCAGCGGAGGCCCCTGTCCTGGGGTCCAGCTGAACCCATTACATTTCGGAAATTCGAACTGAAATGGAGTCCAATTGTCCCCGACTTCTCCAGAAATAGAAACAATTAATTAGAAACCATACGGAATTAAGTGAAATGCAGACACAGGCTTTACAACTTACACCAAAATTCATTCAAAATTGTAGATAAATTTAAAATGTAAAACTATCAAAATAAAGGGGACGCCTGGGTGGCTCAGTACTTAAGCATCTGCCTTCGGCTCAGGTCGTGATCCCAGCGTCCTGGGATCCAGCCCCGCTTCGGGGTCCTTGCTCAGCAGGGAGCCTGCTTCTCCCCTGCCTGCTGTTCCCCCTGCTTGTGCTTGCTCTCTCTCTTTCTCTCTCCCTCTGCTAAAATAGCTTTTTGCAAACCAGAAAGAAGTGTTTAGGACACCTTCTAATTTGGAAACTTGGCAGTGTGGCTTTAATTAGTAGATCAGAAAAAAGATTTCTTAGGAGGTGGAGTGACTTTTCCAAGGTCCCATGGCCACTTTTTACAGGCTCCCAGTCTAGTGCTCTTTCCACTACTGATACATTTTCCATTCTCCCTCTTTTTTTAAAAAAAATATTTTACTTATTTATTTATTTGAGAGAGAGAGCATGCACACAAGTGGGGCGAGGGAGAAGGCGAGAGAATCTTGAGCAGACTCCACACTGATTGCGGAGCCCAACGTGGGGCTTGATCCCACGACCCTGAGATCATGACCTGAGTCAAAACCAAGAGTCTCTCACTCAACCGACTGAGCCACCCAGGCACCCCATCCATTCTCTTGTAACTAAAATACTCCCTGGAGTGACAGCTCTAGGGATTCTACACCAAGTGGACTCTATGCTTTCTCTAAAGGACCATTAGTAAATATTTTCAGCTTTGGGGGCCATATGGTCTCTGTTACAACTGTTCAACTCTGTCTGTGTAGCCGTGCAGCAGCCATGGAAAATATGTAAACAAACGGCATCACTATGTTCCAATAATACTTTAATTACAAAAACAGGCAGTGGGCTAGCTTTGGCCTGTGGACTGTAGTTCTCAGGCCCCTATATAGACTAAGGTTGGAGTCCAGTTTCATTAACCCTCACTTTCCTGTTCTGTAAAAAGGGTATAATAATCAGTATAGCTGTATAGGTTGGTTGTAAGGCTTCAATGATGTGAGTAGGTCATCTGTTTATAGCACCTGGCACATAACACTCAATAAATGTTGGCAATTATTATTAGTATTATTATTATTTAAAGACTTTATTTATCTATTTGAGAGAGAGAGAGAGAGCTTGAGTGGGGGGATTGGGGGGCAGAGGGAGAGGGAGAAGCAGTCTCCCTGCTGAGTAGGGAGTCCAACATGGGGCTCAATCCCAGAACCCCAAGATCATGACCTGAGATGAAGACACTTAACCAACTGAGCCACCCAGGTGCCCCTTTTATTTTTTTTAATTTCACTACAGTTAACATACTGTTATATTAATTTCAGGTATACAGTATAGTAACTCAACAATTGTATACATTACTCAGTGCTCATCATGATAAGTATACTCAATCTCTTTCACCTATTTCACCCATTCATCCCTATTATTATTTTTTATTATTATTTTACCACTAGTTTACTTTTTACCATACCTTCCAAAAAAAGGAAGAGAAACAAAGGAATCAACATTTAGTGATCTTTCTTTTTCCCTTGCCCCAGACAAACCAAAATGTGCCCACTGCCATGAGCCCCCCACTGCTTCACGGACATTATCGGGTAGCTGATCATCACAATCACACAGATGGTAACATCACACTCTGAGCTCCCAGGGCTCCGTATGCCTCAGATAGACAGTGTGTCTTCTATTTGGAACCCTGGTAAGTTCTGAGCTCCAACAGCCTCCTGGCTCCCTGACACCAGGTGCTCAAATAGGTAGTTTCTTTTAAAATATTGAACAGCTTTCACTTTCACTGTTTATTTCTAGAGATTTTAATGAAGCCAGGTGCATAGTTTCAAAGACCAGTCGTTTTTGCTGGTGCCACCCTGCCCCTTCTGTTCCCTTCTCATTCGAGATTTTGTACTTCACAGAGCTCCATCCTTCCAGTGCTTGTGAAAGCTACAGGAACTGGGGCTTCAGCTTTGTTGAAACCTTACTCATCTCTCCTCATGCAAATAGGATGGGATTCAGGATAAGGTGGGCTATCTTTCACCTGCTGTAGTTTTTACTGAATTATAAAACTTCATCATTATTACATTTCAATGACACAGGCCCCAGAGATTGCATTATGACAAGGTTCTACTAAACTTTAAAATACTAAACCCTTTTAAAGCTGAAAGTATTTAATAATGTGTCTCATTAATTCTTTAACCTCTTATCTAGGTGACAAATATTCCTGAATTTATGGTTGACAAATTAAACCCTAGAGACAGTCCTGAAGTAGATTGACTGTAAACTAATGAAATACCCTGTAAAATTGTTCTGTCCAAGCTTGGATTCGACACTGGAAGTCTTCACCGTATCATTGCCATGGAGCTCTGAAGTCAACACGTTCATATATAAGAAATATCCATTTCATAATTGCCTTAATGCACCAGCGCATGGCTCCAATAAAAGTATCACAAAATCAGGGCGCCTGGGTGGCTCAGTTGGTTAAGTGACTGCCTTCAACTCAGGTCATGATCCCAGGGTCCTGGGATCGAGTCCCGCATTGGGCTCCCTGCTCTGCGGGGAGCCTGCTTCTCCCTCTCCCACTCCCCCTGCTTGTGTTCCCTCTCTTGCTCTGTCTCGCTCTGTCAAATAAATAAATAAAATCGTAAAAAAAAAAGTATCACAAAATCAGAGATACAGGTGTCCTTTTCTTCACAATTTTGGCAACTATGTGACATTGTATTAAAGTTTCCTGAAAATGACACACGTGTTTCTTTCCTTTCACTTTCTTCAATGTGCCAACAGATCAACCTTCATGGGCACACTACCACATATCCGTCCTCTTCGGTGGGGTCCAAAGCTTAGATACACATTACAGAGGGTCTTTAAATTCAGCAAAGACACTTCCAGTCTAACTTCCAGTGATTTCCCTTCATGAAACTTCCGCCAGATTTGAGATAACTACTTTTGGTGCCATTCGTGCCTTGCCACCTCCTCTCCCACACCTGGTAGGTGATATGCGTCCATCCTTCCGGGCTCAGCTCAGAGCCTCCCACCTCCCTGCTGTCCCTCTGCATCACTCGGGGCAGAAGCCAACTCTCCTTCCCCTGTATCCAAATATCCATCACCCGTGCAGTCAGCGCTGAGGTGACTCCCTTGCTCTCTGATCGTATGGCTTCTTGACTCCATACAGGACTTCTTCTCTCCTTTACTAGACCACAGGGTAAGATTATTAAAATCCTTTTCCCTCGGAGCCTAGCACAGGTACCCTGCCCAAATGACAACTTCAGTTAATGTTTATTGAAAGCTCAGTGCAAAATCTAAAACAGATTACCTTCAGGCTCTATTAAGGGGAGCCCCATAAATTAAATGGGATTAATTTGTAGTTTTTACCTAAGAAAATAGATTTTAACTTCAAAGTAATCTTATTAACTGCACTTAAAAAATCCATTTAGGAAGACAAATGAATGAGTCAAATTGTTTTTCTTGAAAACTCACTTCCATACAGGCAGCCCAGAATGATTTCAGTCCTGTGTGTGGCAAGGAAATCTGTCTCAAGAAAAGCAAGTGCTCTGATCTTTTGCTCCAGAGGGGAGTTTTGGACCAAAACAAAGACCTTGCTGAAACTTCAGATCATGCTTTGAAAGCCAACCAACGAAGGCTACCTTTGGTTTAGTGAAGAGTTTTATACATCCAGACCCTAGAGACACATCTTGCTTGGTAGCAACGCTACTCAGATTTGGGACTAGAAAATGAGCCCCAAGGCTAAGCCTGTGAATAAAAAAATTGGGAAGCTATATGGAGCATGGGAGCCAAGAACACTAGGCTCCATCCAAAGCCCTTAAAATATGCCCTTTTAAACAGCACTCTTCCAATTTCCCTCCTTTGCCTGTTCGGAGATTCAGAAATTCACTTATAATCCTTCAATGATAGACATTTATTGGGAAAAAATATTAAAATATTTAAAGCGTTAGCTGGCGTACTTCAAAGGAGCTAGTCCCATTGACTCGTTGTTCCCACCCCAACCCCTTGGTCCTTTTCTCCTCTGCCTTCCAGATTTTGTTTGACATTTGGAAGGTTCATCTCGGTACACAGGAGCCAGCCCCAATCCCACACTTGAAGTGAATCTGACTCTGTGCCAAAGGAACTTTGCAATCTTTGGGCAAGTTGCTAGTACACACATCCTTAACTCACTTATCATTTTTTAAAAACCTTCTTCTTCCTTACATTTGAAAAAAATTCCTTCACGATATAATTAATTAAACACAATTTTATTAAACATATTGAGCAAAATATGCAAGGTGGTGGGAGCAGCAGGGACAACGTAAGAGGATGTGTTCTGAGGAACCTACTACGACCGAGTCTTAGTTGTGCAAGTACACATGCCCCCGTCCAGGAAAGTACCTAACGGAGAAAGCACAGCACTGGGGCAGTGGTGAGAACCACCAGTTTAAGTGTTTTTAGCTCTTTCTAACAAAACACTAAGCTCAAATGGCTTAAACATTTAGCAAGGTGGCATTATTTCACATAACAAGAAGGTTGGAGTTGGTTCATTCAGCTGCTCAATATCATCAGGGACCCAGGCTCTACTCATTTTTGACTTGGTCGTCTAGTTGACTTTTGTCCTCAGGCTTGCCACCGCAAGGTTGCAAAAGTGGCTGCAGCAGCCCAAGCATCAACAGTTACACCAATACTACCTTTAAACATTGCGCTCTGAGGGTAAGATGCTCCCTCCTTCTGAAGAGGAAGGAGGCCTCCCCCAGGAGTCCCCAACTGACTTCCCATTGGCCAAAATTGTGTCACATGCCAATTCCTAAATTCATCATCCAGCCTGGAGAAGAAAATTCTCCATGACTAATTTAGATCAAGAACAATTCACATCCTGAAGCTCCTGGGTATCTGATTATGAATAAAATCAGGGTTTATTAGCATGGAAGGCAGAGGGGCAATGACTGGTCATTAAGCAACGACAGTATCTTCCATAAGGAGGTCACATACTTCAGGGAGATTAGGAATGCAGTTTGAAACCTCTATACTTTAATTTCTGGTAACGGGAACTTCCTGAAGGCTTTTGAGCAGGAAAATAACATGAGCAGATTAAGATGTAAGGGATTTGGAAAAATTGTAATTCTGAAAATTATAATTCTTGTTTCACAACATTTACTGGTGGTACACATATTTTCATTCATTTATTGAACAAATATCTTCCGAACGCCTGCTGTTCCAAGTGTGAGGATGCAGTGCTGAATAAATGCTGGGGTTCTTGCCTTCAGGAGAGCTTATATTCTGGTGGGGAAGGCTAACTACATCATTTCAAATTTGACTCTGTTTAAGCAGAAAGGAAGCAGTGTAATAAAAATATTCAGTGAGGGAGTGGAGGTGGGACTGGTTTAAATTGGCTGGTCAAGGAAGATTCTTGAGAAGATGATGCTTGAATTAAACCAGAATAATAAGGTGCCTGCCAGGGGAGGATTTGAGAGCAAGTTTGAAGCAGAAGGAACAAGTACAAAGCCCCCAAGAGGGATAATCTTGGCATGTTAGAGACCCATAAGGATCCTAGACAACAGTCAGAAGGGGGGGTGGTGGGAGATAAAGCTGATTTGGGTCGGGAAAGGATTTCTTAAACACCCTCCCCCCCTTCTCAGAGTTGAGATGAAGGAGAAGGACACGGACCAAGCCAGGCACGGCTTCTGGCCATGGTGAAAGGTTGTATGTTATTCCAGGTGTAACGGGAAACACACAGTTTTCAAGAGGGAAGATATTTTTCAAATTTTACTTTCTTTTATTTTCTGGCTTCTGTGTGAAAAAAAAGAGACATAAAGGGCAGGAGCCCTCTTACAACTCTTTTGTAAGGCAGAGTCCCAGGTGCACGAAGGTGACTTGGAATTGGGTGGCAGTGGGACAAGTAGAGAGGTATTATGGGATGCTTCCTAGAGACTGTGAGGTATAGGAGTTACGGTCAAGAGCTACTTGGAAAAGTTCGGTAAGAGCAGAGAGAAATTACTCCCTGGGAATGTTCTAGGCCAGTGCTTTAGTGTGCATGTGAATCCTCTAGGGATCTTTGTAAAGTGCAGATTGTGACTCGGGAGGTCTGAGGTGGGGCCTGGGATTCTGCTTGTCTAACCAGTTTCCAGGTGATGTCACAGCTTCTGGTCTGAGAACCACACTCAGTAGCAGGATTCTAGCACAAGTGACCTTAACTTACATATTTAGTTGTATTTCCTACTACTGTCCTGTGCATACCATGTGCAGACGGGTACTGAAACAGTGGCTACATGTTGCTAAATTTAATTAAACTAAAATAAGACATTCAGTTCCTTAGTTGCACTACTACATCTCAAATGTTCAAAGCCACAGGTGGCTAGTGGCTGCTCTATGGGACAGCCCATGGATAACGAACTTGCCCTTATTAAAGAAAGTTTTACTGGGTGGCACTGCTCCAGGCAGAGGAAACTATTTCTAGTTCTCTACGCCTCCTGTTACCATCTTTCCTTATTCTGTCTTTTCCAAGGAACACACGTATTGTCTCTGTTCGAATCAAATGCATCTTTTAAGAACTGTCTCAAATCTGTGTCTTCTACGGAACTTTCCTGGAACTGAAACTGGGTGAGCTGCTTCCTTCCGATCTGCGTATTTGGTTTTTCTCCGCGATGTGTTTCTACTGTATTTTGTCCACCTCGTATTCAAGGTCCCCAGCCCTTTTCTCTGGTTGTAGAACCCCATCTTCTATGGGTGTGCACGTTGGGGAGGGGAGGACTATTTCTCGCTCACGCGATCCCGCTTGATTCATGCGAGCCGAACGCTGCCCTCACCACGGTCATTAGCACATGAGCCAGAGGAAGCGACGTCAGTGCCAGGACATTGGCTGAATAATTAAGGGCGCTCTCTCAGCGGGGCCCCCAGGAGACGAACACAGATCCTGGATGACGTCATCTCGTGCTTGGCTCTGCCTGTCTCTGGAGCTCCATCGACCCTCGACCGTTCCTTACCGGGAACAATCCATCTCCTCATTCCGCTTCAGCCGGGGGGCCACGGTCATTAGCACATGAGCCAGAGGAAGCGACGTCAGTGCCAGGACATTGGCTGAATAATTGAAGGCGCTCTCTCAGCGGGGCACCCAGGAGATGAGGACAGATCCTGGACGACGTCATCTCGTGCTTGGCTCTGCCTGTCTCTGGAGCTCCTTCGACCCTCGACCGTTCCTTACCGGGAACAATCGATCTCCTCGTTCCGCTTCAGCCAGGGGGCCACGGTCATTAGCATATGAACCAGAAGAAGTGACGTCAGTGCCAGGACATTGGCTGAATAATTAAGGGCGATCTCTCAGCGGGGCACCCAGGAGACGAAGACAGATCCTGGACGACGTCATCTCGTGCGTGGCTCTGCCTGTCTCTCGAGCTCCTTCGACCCTCGACCGTTCGTTTCCGGGAACAATCGATCTCCTCGTTCCACTTCAGCCGGGGGGCCACGGTCGTTAGCACATGAGCCAGAGGAAGCGACGTCAGTGCCAGGACATTGGCTGAATAATTAAGGGCGCTCTCTCAGCGGGGCACCCAGGAGATGAGGACAGATCCTGGACGACGTCATCTCGTGCTTGGCTCTGCCTGTCTCTGGAGCTCCTTCGACCCTCGACCGATCGTTTCCGGGAACAATCGATCTCCTCATTCCGCTTCAGCCGGGGGGCTACGGTCATTAGCACATGAGCCAGAGGAAGTGACGTCAGTGCCAGGACATTGGCTGAATAATTGAAGGCGCTCTCTCAGCGGGGCACCCAGGATATGAGGACAGATCCTGGACGACGTCGTCTCGTGCTTGGCTCTGCCTGTCTCTGGAGCTCCTTCGACCCTCGACCGTTCCTTACCGGGAACAATCCATCTCCTCGTTCCGCTTCAGCCGGGGGGCCACGGTCGTTAGCACATGAGCCAGAGGAAGCGACGTCAGTGCCAGGACATTGGCTGAATAATTAAGGGCGCTCTCTCAGCGGGGCACCCAGGAGATGAGGACAGATCCTGGACGACGTCATCTCGTGCTTGGCTCTGCCTGTCTCTGGAGCTCCTTCGACCCTCGACCGTTCGTTTCCGGGAACAATCGATCTCCTCGTTCCGCTTCAGCTGGGGGGCCACGGTCATTAGCATATGGGCCAGAGGAAGTGACGTCAGTGCCAGGATATTGGCTGAATAATTAAGGGCGCTCTCTCAGCGGGGCACCCAGGAGACGAAGACAGATCCTGGACGACGTCATCTCGTGCTTGGCTCTGCCTGTCTCTGGAGCTCCATGGACCCTCGACCGTTCCTTACCGGGAACAATCCATCTCCTCGTTCTGCTTCAGCTGGGGGGCCACGGTCATTAGCACATGAGCCAGAGGAAGCGACGTCAGTGCCAGGACATTGGCTGAATAATTGAAGGCGCTCTCTCAGCGGGGCACCCAGGAGATGAGGACAGATCCTGGACGACGTCATCTCGTGCTTGGCTCTGCCGGTCTCTGGAGCTCCTTCGACCCTCGACCGTTCGTTTCCGGGAACAATCGATCTCCTCGCTCCGCTTCAGCCGGGGCCTTGCTGATGCTCGGCCACCCCCCGTCCGGCCGCCCGTTCAGCCGGCCAGTCGCACTCGCGCTCCCTTGGTTGCCGCTCACAGGTTCGCGGGAGTCCGCGAGCAGATACCTACCGAAACTACGTGTTTCTTTACAAGTCTTGATAGTCAAATTATTTTGACGTGTTGATAATCAAATGTGATGGAGCCAAACACAATTTTCCTTATATGCTAATGAGATGCTTATGGATAGTTCTCTCCCAAGTTCTTAGCTTGGCACATGCATACTACAAATTGACTAGCCTCTGTACTACGTCACCCAAAACAGGCCCAAACTCCCCAGTTAGCACGTTCTCACTTGCCCGGCTAACCCACAGGATCCTGCGGCGTATTTGTCCTTCAGCCGCCCCACCTCCCGCCTTTGAAGGGAGTCTCTGAAAGCCACCGCCCTGGGCGCTGGGTGGGGCCGGCGGGGTGCCTCCAGATCCCGCTCGCCCTCCTGATCAGCTCACAGGAAACTTCTTGGCTTCCTGTGTCGTCTTCCTCTCACTACTGTCCTGTAATATACGGAATCTGACCAGACCCTGCTCCTCCAATTGGCTCAGAAGATCCCACAGGTACCACACTGTCCGGAAGGCTCCTAGACCCCAAACTCAAAGGTGGCCACAAACCCAGACGAACTCATCACCACCCCCGCCTGCCACTTGCTCTCTAAAACTGTATTTCCCAACTAGCACTGGGCAGAAGGTGGAGTGATTCATTCTTGAAGGAACAAAGAACAGACCTGCACTCTTCCACCCTACCCCTCAAAATGTACTAATTCTTGTTGTTTACAAAATAAGACTTAAGCAGCACTCTGGAGGACTACCTACATGGTAAGATTTATCTTTTATTAGAGATCTTATATTACATATTCCCAAAAAGATATAAAACCTTCCAAGAGAAAAATATCAAAACCTATTTGATTCCAAGATAAGCAACATAATCAAAATGAAAGCAAAGATTTTCTTCCAAAGGAATGTGAAAACATTTCGACACAAGTACAACAAAGACATGGGAAGGTAATTAAAATGTTTCACAACACATTTTATAGCATTTTATTTTAATCAGTATTTGAAGAAAACAAGAATGCCGAGTTCTCAAACACTGCAGGTAAAAGCTCAAATTACCAAAAAAAAAAAAAAAAAAAATCACAGGAATGACCTACTCGCTCAACTGAACATCTGCGGTAACAAATGTAATAAAACCCAAGCAAACAAATATGCCACCGAGATCACAACTGAAATGTATGGTTTTTAGGTGTGCCAGAGACACTAAATTAATCAGTTCGTGACCACAACCCAAAGCAAAAGCATCCTCTCCTCATTTCCCTGATGATTTATTCTAAAAATAAAAAGCAGAAATTTGCTGGTTTAAAGAGAATTTCTGCTTTACCTGTGAACGGTGGCAACACACACTAAGACCCCGACTGACATGGGACAGATCCATCTCAAACAACCAGAAGTGGCAAAACCACTGTTATTGCATCAAGATTTTTTATTTCAACTGATCAGAATTTCCACAATGATTAAGCACACCCACTTAACCACAGAACACAGTGAACTCCCAAAGGAAGGTTTTACATTTAAGATGCAATGAAAATACTGATCTTATTCCTGGGATTTGCTTCTGGCAATCTTAACATCTATAGAAGTCCACAAAAAGGAAGTGTTTTTTTTTTTTTTTTCTTTTAGTTGTTTATCCCCCAAAATGAGGAAGGAAACTTACAGTACATGTTTATTGCATGAAATTACTCCCTTATAATATCTTCATCAACACCAGTATTGTTTCCTTAATTATTAAAGGCGAAAAAAATTTATGAACTTAACATAACTTAGCAATAATTGTAGGAGCTGCATCTTGGTAAAAAAAAAGGATGATCATCAGACTACCTGGTGAAACAGAAATTAGGTTTCAACTTCTCTATAAAGATGCTGGAATGGCAGGAGGTAAAAGGAAGTTTAAAGTCAGAGAATACTAAATTTATTAGGTAACACAAAGAGAATTTTCAAAAGTGTACATACTCAGTGAATCCTTTCCATCCTAAAACTGAATATTCTAAATGTTTCTAATGTTGCTTCAGTGTTAATGTCATGTTAATCATGATCCCAAATAAATTTTATCAAAAGTACTGTAATGGCACATAGGCTTGGAACTTCACTTTGAGGTTAGCACGTACAAAAGTTTGGAATTCACTCAACACACATGTTCTTTAATAAAAGAAATCAGGATGAGCTACCTATGAGTGGATTTCAAAACAGGGTCCCTTTTAAAGCATTCTTTCATAGAGTTACCTCCTGTGAAATGGAAACAGTGTATGGATTTTGCATGTCACAAAATCCTTGCTTCAAGCTGCCATCTTCTTGGCAGCAGCAGATTTTAATGAACAGTAGTTTTTCTTCCTTGTTTTGTTTTCTGACATCTCAGTACATTCAAATAGTCAAAATGTTTAGAATAACATCACCACAAATTTAATGAAACAGATCAGAATGTGGCCAGCATTGTCAGGCAAAACCGATAACACTTTACGTGTCATAGAAAGTACCCACCTCCTCCCCACCCCCGCCCTCTCCCCCTTCCTCAGTCATATGGACACCAAAAGATTTAACAAGACTTATAAAAAAATAAGGCACATTTATTTTGATATGGCTATTTTTAAAATAGAAAACCCCTCTCCGAACATCTGTATTCAAATGAGCTGTGTAAAAAGACACCTTGTGGTACCTAAAAGAGGTGATGGTACCTATGGGATTGCTTTTTCTATCTTAGTGACAATGGAATAAATTGCACCTATCCCACATTGTCAAGTAATGAAAATATGCCGCTTTTTCTACTATTGAATGATTCAAAATCTGCTATTTCTGGAAATACAAAGAGTGAGAAGGGAGGGGTCAAGTGGTACATTAGAAAAAGGTGTGAAGATCAATGATGTACAGATATCATAAGGGTTGATGGATTGCACTTTTCCACATATTTCAATACACAAAATTTTTCGAATGCGTATGAACGATTGCAACCATTTTGGCCATTAGCTATTACCCTTCAGCTTTTTATTCCATTTTGGTAAAAATGGGTATTTTTGTAAAACTAATGAAGGATCAGCAACATGAATACTTATAACAATCTCTTCACAACTCCCGACACAGATATAGTTAGTTAGCATTTAACCTGAGATACAATCTGTGGAGAGGTTGTTTTAGACATTTCTTCCTTCATTGTTGCATCGATTCATACTGATGGTGGTGATTCATGGATGGAACTTAAAGAAAAACTGGCTATAGCATGGCTTTTTTTTTTTCTTTCTGTACTAGTAAAAAAAAATAATAATAATAATAATTATAATAACAATCACAGAATTCATGTCCTCACAGTAGCCAGAAGCTAAAATAATGTGCTTCCTTATTGCACGTCAAACCAAGAAGTGTATAAAAGACAATGCTTCCCAATCCAAATTTGAAAGCCAGGTTCATCTCAACTGGATTCGGAATGTGCTGATTTCCATGGGACTCAAGTTGATCTCACTTATATTTCGGGCGTCTGGAGGTGAATGCATCAAGGATAATGATGAAGGTATGAGACTTGCGACAGTAAACATGCTAAAAAGCTTCTGTACCAAAATCTAGAAAATAAATGATAAAAAAATTGCACAGTTAGGTCAACTTTGAAGAAAGATTAGTAGCACATCTATATATTTATTCAGTGGAAAATAGTAGGAGAGTAAAACAGTCTATTTGAAGTTTCCTTTTAATGATAAAAAGAGGAAGAGGAAGGAGATTAGACACAGCTATGCGTGCCTGGACACACAGACCACCCTGGGAGGGACACCTAGGAGAAGTGTAACCAGGAGAGGACAGCTCACTCTACATTCTTCTTCTGAATTTCTTGAGAACTTATCACGTGCAGGGGCCACTTTTTCAATAAAAGAAAACACATCTATGAGCCAGCAAGCTTTAAAAACATCCGTATCCTCTTACACCCAACATTTACACCTAACAGTTGTCGTTCTTCTTGTTCCCAAAGAGCTGAGAGAAAGGACACAGGCTCCTCATGTCAGTGAGTCCCATTTTCAGGGTTGGGGGGTTGCTGAGAAAGTACTACCCTCATCCCATGTCTCTCTGGACCATATAATCCCCTTAAAACTTGACGCCTTAATGTCTATATACAAATGCTTACAACCAAGTACACTCACATCATCAGTAATAAGGTAAAGCGTAAATATCATGAAAAACAAACCCCAAACCATCAGTGCTTTCTTCGCACCAATTCCACGGAGGGCATGATACGAGAAATGAAGAAGCTTATCTGCCTAAGTGGATTTTGACCCCCTACCATATTGTCTTTTCTCTCCTTTTCAGACCCTATGCACATTCTAGTTGGTAGGGTTGGAAATGAATCTCTTAAGTCTGATCTACAGGTTATCTGTGAGGTTTTGGAGAAGAGCTGGGTCAGCTGAGCTGCCCCGTGGGGCAGACCTGCCTGTGTGCCATCCAGCTGTCTTCTCTGAGCACAACCTGCTCAGAGCCAGAGGCAGAAGGCTGGAGGTTCATTTCCTTCCAAGGAGAGCCTGAGGGAACTATCAGAAAGACCAGCTCAAAGGAGACAGAAAAACTGGGCAGCCGGCAGGTCAGCCTGAAGACCTGTTTGGCTGGCACAGTGAGGACTCCTACGCAAATCTGTCTTGATCAGGAGATCTAGACCCTCATTTCCCCTGGGACAACAACTGACTGGAGCTAAGTAAGGTTGCTTCGGGGCCGTGGTGAAACTCCCCGACTGGCCAGTGTCACCACTTCCCTACCCCACCCCACCCCACCTTTAGTTATTATAAAACCTGCTTTTGCCCCTCTGAGACTTCATGGACCTAGATCCTACATGAGCATGTGTGAGAGAGGAGGGAATATTGGGGGATGGGGGGTGGGGAGAGGATGTTTTGTCGGCTGGCAACGGAAGGCCTAGGAATGGAGGAGAATGTTGCCCCTACACGTGCCCATGTTCCAGACGTGCATTTTGATGCTGACAAGGAGAAGAGATCGAAGGTTGAGAAAGTGCTTTCTGAAGATGGAGAGACTTGAGCTAAATTACAGCAGCTGAGGGGAATGAGTCCACGAAGAGGCAATGAAACGTTATCTTATTGTCAGAATGATTAGCAGAAAGCAAGGATTTCAAAGCACATGAAATCAACAAGCAAAAACCACTTTTCAGCTCACCTTTCCCTGGCTTGTGGAACAAAGCAGCCCCGTGTCTCTGCTCGAGAAGCGGCAGTCAAACCCCTTCCTGTGGAGGATCAAGGCTGCCTCATCGGAATGCTTGCCATCCACCTGCACATGAGCATAGAGTGACAAGACGCCACAGCGACATTAAGACAAATAGCGACACCACTGTATACTCCACTGTTTTAAAGTCAGCGTCCCCAAACCAAAAATGCTCACTTTATTTAGCAGTGAAGCCAGGAAAATTCATTTCCCCTCCAGTCCCACGTTCACTGTCACACCTGCTACATCCCCTCTACCTCCCCCACAAGGAGGCAGGTGACAATATGTTTTAAGTCACCTCATGCCCTGGTTTCTGGCACAGTCCCCAAGGACCTGCGTGTCCTTTTGTCTACATGCCACATACTGTTTTATCAAAGTTTCTTCAAATAAAGCATTTACTTTTTTTTAATTTAAATTCAATTACTTAACATATAATGTATTACTGGTTTCATGTCTAGGTAGAGGTCAGTGATTCATCAGTCTTATATAATACCCAGTGCTCATTACATCACGTGCCCTCCTAAATGTCTATCACCCAGTTACCCCATTCCTGTAACCCCTCCCCTCCAGCAACCCTCAGTTTGTTCCCTATGATTAAGAGTCTCTTATGGTTTGTCTCCCTCTCTGGTTTTGTCTTGTTTTACTTTTTCCTCCCTTCCCCTATGATCCTGTTTTGTTTCTTAAATTCCACATACGAGTGAGATTATATATGATAATTGTCTTTCTCTGACTGACTTATTTCGCTTAGCATAATACCCTCTAGTTCCACCCACGTCATTGCAAAGGGGCAAATAAAGCATTTAATTTTTATTTATTTGGTTTTTAACATACACGCCAGCTGAATAAAGTGTACCTGAATTTAGTCCTTATCTGGTCATTGAATGATGTATCATCCATCTCAAAACTGAAACACACTTCTTTATTGAATGCTAATTTTTGCTAATTGAATTAACATTTTTAATCTTTAATGCACTGGTTCATTATTTTTATATAAAAGACATTTAAATTGAGTTAGTTATGCTTATCACTTGCTAGGCCAACCACATTTATTAGCTTGATGTATCATTTAAATTCACATTACAGAAGCTATTCTTCTTGTGCAAAGAGAAAAATACTAAACATGACAAGTAAGCTACAGGGATCAATATATACTTTCTTGCAGTAAAATTTCTTGCATCCATTTAAATAAAGATGCCAGGAGTGCTCTGAATATTTTAAGTTACAATTCTCTTAATAAATTTTATGTTTCCTCAAGGGGGGAGACGCTTCTGATAATAAGCAAAATAAATTAAGAATCCTTGGACGAATTAAGAAAGGGACAGCTATTGAAAGGAGTTCAGTGTGCTCAGCACTGACCTGTGATGAAAATGATCCCTTTTTCTCCTCTGTGGCCACAGATACGAATATGTCCAAGTTCTTAATCATCTTCACTGGGGGATATGATTTTTAAATGTGCCACAGAGACATCTTTTCTGAGGAGGAGCTGTCAGCATTCTCACCACTGATTTGACTTTAATGTGCCTCAACAATTTAAAGCTGGCCTCACCTCGGATTCTTGGCTGGAATAACCTGCTTTATGATATTTCACACTGGTATTCTGCAGTGGTACTGCTAAGATTTTGTTTGAAGGGAGAGGAAAAAGTCATTTAAGGAATTCTGAGTCATCACAGGACCAACATGATACACATAGCAAGTTTAAATCATATGACAATGTTTTCTAATAAAATTTCAAGGTGGGGCGCCTGGGTGGCTCAGTTGGTTAAGCGACTGCCTTCGGCTCAGGTCATGATCCTGGAGTCCGGGATCGAGTCCCGCATCAGGCTCCCTGCTCGGCAGGGGGTCTGCTTCCCCCTCTGCCCTCTTCCCTCTCGTGCTCTCTGTCTCTCATTCTCTCTCTCTCAAATAAATAAATAAAATCTTAAAAAAAAATAAAAAAATAAAAAAATAAAATTTCAAGGTGTTTCACACAGTCCCAAAAGAGCATGAAAAGAGCACAGCAAAAAAAAAAAAAAAAAAAAAAAAAAAAAAAAAAAATCCTTCATTTATGACATACATAGGGTCTCCAGAAGGACAAGGACAAGTCTCTCGTGTGCTAAGTGTATAGGCTTGGAATAGTTACTGATCACCTAAGCATCAGTTTCTTTGCCTATAAAATGGACCTAATGCAGGTTTCCCCTCTTCATGGAGTCATGGCGTCTAGTAAGACATTGAAAATACGAGGTATGGTGGCTTAGCTTATAGGACAGAATGTGTTGGTGTAGAAGCTACAGAAAATGGATCAGAACCTGGGCTGGGAGTCAGGCAGCTCGACATCTAGATCCTAGCTCTGCAATTTCCTAGATGCTTTTAGCAAAACCTGGTTTCTCCTGTAGCATAAAATGGAGATGAAATTCAATTGTGTAACAGAGACTCAGCCCAGTGTCTGCAGCAGAGGAAGCCCTTGGTACATTTTAGCCATTATTCTTTCTGTCATTGTAATCTATCAGATAAGTACTGGTGATTATTTTCCCAATAGCTCACTTAATTTTTTATTCACAAATTTTCTTTAGTGACATTATAACTCTGTAGCTGAGGAATCAGAGACCCTCCAAACTGTATGTCAACAATTATGCATCAAAATCATAACATAACAAAATCATGACTAAGTCCCAATTCAGATTCACTATTTACATGGTCTATTGATGAGGCTCTTTTAAAAGCACTTATCATTATAACCTGAAGCATTTAGCCATTTTAACTCACTAAACCATCCTTACAAAACCACCAGACAGCAGGCTTTGTGAAAATTCCTGCAACACATCTGCTCTTGAAATAATGAATGTGTGAGGCCTTTACCAGACTGGAGGTGATAATAAAAAAAAAAGCAAAAGGAAGCATATTTGGAATTTTGCCATTAGTTTTACAAGAGATTTAAACAATGCAAAAGTAGAAATTGAAGTCATAAAGAGTAATTTTCACTGATGGAAAAATGTTACACTTTCTCTAAAAACCCAAACTGCATCACTTTCGTAAGGACCAGAACACCAACTGAAATAGCAATCATCTTGTCCAAGTTTTTAAAAATTAAATATTCATGAAAGTATCAGTTTTCAAGCAAAAATACCTGAGGCAAAGCAGCAGTTTTTCAGTTTCAAAGTCTGTCTCGTCATTTTATTTCCAAGAAAACTGTTTTTCAAAGTAGGGAAACTGTGAATTTAACTTGAATATGCAGCTTCTTTCAAGTGTAATTTCATGGTTACACATTAATGGTCTTTCACATTAATGAATATAAAAACAGGTCTTTCAGAGTCTGTTTACTCTCCTCGAGTGAACAGCATCTTTTTTGTGAAGGTATCTGTTTACAGCTCAGATCACATTTGAGACTGAATCCCCTCGGGAAGGCCTGGGTGTTCCGAAGTCACTTGGAGAATCCACCCCAGAACTTACTTCCAGGGGATAAAGCAACCTGCGGCTCTGAGGCTAAGCAGGGCCCGGGAGGTTTCTCTGGCAACGGGGTGGGGTGGGGGGGCACGGAAGATGGTGCGGCTGGCAGCACGACGCCATCAAGGCTAGAAGAAGCTGGACTGGGGGCAAAACACACGAACCAGTCCTGTGTCTGCAGATACGTCATTTAACCTCTCAGAACTCAGAAAACTCGGGAGACTCGTGAAGCGCCCCTCTGAGGATCAAGTCCCAACCACAATGACAGTAACAGTAATCGCAGCTAACACTTTTTGAGCACTTGCCGTGTGTGGGACCCTGTACAGAATACTTCTCACGGAAGAACTCAATTCATCTCATAACAGCCTTTGAAACAGTGGAGGTGGTATACAAGTTTGTATTATTATATTTAAGTGCACATGAGCATCGCAATCATGAAGCATGCCTTCTCATAGTCAACTAGCAATGATCACTGACCGACCCTACATTAGTCCTTCATGACCTTTCCCACAGATGGTGGATCCTTCTGAGGGTGTCCCATCATAACTGAGTGGTCAAGAGAAAAACAGGCAGAGCATTACCTAACATTTTCAGCACTCTCACTCCCCTTTGTTTCCATACAAGAGGAGTAGAAGGTTCTGGGCGGGGATCTGGAGTCAACATGCTGGGGTGCGCCTCTCAGCACACCATTTACTGGCTGCATGACCTGGGAAAGCTACCTACCATCTTTAGGTCAGCTAGTTTCCTCTTCTGTAACAGGGGGGCACAATATTGCCTACCTTCACAGTACTGCTGGGAGAGCTAAATAAGGCTCTCTTTACAAAGAAAACACTCAGCATAATGCCCGGCACACAATTTTAGGTATCTTATTAACTTTTCAAAAAATATATACGGAATACAAGTCAAGGTGACATCGAGATTTACTTTGGGAATAAAATTCAACCTCCAATTTATTAAAAAAAAAGTGCCTACATTTTATTTCATTTTTAGCAACAATCACCACTGCTCATGACTGAACTCTCACTGTTGACAACCTTCATTCGTCACGCACTCAGTGCTTAGTACGTGCCAGATACTGTTCTAAGTGCTCTACAAACATTAACTCATTTGATCCCTAGGACACCTCTGAGGTGTGTCCTGTTATCATGGCCACGTTGCGAATGAGGCAAATGGGAGAATGAGGGGCTGTGTGCTAAGCAAACTGGCCGGTAAGCACAGGTGATGTGCTCAAACAAAGGCAGCGGGACTCCAAAGTGCTCTACCAGCTTCGCCCCCCTGCCTTCACGCTAGCTATGGACTGGCGCTCAAGGACACCCGCTAGGAGGGGAAAGAGAAAGATCACTTTTAATGTAACAGAAGAAAAGGCTATAACCCGAAGGAGCTCACTCTCTGATCTGAGCTTAGAAAAAGGGAGTATTTAATCCAAGGTTCCAGCAGCCTAAAACCACGACTTATCAGAACATACATTAGTTGAGAAAGGAAGGCATGGACACTGTCATTTCCACCCACCCGCCCCATTTTAAACGGGATTTAAAGCCATTCTGAAAATCATATATGCACACGGCAGTGTCCCATAAGCAGAGCAGCAGGCAAGTGTCCCTCCATCGACATGGGTGAGAACCCAGAAGAGAGAGCTGTGGCCGTCCCATCTCACACCAAAAGAAATCTGACTTGCTCATTAATAAGGTGAGCTTCACAGATAAGCACACTCCTGGAAACTGTAGTCAACGTTATGTGTGCACCCTTTTTTTCTGTGGAAGAGAGAAGCCATAACTTCGACTAGATTCCCTAAGAGAAATGTGTCTCTATCCTCCTCAAAGAATGTCTAAGGTCCATACAAATTAAGGCATGGCTAAACAGCTGGTGGAGAAATTTCTCCAACCTGCCCAGATTCCTTGAAAATGCCGACTGACATCCATCTTTCCCTGTATTCTGGCAACTGGAAAGGTGGGAAAACTGCACACTGCATTTTAAGTCCTGAGACAGGAAGTAACCAGTAGGAATTCATTTTCCAGGGCATTCATTAAAATGTCCAATAACAGTTATCCTGTTTCGATCAACAAGATAAGATGACAGAAAGAACAGAGAAGGTGAAGGGCTGTACAACGAGGAAATTTTCTCCACAATTTTCACCTTTCCAGAAGCCAGGGAGATTAATAAAGCACCGATCAATTCTTCTAAGAAAGGCAAAATGAAGTAAAAACCTTAAACTGCCTCTTATAAGAAAAGGGGGTGTGTAAACAAGTGGAGAGAGAAAATCTTATTCAGTAAGTGGTGATGTTGAAATGATAATATTTAACTATTTGCAAGAAATCAGAATAAAATGTCAGAGATAGAGCTAAATGTAATACACAGAGAGAGAAGTAGATACAGATATAAAGATACATATCTATAAATGAATTAAATAAAAATACATCTGAACATAAAAGAGGTGGAAATAATCTGGGGGAAAGAAAAAGGTTGAACAACGTATCATTGTGCAAAACATCAAGGCAACATGGCTCCATGAAGCCTTTAATTAAATGGCTTAATCAAATTCCTTCTGGTCCCTGGAATGTCTGCATTCCAGGCTGAAGCTATCTCTCCAGCCTACAGAACCCCGACCGATGATCCATGCCCCTGTGAGATTCTCCCAGCATCCTCTCTACCAAGACTCCCTTCCCCCCTAATCAATACCCTTTCCTGAGGATGGCATGGTTTTCCTGTTCCCGACCACTTCACTGGTGCCCCTGTTCCCCAGCTTTCAAGCCTTTACAGAATCTTCTTTTTAATATCTCAAGCTTCTGACAGTACAAGAAAAGGAGATGGTAAAGAGAAGAGAGGGGGGCCGAGCCTCCAGGAGGAGAAGGCTGACAGTTCACTGCTAGACGGGACTTCACTGGCACACCCGGCGGTGCTGCGAGGCAGGGTTTAAGAGATGCCTGCTCCCATCGTCCTCTGACTGCAACTAGATGACATGCAATCAGTTTTTTCCAAAAACATATAAAATAAGAGCAACATATGCTTATATAAAACCATAAACTCATCTACCAATACAGAATAATTCCTGAAAAACTGGACTCTGAGGAACAGATTTAGTAACTCTTAAGAAGTCAAATGCCACCCTCTGAGGCCCTGTACAGCACCCAGATTCAGAAAACCTGCATGTGGGCCCTAATTCTGCCATGTACCACTGTGTAATTTTATCTTAGTCATTTAATTTCTAACTTTTACTTTCCCAACTTAGTCAATGGAGATAACAGTAATTTCTAGAATCATGAGAGTTTTTGAAAATTACTGATTCCTAAGTTGCCCCACTCCAGACCTAGGGAACCAGAATCTCAGAGATGGGGAAATTTGTAAGTCTTCTCTATTTCAAAATCTCCCTGGTGTGATCTGGACACATAGGACTCTGAGGACTGGTAGCTGGAAATGCTGCAGCACCTTGATGGGTTAGCAACACCTCCAACCCTACCTTGCCTCTCTCACTGTTGCTCGAGTCCATAACCCCTTTCTCCCTGAGGAGTCAGGCTGCCCATGTGACGTTTAGAACTTGAGGAACCATCAGACGGTGACCCGGGAGCTGGGCAAGCAGGGGCCTCCTCCATCCCGCTGCCGACGAGGAGGTGCGGCAGAAACAAAGACATGCCTCCATCGTGTGAAGGTGGTTCTCAGACATGTTTCTTGTGGGAGGTGGTAGTTAGGAAAATGCTTACTTACATACAGGCCAGTGGAGACCCTGGTCTGGCTTGGAAGCTAAGAGCTATGTTCACACTACTTCAATGGGAAAAATGCTTTGCAACCTCCAGAGGAACAATTCATTATTATATGTTTGGAGCTGCCAGCACACAGAAATAGGGATACAATCCAAAATGCTGAGGTCTGGTTTCTGGATTTCTTCCAAGTGATTTTTGTCTTCTTTTAGTGTAACCATGAAATTACACTTGACACCTTTTTAAGTACCGAGCTTTCTTTGATTCAATACCTACGTCAGCTTCTTTCAATGATTATTTTCCTATTATCAGAGGTTAAGGGACAGAATGCAATTCTTTAAAGAAGTGATTTTGAATGGACAAATCAATCCCCTTGGATTACCGGTGAGCTTTTAACCAACTGTTAGAAATATGTGCTAAGAGTCAAAGACTAACACAGGAACTGGCACTGATTGATAGGATAAAGTAAAACAGCCCCCAATAATACCGACTTCTGATCATGTGCCAGTGTGCTAGTTATGGTTACACATAATATTTCAGCCTTTATTCTTCCTGGTCAAATTGTTAAATTGCTTTCTATTTCCTCTGCTAAAACCCTAGTTTGCACCTGAGCCGGCAAGTACCATAAGCACCATCAGGACAACGTATGTTTATAAAGCACTTCTGTTTCCAAAGGGCTTTCACAAGCATTAGTTTATGTGTTGCTCACAACAGACCCGCAGCAGGCAGATCTGATATCAGCCCCATTTTATAACGGGCAGCTGAGTCGGCACTCGGCCAGCCATCAGGGAGTGGAGGTGGGCCACCTGTTGAAGGGTGTGAGGAACAAGGGGAAGCCAAGCGGACATAGTGAGTGGAGACCAGACCACACGGAGCCGAATTCTTCAGAGTGTGAACCAACTGAATAGCAACATTCATTGACTCCAGACAACTGGATCTGCTTCCAGAAAACAATCATGGGAAAGAGTCATCTAGAAACGAGGCTAAGGAACAGTGGCCGCCATGTGCCCCAGAAGCCTTCAGATCCTTAGGTTGCTAATGTCCTCTACCATCATGCCCAGAGGTGGCAACCTGAGGCTCAGAGTCTTTAGTACCACCCCCCCCATCCCCTCATTCCCTTTGGCTTATGAATTAATGAGAGGAAAAGCTCAGGGAGGCTATCCATCGCTGGTGTGTTCTTTCCATGAGTCAAAAAGTTGACCCACAAAAGACTAGCAGAATCCTAGAAACAGAGCTCATGAGATTCGCTCAATCAGCAAATTGTTGCTGAGCCCCTTCTATGTGCAACCATTCTTCTAGGCAACAGGATGCAGCAAGGAATCAAAGAAAAGACCAGCTCACATGGAGCTTCTATTCTCACCACGGCACCCACGTTTAGGCCTTTCTACTTGCTTGTAACTCTTCCTGGACCACTCTACCCCCAGAAATCTGCATGAGTCACTTACTCTCTAACCTCCTTCAGATTTTTACTCCATTAACACCCTTTCTGCAAGGTCCTCTTCCAACCACACTATGCAAACTCGCATCATCTTCCAGAACCATCCTTCCCTATTTTCCCTAACACTTATCACCATCTAACACATTATATGTTTCTCTTATTTTTTCTTATTTTTCTCCTCCCACCAGAATCCATGCTTCAGAAACGCAGGGGTGATTGTCTGGTTTGCTCATGACAGTATCCCTAGTGCCTTTAGCTATAACTGGCACGTAGTAGGCATGAAATAAATCCTGGTTTGTTCGCATGATCAAACAAGGCTTTTGACACATGCAGATATGTGCAGGCCTCCTGTGTTCACCTGTATTCATTATCATAAGCCTCATGGATATTCCTACATAGGCCTAAGTTCCTTCTCTTGGTCATACAGTTTTAAAAGCCCTATATGTCCAAATTTGCAGGCATTTATCCTTACTTTACTCGGTTTGCTTTAGTTCTTTGTGCTTAAACGAAACATTTTTCTCTTCTTATGTGGTCTTCAACATGAGCATTCTCTTCTTTTCATACTCAGACCATTTATTATATTCCCTGCAGAATCCCTAAGCACTTAAGACTATTTGTAGCTACACATATGTCAATTCACAATATCACAAAACAGCTCTACAAAAGATAAAAATGATGTCAAATGTCTAATTTTTATTCTTTTCAAATGCAATCTCTGACTTTAAAAGTAGGCATACATGTAAACAAAAGCAGTCTAACTGAATTAAAATTCCAAATCTAATAAAACCTTCCCCTCTCTTCCTCTAGTATATCTTTGGATGTCTCTAAATAGTTGGGTTTCTCAATGCAAACATCTGAGTTGCAGTGATTTTCAAGAGAAAGACATGAATGTACAAGGCCTCTGATACAGAAATAATTAAATGCTATGCTTCTTAATTCTCTAACTCCTCAAGAAACACTGGCTAACAAGGAGAAATGAATGGAAAATGCCAGAAGAGCTGATCTTATGGCCTGTTCTCCCACCTACTATAATGTGACCCCAGGGCCAGTTTTTGCTTTCTTATCTGTACAAAGATAATATACCCTGACCTTCTCACCACATAGAACTTTTCCGGGAATAACATAAATTAGTAGTGGGATATGCTCTAAACTACACAGCAACAGTCAAATGAAAGGTAGAATGATTTTGCCTAAAGGCCAAGTCCTCTTAACGGCTCCTTGAGGCGCAGTAAAACCCACAGTACAGTTGACCCTTGAGCTGTGCAAGGGGTTAGGGGCGATGATCCCCCTCCCCCGAGTCAAAAATCCGCATGACTCTGACTCTCCCAAAACATAACGACTAATAGCCTACTCTTGGTTGGAAGCCTTACTGATAACATGAACAGTTGATCAGCACACATTTTGTATGTTATATGTATGTTACACTGTATTCTTATAATAAAAGAAGCTAGAGAAAAGATGATGTTAAGAAAATCATAAGGAAGAGAAAATACATTTTCAGTCCTGTAGTGTGTTTATGGGAAACAATCTGTGTAAGTGGACCAGTGCAATTCCAGCTCATGCTGTTCAAGGGTCAGCTGCAGTTCTTTCTGCTTCTCATCCCCTTATATCAAATACATCACAAAAAAGTAATTCTTTATAGATACATTTTGGGATATACCTTTGACTGTATTGTCCTCAGATTAACGAGATGAATGTCACAAGGCAAAGATGACAGTAACGGAGAGAATTCACCTAGCAGCTGAAGGGTGGGCACGGGGATCTTTTCTGTCATTGTAAAGACAGGATGATTCAGGAAAGAGGAAGTTATGTGGCTAACGAGAGAAGGATAACTGACTGACTTCTTTTCTTCTTCCTATCAAGAAAAAACAGGGGGGGCGGAGCAAGATGGCGGAGGAGTAGGAGACCTGGATTTTGTCTCCTCTCAGGAATTCAGCTGGATAGGGATCAAACCATTCTGAACACCTACAAACCCAACAGGAGATCAAAGAAAAGAAGAGCAACAACTCTCTGAACAGAAAAGCGACCACTTTCTCGAAGGTAGGACGTGCGGAGAAGTGAATCCGAGGCGATATTCGGAAAGATAGACGGCGGGGGAGGGGCCTCCGTCGGCCGCTTCTGGCAAGTGATAGAGCCGCGGAGCACAAAATCGGAACTTTTAAAAGTGCTCCGCCGAGGGACGTCACTCTGGTGGCTAAGCGGGGGGTGGAACCCTCCGGGACAGTGTGGTCTCAGGACCCTCGGGGTCACAGAAAGACCGGGGGTGCCCGAGTGTGGCAGAGCTCCCAGGGATCGGAGCAGGGAAGCCGGCGGCAGAGGCGGAGCCCAGGCGCGGGCTCTCAGCTCGGGGTGGCCATAAACCGTGATCCGCGGCCCAGTCGGGCCCCTGCTCCTCCGGCAGGGACCCAACAAGCGGCAGATCCGGGGAGACTCACCTTCCTCCCCCGGGAGGAGCCGCGCGGGAGTGCACCGCAGGGATCTGCTGGGTTTGGAGACTCCAGACCGGGTCGGGTGCCAGAGATAGAAACGCGCGGTCACAGGCCGGTTGAGCACGGAGTGCGGCCGGAGACCGGGGAGACGGGAGTGACTGATGGCTTTTCTCTGGGGGCTCACTGAGGAGTGGGCCCGAGTTCTCGGCTCCTCTGGGGCGGAGATTGGGAGGCCGCCATCTTCACTCTCCGCCTCCAAAGCTGTGCGGAAAGCTCACAGGGAACAAAAGCCCCAGAGAGCAAACCCGAGCAGATTACTTAGCCGGGAGGGGGCAAGGGCGGAGCAATTCCGCCTCCAGCAGAGACATTTGGAAACCACGGCAACAGGCCCCTCCCCAGAAGATCAGCGAGAACAGCCAGGCAAGACCAAGTTTACCGATCAATGAGAACGGCAGAACTCCAGCGCTAGGGGACTACTGCACATAGAATTCACGGCTTTTTTACCATGATTCCTTAGTCTTTTAAAGTTAATTTTTTTTTAACTGTCTTTTTGTCTTTTTATTTCTTTTTGAATTTTTCTTTTTCCCTTTTTCAAACAACATCTTATCAATCCCTTTTTTTAAAAAAAACATTTTTATTTTTCATTTTTAGAGTCATATTCTATCCCTTCATAGTAGTTACCCATATTTTTGGCTTATATATATAAGTTGTTCTCTCTTTAAAATTTTGAGATAGTTTCTTCTAACAGATTAAAATATACCCTAAATCTCTAGTATATGGTGTTTTCTATTCCCCTGCCTGATCACATCCTCTCCTTTTTTTTTTCTTTTTCTTTTTTCTTTTTTTAAATCCTCTTTCTTTTTTCAAACAACTTCTTATCAATTCCTTTTATAAATTTTTTTATAATTTCCATTTTTACAGTCATTTTCCATCCCTTCATCATATCAACCCTTATTTTTGTACATATATGTTTTTCTTTCTTTAAAATTTTGGGAGACACGTTCTTCTAAAAGACCAAAACACACCCCAAATCTAGTGTGTGGCACTGATCTATATACCATATAGATCATATTTGATCACATTCTGGTTTTTCTTTTGTTGTTGTTGTTTTTTTTTGTTTGTTTTTGTTTTTATCTTTATCTTTTTCTTTTTTTTTCTTTTTCTTTTTTCTCTCTTTCCCCTTCTTATCCCACTGCTTCAGGTCTTTTCTGATTTGTTTAGAGTATATTTTCTGGGGACGTGGTTACTCTGCTAGCATTTTGTTCTCTCATTAATCTATCCTCCTCTGCACAAAATGACGAGACGGAAAAAATCACCTCAACAAAAAGAACAAGAGGCAGTACCGACTGCCAGGGACCTACTCAATACGGACATTAGTACGATGTCAGATCTAGAGTTCAGAATCATCACTTTAAAGATACTAGCTGGGCTTGAAAAAAATATGGAAGTTATTAGAGAAACTCTTTCTGGAGAAGTAAAAGAGCTAAAATCCAACCAAGTAGAAATCAAAAAGGATATTAATGAGGTGCAATAAAAAATGGGGGTGCTAACTGCTAGAATAAATGAGGCAGAAGAGAGAATCAGTAATATAGAAGATGAAATGCTGGAAAATAAAGAAGCTGAGAAAAAGAGAGATAAACAACTACTGGATCACGAGGGCAGAATTCGAGAGATAAGCGATACCATAAGACGAAACAACATTAGAATAATTGGGATCCCAGAAGAAGAAGAAAGAGAGAGAGGGGCAGAAGGTATAATGGAGCAAATTATAGCAGAGAACTTCCCTAATTTGGGGAAAGAAACAGGCATGAAAATCCAGGAAGCACAGAGAACCCCTCTCAAAATCAATAAAAATACGTCAACTCCCCGACATCTAATAGTAAAACTTACGAGTCTCAGAGACAAAGAGAAAATCCTGAAAGCAGCTCGGGAGAAGAGATATGTAACCTACAATGGTAGAAACATTAGATTGGCAACAGACCTATCCACAGAGACCTGGCAGGCCAGAAAGGACTGGCAGGATATATTCAGAGCACTAAATGAGAAAAATATGCAGCCAAGAATACTCTATCCAGCTAGGCTGTCATTGAAAATTGAAGGAGAGATAAAAAGCTTCCAGGACAAACAAAAACTAAAGGAATTTGCAAACACAAAACCAGCCCTACAGGAAATCTTGAAAGGGGTCCTCTAAGCAAAGAGAGACCCTAAAAGCAACATAGACCAGAAAGGAACACAGACAATATACGGTAACAGTCACCTTACAGGCAATACAATGGCACTAAATTCCTATCTTTCAATAGTTACCTTGAATGTAAATGGGCTAAATGCCCCAATCAAAAGACACAGGCTAACAGACTGGATTAAAAAACAAGATCCATCGATATGCTGTCTGCAAGAGACTCATTTTAGAACCAAAGACACCCCCAGATTGAAAGTGAGGGGGTGGAAAACCATTTACCATGCTAACGGACACCAAAAGAAAGCTGGGGTGGCAATCCTTATATCAGACAAATTAGATTTTAAACCAAAGACTGTAATAAGAGATGAGGAAGGACACTATATCATACTTAAAGGATCTATCCAACAAGAAGATCTAACAATTGTAAATATCTATGCCCCTAACATGGGAGCAGCCAATTATATAAGGCAATTAATAACAAAAGCAAAGAAACACATCAACAACAATACAATAATAGTGGGGGACTTTAACATCCCCCTCACTGAAATGGACAGATCATCTAAGCAAAAGATCAACAAGGAAATAAAGACTTTAAATGACACACTGGACCAAATGGACTTCACAGATATATTCAGAACATTCCACCCCAAAGCAACGGAATACACATTCTTCTCTAGTGCCCATGGAACATTCTCCAGAATCGATCACATCCTAGGTCATAAATCAGGTCTCAACCGGTACCAAAAGATTGGGATCTTTCCCTGCCTATTTTCAGACCACAATGCTTTGAAACTAGAACTCAATCCCAAGAGGAAAGTCGGAAAGAATTCAAATACATGGAGGCTAAAGAGCATCCTACTGAAGAATGAATGGGTCAACCAGGAAATTAAAGAAGAATTAAAAAAATACATGGAAACCAATGAAAATGAAAACACAACTGTTCAAAATCTTTGGGATGCAGCAAAGGCAGTCCTAAGAGGAAAGTATATAGCAATACAAGCCTTTCTCAAGAAACAAGAAAGGTCTCAAGTACACAACCTAACCCTACACCTAAAGGAGCTGGAGAAAGAACAGCAAATAAAGCCTAAACCCAGCAGGAGAAGAGAAATCATAAAGATCAGAGCAGAAATCAATGAAATAGAAACTAAAAGAACAGTAGAACAGATCAACGAAACTAGGAGCTGGTTCTTTGAAAGAATTAACAAGATTGATAAACCCCTGGCCAGACTTATCAAAAAGAGAAGAGAAATGACCCAAGTCAACAAAATCATGAATGAAAGAGGAGAGATCACAACCAACACCAAAGAAATACAAACAATTATAAGAACATATTATGAGCAACTCTATGCCAGCAAATTAGATAACCTGGAAGAGATGGATGCATTCCTAGAGATGGATCAACTACCAAAACTGACCCAGGAAGAAATAGAAAACCTGAACAGACCTATAACCACTAAGGAAATTGAAGCAGTCATCAAAAATCTCCCAACAAACAAAAGCCCAGGGCCAGATGGCTTCCCAGGGGAATTCTACCAAACATTTCAAGAAGAATTAATACCTATTCTTCTGAAACTGTTCCAAAAAATAGAAACGGAAGGAAAACTTCCAAACTCATTTTATGAGGCCAGCATTACCTTGATCCCCAAACCAGACAAGGACCCCATCAAAAAGGAGAATTACAGACCAATATCCCTGATGAACATGGATGCAAAAATTCTCACCAAAATACTAGCCAATAGGATCCAACAGTACATTAAAAGGATTATTCACCATGAACAAGTGGGATTTATCCCTGGGCTGCAAGGTTGGTTCAACATCCGCAAATCAATCAATGTGATACAGTACATTAACAAAGGAAAGAACAAGAATCATATGATCCTCTCAATAGATGCAGAAAAAGCTTTTGACAAAGTACAGCATCCTTTCTTGATCAAAACTCTTCAGAGTATAGGGATAGAGGGTACATACCTCAATATCATAAAAGCCATCTATGAAAAACCTACCGCAAATATTATTCTCAATGGGGAAAAACTGAGAGCTTCCCCCCTAAGGTCAGGAACACGGCAGGGATGTCCACTATCACCACTGCTATTCAACATAGTATTGGAAGTCCTAGCCACAGCAATCAGACAACAAAAAGAAATCAAAGGCATCCAAATTGGCAAAGAAGAAGTGAAACTCTCACTCTTTGCAGATGATATGATACTTTATGTGGAAAACCCAAAAGACTCCACCCCAAAACTGCTAGAACTCATACAGGAATTCAGTCAAGTGGCAGGATCTAAAATCAATGCACAGAAGTCAGTGGCATTCCTATACACCAACAACAAGAGAGAAGAAAGAGAAATTAAGGAGTCGATCCCATTTACAATTGCACCCAAAACCATAAGATACCTAGGAATAAATCTAACCACAGAGACAAAGGATCTGTACTCAGAAAACTATAAAATACTCATGAAAGAAATTGAGGAAGACACAAAGAAATGGAAAAACGTTCCATGCTCATGGATTGGAAGAACAAATATTGTGAAGATGTCAATGCTACCTAGAGCAATCTACACATTCAATGCAATCCCCATCAAAATACCATCCACTTTTTTCAAAGAAATGGAACAAATAATCCTAAAATATTTATGGAACCAGAAAAGACCCCGCATAGCCAGAGGAATATTGAAAAAGAAAAGCAAAGCCGTTGGCATCACAATTCCGGACTTCAAGCTCTATTACAAAGCTGTCATCATCAAGACAGCATGGTACTGGCACAAAAACAGACACATAGATCAATGGAACAGAATAGAGAGCCCAGAAATGGACCCTCAACTCTATGGTCAACTAATCTTCGACAAAGCAGGAAAGAATGTCCAATGGAACAAAGACAGTCTCTTCAACAAATGGTGTTGGGAAAATTGGATAGACACATGCAGAAGAATGAAACTGGACCACTTCCTTACACCACACACAAAAATAGACTCCAAATGGCTGAAAGACCTCAATGTGAGACAGGAGTCCATCAAAATCCTAAAGGAGAACACAGGCAACAACCTCTTTGACCTCAGCCGAAGCAAATTCTTCCTAGAAACATCGCCAAAGGCAAGGGAAGCAAGGGCAAAAATGAACTATTGGGACTTCATCAAGATAAAAAGCTTTTGCAAAGCAAAGGAAACAGTTATGAAAACCAAAAGACAACCGACAGAATGGGAGAAGATATTTGCAAATGACATATCAGATAAAGGGCTAGTATCCAAAATCTATAAAGAACTCATCAAACTCAACACCCAAAGAACAAAGAATCCAATTAAGAAATGGGCAGAAGACATGAACAGACATTTTTCCAAAGAAGACATCCAAATGGCCAACAGACACATGAAAAAGTGCTCAATATCGCTCAGCATCAGGGAAATCCAAATCAAAACCTCAATGAGATATCACCTCACACCAGTCAGAATGGCTAAAATTAACAAGTCAGGAAACGACAGATGTTGGCGGGGATGCGGAGAAAGGGGAACCCTCCTACACTGTTGGTGGGAATGCAAACTGGTGCAGCCACTCTGGAAAACTGTATGGAGGTTCCTCAAAAAGTTGAAAATAGAGCTACCATATGATCCAGCAATTGCACTACTGGGTATTTACACCAAAGATACAAAAGTAGGGATCCGAAGGGGTACGTGCACCCCGATGTTTATAGCAGCAATGTCCACAATAGCCAAACTGTGGAAAGAGCCAAGATGTCCATCGATAGATGAATGGATAAAGAAGATGTGGTATATATATACAATGGAATATTATGCAGCCATCAAAAGGAATGAGATCTTGCCATTTGCAACGACGTGGATGGAACTGGAGGGTATTATGTTGAGTGAAATAAGTCAAACAGAGAAAGACATGTATCATATGATCTCACTGATATGAGGAATTCTTAATCGCAGGAAACAAACTGAGTGTTGTTGGAGTGGGGGGTGGGGTGGGAGGGATGGGGGGACTGGGTGATAGACACTGGGGAGTGTATGTGCTCTGGTAAGCGCTGTGAATTGTGCAAGACTGTTGAATCTCAGATCTGTACCTTTGAAACAAATAATGCAATATATGTTAAGAAAAAAAAAAAAGAAGAAGAAGAAGGTAGCGGGAGGGGAAGAATGAAGGGGGGGAAATCGGAGGGGTAGACGAACCATGAGAGATGATGGACTCTGAAAAACAAACAGGGTTCTAGAGGGGAGGGGGGTGGGAGGATGGGTTAGCCTGGTGGTGGGTATTTAGGAGGGCACATTCTGCATGGAGCACTGGGTGTTGTGCACAAACAATGAATCATGGAACACTTCATCTAAAACTAATGTTGTAATGTCAGGGGATTAACATAAGAATAAAAAAATTAAAAAAAAAGAGAAAACAGAAATGCTTAAGTGTTATATATATATATGCAGTTTTCACAATATTAATGGAATTACCTGACAGGGTTTAAATAGAAAAGAAATATAAACAAAAACAAATATTTCAATTTTATATTTTGTAAATAACAGTCTTAGCCAACACAGAGATTACCAAGTCCATTTGTAAGCAATACAAGAAAATGAACAGTGTCCACCTAACTCATGTTTAGAAAGATCTTTTTTCCATTGCTTTAGTTCTAAAAATCCTGATAACATTTTCCAAAAATCATTTTAGGACAAGGCATAACATTTTATGGAAACTCTTTCTCAACCTACCACAAAATTCTTAAATAGATGGGCTGGAATATTCACACATCTTGCACATCATCAAATGTGATCTCTTCTCCCTCAGGTTTTACCCACCATATACTCATGGTTTCATTTATACACTCAACTAGACCATAACATCTTGTGATCTGAAGCTATGCTCCATACATGTTACCCAAAGACAGGATTTTTTGGGGAAAAACTCTCAAAATAAATAAGGTTTTTAAAATAACACAAGGAGTATACCTATATCATCTGTTAAATTTGGTAAATCACTACCGCTGAACTGAAACTGTTAAATTATGTTATATAATAGTTAGTACATATTTACCTAGTACACAATTATTCAGTAGAATTTAAAAGTACTTTAGTCGTTGCTATGGTATATACTTAAAGACAAGTGGTTCTGCATGTTCAAACATTAAACAAGTCTGCCAGGGCTGACAATAGGCATATGGTAGATGACACACTTAATTAACTAAATCGATGACTAAGTAGAATCTTAACCAATAATGCCTAAGGTATAAGAGCACACAGAGAAAAACACTGAGAAGAGAAAATAATTTATGTGGAAAGTTTTTTTGATCAACAGTGACATGTGGAACAAATTTAATTTTGTATCTTATTTTTAAACTGTCCATTTCACTGATATCCTCTGATTTTGCATCCTTTCTGCAATACAGGGCTCAAATAAAAGGCTTGGCTACTTATCTGGCCGAAAAGATAGGATTTATAGGAGATACGGGGCTTAAAATTCAGAATGTCAGATTAGCACTGAACAGAGGGTATTGAGCAAAGAGTGACAAGCATCTTGCCAGCAGCGAACTGTAGATGTCATTACAATTCAGACTATGGAGAAAGAAAAAAAATTAAAGGCAGTAGAGGGACAGTGCATACTGAGATACTGACACAAGGTCTAAATGACTTGTAAATAAAATATGCACCCATCCCACACTTTTTTTAAAAGAAAGATTAAAAAAGCATATATAATAATATTCACCAACAATACTGAAATTTAATGCATGTTGTTGAATACTGAGGGAACAGTTTCAACTGGAAACTTTAAATGTACTCCAAGATCAAAGGACTTCATAATCTAGGTCAGGATTGCTGACAAAATCACTTTTCAATAATAAAAGATAAAAGATCCCAACAGAAAAGAAGACACCTGCCGTATCAGAATCAGAAGGCATTAAGTCCATTCTAGGTCAAGTAACATTCAGAGAAAGCTCTCTGGCTTTGTTCTATGCTCTTGGAGGAATCCCTGGACACTTCAGTGAATAGGTGGGATACTTCTTGATGGATTATGTATACCTTTCAAACAGTAATGTGCATATATACTCTTCCTCCCAACCACACCAGTTCCCTTGACTCTCAGTGCCCCCCTGCAACCTACCATACATAAAAATGGCTTGGGGAGCTTTAAACATAGATCCCCGAACCCTAACCCAAATCTACTTAATCAGAATTTCCAGGGGTGAGCCCTAGGA
The DNA here is from genome assembly GCF_029215605.1 of Mirounga angustirostris. Taxonomy (NCBI): domain Eukaryota; kingdom Metazoa; phylum Chordata; class Mammalia; order Carnivora; family Phocidae; genus Mirounga; species Mirounga angustirostris. The sequence goes on along the minus strand of NW_026991726.1, from coordinate 933,211 downwards.
AGCCAAAGCTTAACAGCCCCCAGAGTGAGTCTCAAATCTCGGTCAGTCTGACACAGCTCTGTGGACACGTGCTGGGAACCATCACCCCAGACATCCTCCCAACCTTGTAGAAGAAACCGCTGCCTTTGCAATCAAATGTCTGAGTCTCATCCTTTAACTAGTTTTGGATTAAGAAAATGATTCAGACTCAGAAACATGTTAATGCTAAGTCTCGTCAAAGGAAACAATATCATGACTGTAAGTTCTTCGAGAATTCAAGAACTGTGCCATTTACTGTCCTAAGCAGGATAAGGGAGAGAAGTTTAGGGAAGATTTGTGGTTCAGAGCTATAAAAGCACCACGAACAAATAACGCTGCTGGAAGCTGGCCAGGCAGGGTGGGACAAAATCTCACAGAAGGTTCCATGATTCATGCACTTTCTTAACATGTTTATAGCAACGAGGGGCTCGACAAGATATTTAGCTGGTGAATTATCACCTTTTGATTAATCTCCTGGAAAGGTAATCTTTTAACTGTAACCTTTATGATAAACCCAAAGCTTATAACACATGTTTGCTATAGGAAATTTTAAGCTGTAAATGAATTCTCCAGCCTTGCAGTACTAATATACTACTCTAAACATTATTTGGTTCCTTGTGGGTTGGAAGGCTTCAAGCTGTTCAGATCTAGCTTTCTCTTGCATTCTGTATGAAATTATAAAGAGTTTATAGCACATTCTGATCCAAACCACAAGAAGTTGAGATCTCCATTGGGTTCCAGCCCTTATTTTATAAATCAGAACTTCCTGCTAGGCTCCATGGTGTCCTTCATGAAGCCCATTTAAGTTATCTGATCCCTAAACATCAAAGGTTTCCATCCATCTACAGCAAAACTTGCTAAATAAATTATCTAAGACAATAAGAGAGGATATTTTGAGTCACTTTGGCTTATTCAGTATGACCTGATACATGGTGAGAACTTGATAAATGTTTTTTTAAACTTAATCTATCAACAAGTAAATGTAATATAAATAAAGGAGAGAAAAATACAGTAGGAGAAAGGATGTGGTAAAAAGAGACAGAAGAAATAATTGATGAAAATTAATGAATCATAAGATTTAGAAATATATCTCATTTAGCGCAGAGGTGAAGCCTGGTGATCTGTGAGCTAAATCTGCCTACAGATAGGTTTTGATAGGTCTGCATGGTATTAAAAAGTTGTCTGTTTTTTGGCCAACTCTCAAAAAAGAAAAAAAATCCAGGAGATTTCACAGTGAAATTGTCAACAACAACAAAAAAACTCCCTAAAACAGGTAACTTTTTTTTTAAACCCAAAACACTGGAAACCCAAGTCACCCTGGGCCCCCATATTCCCTCAAGTGCAGCTGAGTTGTAGCTCCTTGGTGGGATGTGTCCTCACTCATCACAGACCTGGGGTCACCTCACTTACGCGTTTGCCCTTAAACCTGACCAACCTCCCTCATGCCATCACTTTTCTGAGTCCTGTCAGCATTTGAGCTTTTCATCTGATCTCTCCTAGCTCCTTTTCCTGACATGTAAAGAACTGGTATCCACAGGTAAAATGACACAACTGTAATACCTGAACACTTCCCAGCACTTCTAATTCCTGGTTCAATGCCCTCTACCTATAGCAGTCTTCAGCAGGAAGGGATAGGGAATAAGTGTCAAAGAAACAAAACCTAAAGGGTCAATGCCAAAGAGACAATTCCCACTTTCCGCTTCCGTTGGTCATTACACATGGATGATAGTCCACCTCACATAGCTACAGTAACCCACTGGGCATCTGCACATCTCACAGCAATTATCATTCCAGTCCTTGTTCTCACTGCCTCTCTGCAGAACACTCACGAACAGGATTCGGTTCCACTTAGTCACCCAGATAACTCCTCCCAGAGGCTCTGGCAGGCTGAAGACTTTCTACTAAAATGCCTTCCTGTACAGAGACTGTCTCCTCACCATTGTTCCTACCATCGACATCTTAAACATGAGAGTCTGAGTTGAAAATAAAAACACTTTCTGCAAAGTTTAAGTTATAGGAGATGGAACATTCCTTAATCAAATGCCTTTTTAATCAATTGCACTAGAAATTAAAATGTATTTTCTCTTCTCTAGTTCATTTTTTATTTAAAAGAAACTATTGATTTAAGTCCAAGAATCTATAGTTGAGCAAAAAGAAAAATTTAACCAACATAGGATTATACAAACACTGGATCAAATTTCAATCAATTACTATCCAAGGAGTTTTGAATGGGAATAAACAAATTATTTCACTTCTAAGTGAAAGCTTTATAGATCTGACATGAAAATGCTTATTGCCATAGTTAATAGAAGCTTTGCAAATTAGTGTCTATATAGAGAGAAAAAAAAAATCATAAAAGCCAGAGACATTTTCGGGAGGAGAAAAAGACAGTAGCTGCCAGCACTCAGACAATGATTTTCCTGTGCAGTTTTAGTCCTCAAATTAAGCTATCTTGTCAGTAATTGATTTAAACCATGAGTCCCAAGAACTGGTTTAAATCTTGACATCTAAAAATGGATACTAAAATCTTTTTTCCTAAAAGATTCTAGATACTGAAAGAATTCTTGGCTTTAATGAGCTGTTGCCATTTCATTCAATCAACCAGTGTTTTATTTATAGAATAGCTACCATAGGCAAGGAGCCCTGTGGGGTACATAAAAATGAAGCAGACAAGTCCCTGGAATGGAGCAGGGAAAGAGAACATGCCGAGTATGACAAGGCAGTAAGCAGGGGCTGGGATAAATGCGGTGGCACCATGCGCTATTACAGCTCACTCATTTATGCATTTGTGCATTCATTCATGCAACACATATCGGGTGCTTCCTCTACCAGGAACAATTCTAGAAGCAGAGGAACATGGCCCCCACTCTCATGAAGTTATGGTCCAAAAGAGGAGAGAGACAATGATCAAATATAATCACATCTATGCACGGAGGACAGATGCGCAATTCTGAGGAGGCACTGAGGATGGTGATCTGGCCTGGTCAAGAAAAAGCAGTTGACCAAGGCAGCTTTGGCCTGAACTATTATGAAGAGTTCCCTGGGCACAGAATGAAACCACAAATGCAAAGGTGCTGTGGGCCCCAGGTGCGTAGGGAGCACTTGGGACTGAAAGAAAACTAGTGGGCCTAGAGCAGAAATAACACGAGTCATGCTGGATGAAGCTGGGGGACAGGCAGGGCCCAGATCATGAGGGGCTCTTCAGGCCATGGGAAGGATTTTGGCTTTTATTTGGAGAGCAATGAGAAGACACCTGAGGGTTAAGAAGGGAGCAGTGGGGTCAGATTGAATTTTGAAAAGATGAATCACTTTGCTTACTTGATTTGAGAACAAATATGGCAGGAAAAGAAGAGCAGAATGATTCAGGAAACACATGATGTTTGTTTAGATAATGGTGGTCAAAATAAGCGAGTTTATAGATTTGAAATATTTAGGCAATAAGATAGTCAACACTGGTGATCATTGTTTTAAGAAAGGGGCAGGCAAAGGAGAAGTATCAATGAGAGATGACTGCTATGTATGTGGCACTGGATGGAAGGTGGTGCTAGTCCCCGAGAGAGCAAACACTAGAAAAGAGCAGGTCTGGGGGGAAGGGAAGAGAGATCATGAGAGTGATCATGGATATGTCGGGTCTGAATAGCAGGATGCAGCTAGGTAGATGGGTCTGCAGGTAAGAGGTGAAATATATGTGTGGGTTTCATCTGCATAGAGGTGGTCACCAAAGCCACAGGAGTAGGAGAGATTGCAGAGGGAGAACATATAAAACGAGAAAAGGAGAAGGCGTGGGGCCAACCCTTGAGGACTCTGACATTTAACGGCTTAATAACCATCAGAGAGATAAAGAACTACTTGAGAGCTAGGAGGAAAACCAGATGAGCATGGCACCACGGAAGCCCTGGCTAGACTGTCTTCTAAGAAGTGACATGGTCAGTGTCGAATGCTGCTGCAAGGTGAAGTAAGATGGTGGATCTCGTGACACTGGCAAGGGTGTGTGTGTGGTGGGGGAAGCTAAAGCAAATCTGAAATGAGTCGAGTGTGACACGGAAGCAATGAAATAAACCCATCTTCCAAAGCGGCTCAACTGGGTGTGGAAGACAGGACGGGAGAGCAGGGCAAATGGACATGAGTCTGTGTGGAGGTTGTTTTTGGTATGTATGTATGTATGTATGTATTTATTTATTTATTAAAGATTTTATTTATTTTTTAGAGAGCGAGCGAGCGAGAAACAGCATGAGAGGGGAAAGGGTCAGAGGGAGAAGCAGGCTTCCTGCTGAGCCGGGAGCCTGATGTGGGACTCGATCCCAGGACCTTGGGTTCATGACTCGAGCCGAAGGCAGACGCTTAACCATCTGAGCCACCCAGGCGCCCTTGGTTTTTATTTTTAATAGGAGAAAATGAAGAGTGTCTAAAAGCCTGCAGAAAGGGTTTCTTTCCTAGGGAAATGTCAGCTATGAAGGGCAGAGAGAGGGAAGGAGGATGATGCTGCTGAGGAGGGCGCTGGGGTACGTTGCAAGGACAAGTGGAGGTACTGGCCTGGGAGGAAAGGAAGGTAAAAATGTCTCTATTGCAACATGAGGGAAGAAGGAAAGGGTGGGAGGAGATGGTTGATACCTAGAACAGAGAGCCCTGTCAGATGTGAAGTCGATGGTGAGGCCACCAGCTAAAAAGAGTAGAAAAGATCTGAAATGGATCAGTGAAGAAAGAAGGAGAGCAGAGTGAGAAAAAAAGGGCTGTGTACAGATCATCTGAGGTGGGAAATCAGTAAAGCACGGAGGACTGTGATGATGACTTTTGTGTAGCCTTGAAGAGGCGTATTGTCATGTTGGTTTACATCCAACTGAGCTTTAGCCAGATTTTTTTAATGGAATGCTGAGGTTTTGTCTTGAGAAATGAAAACTGAGCAAGAAGATAGACAAGTAAATCCATTTTCAATTGAGGAGTCTAAGACTAGAATAAGCACACTAAGGTTTCCCATAAATTTTACTAATCAAACTTAATCTAAGTATGTGATTAAGTTCTATTCTTAAATTCAACTCTTATTTTCTTTCAAAATAATCTCAGAAAATCTCACCCAAACTGATTCTTTAACATTTTACATCTACATAATAAGGAAAAATAAAAAATAAGATGACCTAAATGCAAATCTGACATATGTGTAACTGAAGTTCTCTTTTTTGTCAATATAGGCTACACCTATTATAAAGATATCTCAATCCTGGGAACTGAAAATCATAAAAAAAGTGGACAGTCATAATTTCAAATTTTGGGTGGCAAAGAACAAACAACATCAGAACGTATGAGTTATTATTTTTTTCCTACCGTATTCACACTTCTTTTTTCCAGTAGTAGTCGAAATAAATTAGCTGTAACCTTGTTATCATGGACACCTTGCTCAAGGCCGCGATTATCATCTTGCATGAGTCTTCGATCCATGATAACTTCAATCTGACCTAACAAACAAACAAACAAACTGGCCAGAGTTATTTAATACAAACATCCAGTGACAATCACATAAGTTTAGGCACGGTCCTGATTTAAGCCAAGGAGACAGATCCATATAGCCCAAAGTACCAAGGGCTTTCTCAAAACAGCTAGGATAAATGCAAAAAACAGGACTTTATTTCCATTCTTCTTCATAAATGTCTGGTAAAATTTGGTAAGAAATTTAAAAATGAGACAGATCAAAACTTAAGTGAAATTTAAAAAGAATTAATCTGAAGAGTAAATTATGTCCTCTAAAATTTTTAGTGGTAGCACCTGGAATTTAAAAACATTTATGAGGTTCATTAGGAAACATACATCACACCTGGAGTAACAAGGCAAATACAGATGTGTAGAATCTAAAAAGGATTTGAAAGACTAAGCGTTTTGGTTACTTGGTATCTGGTGATTCTCTGAAGAAACCCCAGGATTTGGAGACACCCAGCACGTACCCCCTTCCCTCCCTCGTATTAAGTTAGTGGCATCAACTATCCTCTCTCCTCTAGTTCAAGAAGAGGTCATATTTGGTTCCTTCATTGGCTGTGCAGTAATTCCACACCTCCTCTAGGTTAAGTTGTAAGCTAAGAATTAGGCTATGAGACTACAAACCAAAAAACCCTATCCAAAACAAAGCAAAAAACCACCCAGAGCCACAGTCATATATTTACACTAAAAAAAACCCTAGTCATACATAAAAATATATGCATATTCATCCATCCACTCATTCACATTTGTTACAGTACTAAATGATCTTTTGGCATAAAAGAGCAATACATAAAATATTTTAATAACTATTATTTTCACACAGTCAATCCAACTCTGTTTAGTTCTTTCTTCTCAATTTAGGTACCCAGTACATAAAACTGCCAGTGATGGTCAGAATTTTCGTTGTTACTACCTCCATATTTATTTTAGAACACAACTGTCTAGAATGTGCTCCTCAGGCACTGGGACGAATTGGCCATCTAGAGCTTGATCATGTCACACCCAAATGAGTACATCAATCTCTTGGCAGTTTCTCTCTTCTCCCTGCCTCCAAATGTTAGCCCTCATAATATGTGACACTCAGTAAATCTCCTGGGCTGTACTCAAATTGTTCTTCTGTTTGTAGGTACTGAAATGCTAGGGTGCTTGGCTGTCTGTAGCAGGGGCACCTGGGCCAGGTGTGACTCTTGAGCCCCCCATTTTTAAACGTTGCCTTAAATTCTCAAAGCTGGGTCCTTAAATAGGGAACTAGACATTAGGACTGGAGCAATCATGGAGTAGACAGTTATGTCACTTCCCTTGACAAAGGCAAGCTGAGAAATAAAGCTCCTCTGTCCCTAAACCACATTTAGGAATTTTATGTGAAGTTGTCCAATCTATAAATAGTTGACTTAATTTTTTAAAAATCAAAACATATGGAGTGCCTGGGTGGCTCAGTCATTAAGCGGCTGCCTTCAGCTCAGGTCATGGTCCCGGGGTCCCGGGATCGAGCCCCATATTGTGCTCCCTGCTCCCTGGGAAGCCTGCTTCTCCCTCTCCCACTCCCCCTGCTTATGTTCCCTCTCTCGCTGTCTCTCTCTTTCTCTGTCAAATAAATGAATAAAATCTCCAAAAAAAATAAAAATAAAAACATAAAAAATTCCAGACTCCTGGGCTCTTCAGAAGCAGAAAAATTTGGCAACCCTGGGCCCCTTTCCCCATGGTGACAACAACCTGGCGCTGAGCAGCGGCTGCCCCACCGTTCACTGGGAATGGTGTGCCCCAGTTTGCCGAAGCCCCACCACTCCCCGCTGCATCCCTGATGTGAGGCCATTATTATTTTTCTAACAGCGTTAATGTCTTTATGGCATCATCTCATGAGTCTGTGTAATGAAAGCCACAAAAGAAGATGAGTAGTATGCTTTTTTGTGTGGGTGGACATATGGAATGTATGTATATGCCCAATTAAAAAAGTGGGTTTGGGGCAAAGGGTACGTCAGGTACCTGCACACCTTTATTATCTGCCTGGCTCCTTAAGACATTTGTCTTAGCAACTCTTAATATGTAAGAAAGAAGAGCAATTTGACTACATATAAATGATAATGAAAAAATATGTATTATAAAGGACATACGCCTCTCCATAGAAGGTTTTATAAAAATTAATCTGTGTTTACGATTTATTTTCTCTTTCCATCTTGTTCTATCTTTTGGAATCCTTAAAGTTGTGTCTGTCACCTCTTTATCTGCCTAGCTGTATCATTGCAACTCCCTTTCTTCTTTCGGGTAGAAGTGCCCTAGAACGATACGATTCAGAGAAGGACCTAGGTTTGAACTGTTACGTCCCGCCTTTGCGAACTTAGGCAACTCTGGGAATTTCTAACTTTTACCCCAGCTCCCTCTCCTCTTTGGCTTCTGAGAGAGTTTCCACAGCCATTCCATTATGACAACGACAGAGGCTTGTGCAAACAATGAGCTATCAGGAGAGAAAAATTATCTTTAAGAAGCCATGGTTTCATGGAGCTTTAGGTCCCTCATTCTTCATCAGAAGATTGAAGAAATACATTATTTTATGTTATTCTCACAAAACCAAAATTAACTAATAGCTGGTGTCTGAAGATGATAATTAATAATATGACCAACAGAAAAATTATACATTTGGAACTGAAACTTGTAAGAGCAAAAAAGAATCCAAACAACACGCACCACTTTTCAAACTTGAAACCCCTAAAGACTGAGCTGAGAGTAATGTCAAGCGATGCTTGGTGTCCTGTATATAGGCCATTGTGGTCATCGGATAGACATTTGCTTGAAGAGGCAATTTGCTCATCGTCATTCTGGGCTGAATCTATAAGACCAAACAGTTCACTTAAAAAAAAAGAAATCAAGGGATATTTACAGATGTACTTTAAAAAATTAGTACTGACTACAGATGACGTTTCTTCCAAAAAGAAAAAGGTATAGCTTCCTTTCTTGTTCAAAGGAAGAGCTAATTTAGGAATTAAAACATTCTTTCAAACAATATGAAAAAAAAAATAAGGAGGATCTTAGAAAACTTTTAGGTGAGAAAGGTAGAACTTATCCAGGTTCTTAAAATAGGCATTCCTATTTAATTCAGAATAAAAATCCTTAACAAAAGTCTTCTAGCTTTCCAATATTTGCATAAAACAAATTATAAAGGTATCAAGTATTCATTTCTCATCTAAATCTAACATACTGCTTTTGTAATGAATGCTAAGCATAATAGCTCTCTATCCCCTTTCAAAAAATCTCTCTTATAATTCTTGAATCAGTTTTAATAAATACCACAGATCCCCTTATCAAATCCTCTAACATATTACATTAAAATAATCAAATTAATATTTATATTTAAAAACTCTTCAGTGCTTATTCTTCTTGTTTAGTGTCAATGTAGGTAGTTCCATATTTTAACTTTTCTTGGTCTGGTATGTGAATGCATGAAATACATTATTTTATTTTTTGACCCAAAATTCACTAAGCTGGTTGGGGCTGAGGAGAGTCCCTCAAACCTCAGGAGGAAACATCAAACAGAGACTTTGTTACGAGGTATCTTATTCACACCACATAAAAATGACATCTCTCCTGTTCAGCTCATGCAAGTCTGACATGACACTCAAGAAGAAAAGGAGTACAAAGTTAATGTAATAGTATTGAGTGCCCATTATAACGAGACAAAGTACGGGCATTCACAAATATGATCTTTAATCTTTACAACAACCCTGTAGTGCATCCTTTAACTTACTGGTTGTACTGAATAGTGTCCCCCAAATTCATGGTCATCCATAACCTGTGAATGTGATTTTGTTCTGAAATAGGATCTCTACAGACATAAGGTATAGTGGATTAGGGTGGGCTCTAATCCAAGGGCTGGTGTCCTTCTAAGCAGGAAACCTGGACACGAAAGGACACACACGGCAACACAAGGAGAATACGACAGGGACTCTGGGACAGCAGAGGCAGACAGTGGAGTGATGGGTCTACAAGCCCATCAGAAGCCCCAACAGGCAAGGAAGAGTATTTCCCTAGAGCCTCTGGAGGGAGTGTGGCCCTGAAGACATCTTGATTTGGGACTTCTGGTGTCCAGAACTATGACAGAATAAATTCTTGTTGTTCTAAGCCACCCATTTTGTGGTAATTTGTATCACAGGCCCAGGAAATTATGAACCTGAAGAAACAACTGCAAAATGTTAAAAAAAAAAAAAAAAGAAAGAAAGAAAGAAAAAAGAAGAGAGAGTTTCAAAGAATTTTCCATTTCTCCTTTCCAATCTGGATCTTCCCAATCAAATTAACTTGTATACTCACTGAAAAGGACATTCACACTGTCATGACTATAGGGCTGCCACCCTCACTCCCTACCTGTTGGTCTAGATTTCTAGTTTTGCTCAAGGACTACTCTTTCCAAGGCTTAAAAAATGGCCTATTTTAGAAGCAGACATATTTAGGTCATAAATTTAGAAATTTAGAAGTTTAGAAATAATATTTTCCCATTTATTCAAATGCTCGATCCTTGAAAAGAAAATTCACATGTTTATTCACTTTTACTAAGTTTTTTTCATTCATGTATACACCCACACATACAAATAATTGCTTTTGTAAGATTTTAAGAAAAGAGTTTCTTTTGTACACAAGGAAAATGAATCACCATAAAGTCAGGGCTTCATTTGAAAACCAAACAGCTGTGGTAGAATTAACATGTAAATTCAAAGTGTATAATGCAATTTTTATGCTTTGGAACAGGTTTAAATTTAACCTTTGCAGGAAATTGTAGAAGAGAAAATTATCACAACCCCTTCCACTCATCCCAGTTGAAAATCAGACAAAGTAAAAGCATTTGTTGTGAAATTATTTCTATTCATAGCCAGAAATTTCTAAAATGCTAATGTCTCAAAAACATGCTAATGTTTTTAGTGGTAGTATTTCAAAGCTATGTTGTCACACACATATACTCTGAATATAGAAATTTATGTAACAATCAAAAGAGCCCTATTAAATTAGAGAGCTAACAATCTGAAAAAAAATGAGTCAATTTTCTCATTACTATTTCAAACTATTTTGTGAACATTTTGATTAAATACATACCTGCCCACATTTCTATATATGTGCTTGTATTTCTTTGTCTATGTATATGTACACAAGTGTGTGCATAAAGGTAAATACACATACATTATTGATAAAAAGAGGGAAAGAGCTTTCCTGAAATTTAAAAGAGCCCATTATTACATTATACATTTAAAAGTATATATGTAATAAATTAAATACACACATACCATTTCTTTATGAGGGGAAAAATACATACTCCACCAATCCCTAATTATGTTTCCTTTCTATTAAACAAATTCAGATATATTTTGGTGTCAAGGCATTTAACATGCAAATGGTCACCAAATCTGCCTTTGAAAAAACTACCTCCGTAAATCAGATGCTCTACAAACCAATCTCTCAAATATCTGTTCTAACTTTGGACATCTGGTTGAATATAGAACCTATAAGTACCTGTTAAAATTCAGTTTTCCTTTAGAAATAATTTGTAAACTTAAGCATATTTTTCAAAGGATCCAAAATTAACTGGCCCACTACCATATATAAAAGTTACACACTAACACAGCTATTACTTAGACATTTTAAGAGAAAATTACCTGATATCCATTCAGGTCAGTATAAAATTTGTTTTGACTGTTTATGCTAGAAGAAATTCTCATTGCAATCTCACGGTTATGTTCTTTTCGGATGTCCACGATATTGGACACTTCCACAGACTGTCCGTCTATTCCTAAATTTAAAAGAATATATATGTTAATAGAAATTGATTGCTCCACTTTTCTTATACTGTACAGAACTTCCAGAGTGACATACATTTTCCCATTTTCTATTCCTATCTTCACCATTTTTCATGCTAACTGTGCCACCGTTCACCTTTTTCTTTCTTTTCTTTCTTTCTTTTTTTTTTTTTACACTGTCAGACAGTAGAAAACATTTACTCCGGAGAACATGTAACTCAACAGAAGGATGAAGAGCTTGGGATGAGATAAATGCAGATGAAATATAACATGCAAATGATTCTCCAATGAGTTCTGGAGGGAAAAGAGAACTTTAAATGAGAAAAGGTTAGCCCCACTCCAGGCCAGGCCGCCTGTCACGTGTACGGCCATTCTCCAACAGAGCCATGTGAGCCTACTTCTTCACGGCTCGCCTTCCGTGCTGGAAATCTGAAGCAGTGAGATCTACACTCTGTTGGTTCGAGAGACAGTCTATTACTGCCCATGATCTATAATCTAGGAAAAGAGACACGAGATCCAATGAGATGCTTTATGGCTAAAATGGATATTATCATATTAGTATTTGTGGAGTATAATCTGGACAGCTCCCCAGAAGTTAAATCAATTTTTTTTTAAGATTTTATTTATTTATTTGACAGAGAGAGACAGCGAGAGAGGGAACACAAGCAGGGGGAGTGGGAGAGGGAGAAGCAGGCTTCCCGCCGAGCAGGGAGTCCGATGCGGGGCTCGATCCCAGGACCCTGGGATCATGACCTGAGCGGAAGGCAGCCACTTAGCCGACTGAGCCACCCAGGTGCCCCAAGTTAAATCAATTTTAATTGAGTTTGGTATCTCTTAGGACCCCTTGTTATGGAGTGATTCATTTTGTCCTTTGCTATATAAAGCAGAGGACAGCTTGAAGAAGTCCCAGATGTATCAAACATTTATTTTTTTGGATAAGCCTAAACTTTTCACTAATTTCTATCTGTCATGCCACCCTAACTATATCTTATGGTCCTGAGTGAAGCCTTGGGTCTATTTCCGAGACGGAGAGGGGAGTTATGGAGAAATCCAACACTCCTAATACAGACTGAGTATGTAGAAGAGATACTGGATCTTCTACAAAAGAGCAATCAGGAAAGCAAGCAATCAAAAGAAGAAAGACTGGCCCTATCCTATTTCATACGGCAGAAGGTTTTTAAGGTTCTAAGAGCCCTGGACACGTACCTGCAGTTGTCAGCCGTTACCCACCAGGCCTCACACACACTCTGTCACAGCGTGCTGATCACCAGGACACTCTTTAGACAAAGAAGGCTATGTAAAGAGAAATGGGGAGTGGGAGAAGGGAGTAAGGAGGACTTTTTCTGGAAGCCAAGAAGAATCCCCAGGGCTTAGAGAAGATGAAAGCAAACAGTTAAAGGAAGGAAGTTTGAATCGGTGGGACTGGTGGAAAATAATGAAAATGCAGCTAGCTGAGGCACTATAGGTTTATGTGAGAAGTACACCGGAAATTGTAAGACATCAATAGTAATATGCTGACAATACTAAATGGGCAGAAGCCTCCATCAACAGATTTTTCAGAATTCTCACAGAAGTTCTTTTCTGGGAGATGTTACGCCTCCAACTCGACAACCTCAGTCAGAGATGACTTCAGTTTCTTACTATGTTCATAAAGCTGTGATGAGCAGTATGACCTCATGTGTGGGGGAAGAAGGTCCTTTTCTTTTCCCTCCCACTTTATGGCCAGTCTGAACCACTAACCAGTAAAATATACATATAACTTTCCTTCTGACAATTACCAGATAACTGACCCAAATAGCTTCACTACTACTGGGAAGTTAAAAGAAAACAAAAATCACATCCACTGATGCCAGAACAACGGTGTTTTCTTTGACTAGGAAATGTATTACTTTCGATGCAAACTTTCCTTTCAGTAGGTTTATGTCAACCCCAATATCTTTCAAAGCCAATGAAATGTATATGGAATTCTAACAGACAAGCTTCCACAAATGAACCAAAGATGCCAAAAAACACAAAATACAGCATAGGGATGAAGTCCCCCATGAAGCATTCAGGCGAACACCTCATCTACTGGAGGCATTCGTGGCTGTTTGGCACCACGTCTGTTTTCTCCTCTCTAGACTCGATATTCTCCCAGGGGGTCAATAGAGTACATGAAATGAAATAAAGTCTTTACAAAGGAGAGTGTCATTAATTTCAAGTCACGTATCTCTGGAAAACATTTACAAAAAACATGCTTCAAGAAAAAATAAATAATTTCACATTACCTCTGGCAATAATAAATTATTTCTGTTGAGAAAATGATCTTTCTTGAGCTCAGTATTATGCTCAGATCCGGTTGTGGCAACAAATGCTTAAGTCTCCTTTAAAAGGAGCCTCGGTGTCCATTCACAGTTCAGCAAGACATCTGTGCCAGGACAGGCTTTTAAAGTAAGATCAAACCTAATACACTTATTACGAACAAACCAAATAAATCTTGTAATGGTAATCAAAGCAAGGAGGTATCCCTGAGTCATCAAAGGTAATTTATTACTTTTTAAAGAAGAATCTATGTGAGGGGGATAAAGGACTGCTACCTTTTCCTACTCTAGGTCAAGAATTCCCTAAAGTGTGCCATTCCCAAAGAAGCTCATGGGATTGAGGGGAGAACTCCCTGGGAAGCATGGGTATGAACCGATCGGTCTCAGTGACCTGCAGAATCTTTGCAGCAAAAGGTTCTTTTACCAAATTGGTTCCACCTGGGCATGGATGGCCAGGAATTTCTAAGCCCCTCTGGTTTTTCTTCAGTCCTGGGAAAGAAAACAGCTCCTACCTAACAAGCATAGTCCGAAGAGTTATGTCATTGATAAAGACAGAGAATTAAGAACTCCCTTGCTGCTAACACCTCACCCTCTGTCCCCAGAAAGAGAGAATGGAGATTATTTATCTTTATTAACAGAGGCAATGCAAGGTAAAAACAGAGCAAGTCCACAGGTGGAAAGCCATCATAGAGAAGCAGAAAGAGTCTTGCAGAACTCTGAAGTTTTTTTTTTTTTTTTTTTTTTTTTTTCTCCTCCCTGGAGCCTGTTAGCTCCTTACAGATTGTCTTACACACCATCTCTGCATTCCAGTTTTTAACAATAATTTGGGGATGTAGTAGGTGCTGAATCACCATTAAAGAGAATGAGTTAAGATGTGAGAGGCTGTCCTTCATGATGCAGAAGTCAGCTGACATGGGAGGAAAGCAAACTAGGCCATGGACAGAGTTTAAATAGAAAGAAGGGAATAAGTACTTAGATTTTGAGCAAACACATGCATGTTAGAATGTAAGCTCCTCAAGCACTGGGACCATGTCTTATTTATCTTTATGCTCCCAGCACATAATAGGCAGATAGTGTTTGCTGAGTAACGGGCAGCAGCTACATGGAAGAATCAGCCAACAATTACTGAGTCCCCGCTATGTACCATATGCCCCGCCATATGCTTTACATACAGTAACTCATTCAATCCTGACCCTAAGCCTAGGAGAACATACCTTGCCCCAGATCACAAGGCTGACAGAACCAGCACTAAGCCTCTCGGCCATCATGTCTCACTGGCAAATTGACCACTAGAGAATGTTAAAGTTACTTTGGGACCATGGATTGGAGAAGCTTTGCAGTGACTCTAAGTAGAAAGGAGACCTCCAGGTTATTTTTTAAGAAAGGGAGAGGGTACTGATCTGGGATGATATGCTGCAAGTGCTACCTAAAGGAGACAAATACATTATCAGTAAAATAAAATAAAAATAATAAAAAATAATTATGGGACAGGCTTGCCAGAATACAAAACTTCTTCAAAACAATCCGAAATCTTTTCTTTAAAAATGTCACGGTCACTTTAGAAGCCAATAAAGTAATATATACTAATTAAAGACACTGTGATCTCACGTATTTACTTAAGATGAACACTAATCACAAGCACAAGCATGTTCACTGTGCACTGGTGCCAAGGGTAGAAACATGGGGAAACAGGCTAGATGCCCACCAACAGACAAATGAATAATAAAACCAGTACATCCACGTTTTGGACTGCTCTGTAGCAAATGAATGAGGTAGCTCTCTGCCCCGGCAAAGAACGATATCTGATGCAAGAGGTGAATGGAGCATTTGCACAGTGTGATGAACTTTTTGCTAAAACCAAACACAATACTATACCTTTCTGCAGATATGCATGCAAGAGAGGTGTGTGTGAGAGAGAGAGAGGAGATAGAGAGAGAGAATGCAAGTGATCCGAGGGTGCACACAGGTATCTGATTACCTCTCTTGAGTAGTGGATAGGGACCACGCACAGATTCTAGAGGGATTTTACATTATATACATATACTATAATGTGTGACACTTTTGTCAAAAGAGTATACATATATATTATTTGTATACATAAAAATTATTATCTTTTTTATTCTATTTTTCTTAGATTTTATTTATTTGACAGAGAAAGACACAGCAAGAGAAGGAACACAAGCAGGCAGAGTGGGAGAGGGAGAAGCAGGCTTCCCGCTGAGCAGGGAGCACGATACGGGGCTCAATCCCAGGACCCCGGGACCATGACCTGAGCCGAAGGCAGACACTTAACAACTGAGCCACCCAGGTGCCCCCGAACTTACCCAACTTAACCAGGAGTTGACGCTTAGGGTTAACTAATACACACTGCTTCACTCAACACATAAACGACAATTCTCGCAACAATGATAAATTTAGTAGGACAATATGGAGATGATGTTTCTAAAAAAGCAAATATTATCATTTTTAAAAACTGTACTCATATCTGAAAGTACCAAAAATAAAAATGGTAATAACTCCCATAACTAGATGACCTTTTTGTTCATGTTGACTTATTCAACTTGCCTATCCATTGTAAGATCTAATTTATCCTCTGAGGTACTTGCTGATTTCCAGGTCTGTAAATGTTCATATTGACTATTTCTCCACAAGTGAAAATTTTAACATCTGCTTTCATGAATATAAATTTGAGTAAATTTCATTCCAAGTCTTGAATTTAAGAAAATGATGATGCACCACTTCGTTTCATTTCTAAAGCACTTGATAAATAACTACTACGACTTATTGATCAACTTATCATGAGCAAGGCACTAGTCTACATATTTTAGGCTTTTCATTTCAGTAATTCTTAAAATGATGCAAAAGTAAATGCATAATAGGAAAAGTAGAGCATTTTGATTCCATGGATTGCAATTTTTGGTTAAAGATGACACCAATTAACTACAATATACTTGAAGACCTAGTAATAGAAAAAAACACACAATAACACTGAAAGCTGTCTCTTTTTTTTTTTTGTCCTATTAAGCATTGATTTTAAGAAACAATAGGTTTGGGACGCCTGGGTGGCTCAGTCGTTAAGCGTCTGCCTTCGGCTCAGGTCATGATCCCAGGGTCCTGGGATCGAGTCCCGCATCAGGCTCCCTGCTCCTTGGGAGCCTGCTTCTCCCTCTGCCTCTGCCTCTCTCTCTCTATCTCTCATGAATAAATGAATAGAATCATAAAAAAAAAAAAAAGAAACAATAGGTTTTTTGGAAGCTCTCTCTTGGAGGGAATACAACATCTACATCAGTAACATTTTTTTAAATCCAAAACAGACAAGATCTAACGAAAGCACTTCCATGGGGAGTGAATAAAACAGCTCACAACACTGTAGAGCTTTCCTGTTCCCTTCCCAACGATCCAAGCTGGGGCTGGTCCAGGACAAGCGAGGGAAGAATGCTAGAATACTCATAATGGTCTGTTCGCATACTCTCCACACTGACAGTCACTCTGAACTTGCCTACTTCCCGCTCTCCCAAACATGCTCCTTTCCAAGGTAGCTTAATGCAGGAAGCCTGGATTCTGTGTACTCTTACTTCTCAAGTTGATCTTGCTATGGAGGCAAGCAGTTCTTCCTTGTTTTTTTCTTTTTTTTTTTAAATCACACTTTTACCGTTCCTTCTCTTGAATTAACAAAAAAGAATCAGTAGCATACCACTCATTCATCCTAACTCCAGTGGACGCTGAACAGAGACAATTTGCAATACTGGTGTTTGGTTGAACTTTAAAGGCTGGGTAACAAATATTTTCCAAAACATGTGATTTTCTATTGTTTGCCTTCAACAAAACTGAAGGTGTATCTAATCAATTTGTCAGGCAGTAGATCATTAAAAATAATTGATTGAAACTCAAGTTTGACAATAGACAATTCTGTGATTTATGGACCATAACTCATAAGGAGTTCAAGGGACTGAATGACATTCTTATAATAGAACTCCTTCCATTCCCACCTATTTATGGTAACATCATTTTTTGGCCTTACCTTTATAAAAACAAAAATTAAGAAGAAAATCGATGCTGAAACCTATCTCATTCTAGCAATAAGTAACATTCACCAATGGATACATGAACATATGGGGATACAAAGGGTAGAAACGATTCATCCACTGAGCAAAAAGTTTCCTATAAGTTCATGAAATAAATGACCAAAATGGCAATATACAGGAGGCAGACGCTTAACGACTGAGCCACCCAGGTGCCCCTATACAGGGACTGTTTTGATCAACTGTATACTACTAATAATCTTTATAACTCAATCCAGAAAAAATTTAATACTTACTTTTAGGATGATAGAATTTTTAAACTTAATATACACATACATATGTATTTCATAAGAGTAATGAAAGGTTGATGAATAACAAGACTCTCAAGCATAAAAATATTACATTAAGATAAAATTCTGTGGAAGTAGAATGGAAATACGAGTTCAAGGAGAAAATAAGGATGTGAAATTTGACTGTTAAAGATCTTATTCAGGCCTTTTTAAAAATGCATGATTTGGAAATCAAATTGCTACTCACTGGATATGCTTATTTTAAAATGTCAATATTTATTATATTCCAGAAAAAAACATCTGCAATTCTTTAAATGTATAAAAACTAGATGCCAACTTAAATATATGTAATAGTTTTTCAAATTCTAATAGGAACAAAGGAGTCTGATTAAAAAAAACCCCACTTCACGCTTTGTAATGTTCTTTCCCTCCTTTCTGCCTATATAAATGACATTTCTCTAAGACATAGCATCTCAACAGCTCACTTCCTTTATCAAATCTTCCCCAACACCCCCAACCCTCAATGGCTACTGTCTTTTGTAACACTTATGTCTAATTCATCTGGCCCACATCCTCTTTTTTTTTTTTTTAAGTAGACTCCACACCCAGCACGGAGCCCAATGTGGGGCTTGAACTCACAACCCCTAAGATCAAGACCTGAGCTGAGATCAAGAGTCAGACGCCTAACCGACGGAGCCACCCAGGTGCCCAAAGCCTACACAACCTCTTAAGGAGACACAACACTTAATATGTGCCAGGCTTTATGTATATTAACTCAGTTAATCTTCCAACACTTCTGTGAGGTGGATTCTATTATTGTCACCTTTTTCAGTATGACAAAACCAAGGACAGAGAGGTAATAACTTGCGCAAGGTCAAGCAGCTAGCTAGTAAGCGGCAGAGCTGGGATAGGAGCTGGAGATGACATGCAGGTACGTGGACTCTGGAGTCTGAGCTCTTAACCACCATACTCCCCCTATATTTCCCATCCCCCTGCCCTTCATCTGAGTTTAGTACAACACTTATTTGTGGGGGAGGATGCTTCCCTGCTAAGAAGCTATGCTTTCAACACAGCAGCTGCTGTCAACGAGCCCCCAAGATAACCTCTGAGTTCTCAATTTGTGTAGCCAGAATGTGCTTATAGTCCCTTAAAATAACCTCCTCTTTCATGCCTGTAGGGAATAATCAGATTCAACACATAGCTACTTATTTCAATTTTTAAAAGTTCCAATTAACAGGAAAGAAAAATCCTTAGCAGTCAATTGCATATTATGGTATTCCAAAAATGTCTGAATTACCTAAGTCTGCCTAGCCATAACTTACTTAATGCTTTTTACTCTTAAACTAAATATGGAATGCAGTCCTGGGAAAAAAATGAGAGATTGATTGCAAACCATTTTAATATCCTCATGAATCTTTTCATGGAAATAAAAACAACTTCAGTGAAGCTCTGAGACCTTGTTTACAAGGAGGAGGACTCCAGGGATGGAAGGCCCAGATTCAACCAACCTTAGAAGATGAATTTAGGAGCAAGGAGTTAAGCACAACAGAGACTTTATGTAATACTAAGTTTTGTGAAGACTCTTTAATGGTTATACCTAATTGGCCATCTATCTAGTCTTTCTACAGTTTAAGAAACTGAGTCCGTAAGAAATCTAAGGACAAACTCAAGGTCACTGGTTGGCTTCAAGGCACAACTGAGGATTCAGACCTCTAATTCCCAGTGTGATTCTCTTATGTGTTTAACTAGATGGAGTTCATTTTGACTTTCTAAAAGTCAAGGGTCATGTTATGAATCCAATCACATTACATATTCAAAACAGAGAAAAACTAAGCGACCTCTTTTTGAATGCTAAATGTGCCCATGCAAGGAAATTACTCAGTCATTGCAGCCAAAGGAAAGTCTTTTCTTCCATACTTTTTGATGGCAGTTCATTACATTTTACCTCCAGGCTACTTGCTTTCTTTTAGCAAGATCCATTACATATAGTACTTTCATAGTATGTTGGTGGAAAATAGGCAAAAGTATTGCATTTAGATATTTCTCTTAAGGGTTGAAACATGGTTTACACACATACTCATTCATTCACAAACACCCGCCTAGGAGAACGTAGTCCTGGGGCGGAGAGGCGGGGGGAAGCTTGAAGGTATATATTTTAACCGATCTGGAACCTGAACCTTGTGCTAGTGAAAATGTACAGGACACACTGGTAACCCATAGCAACCTCATTCTTCAAAGTAGCTGTTGATGTCAAAAAACTAGGGCACCAAAGTTTAATAATTACAACTCCAAAGACAAATGAAGCCACAGCTAGCAAATGTCACTTACTGATCATGATGTCACTGCAAGGTATGCATTTGTTGTGATGAAACAAATATAACGTAAGGGGATACAGGGGCTTCTGCCTGTATCACATTCTATCTTCCAAATCAAGATTAACAAAAAAAAGCTAAAGTAGCCTTAGTGACACGAAAAGCTTCAATTTAATGAAAGATGATTATAGTGCAAGAAAAATTAATCCTCATTTCTCCCATCTTTTCCTCCAGAAAAATGTTATTTTCTACAAACTAAATATAATCTTTGGAAAATTAAAAAAAAAATAGTTCCAAAAGGGCATTTCATTAAATTATGGGTGCTACAAAATGGATTTCTTATTTAACCTGATAGAAGGCGATACATTGTGTTGCATTAGAACTCTTTCAAATCCCTCTGATCTTGTAGAGCTTTTAAAGCTAGTGAGCACAAGATTTCCTCTAATTTAATATTTCTAGAAACGTTTTGAATGTAATGTTTGAACAATAATGAAAAGAAACACAAGAGTGTTTTTTAATAGCTTAAATGATGTTAAGAGAGGACTCTAAACTGCACCTCTGACCATTTTCAGAATCTGGAGAGAACACAAATAGACACTAAAACTTAAATATAAAACACCAAGAAAAAAACAAAAAACAAAAAAAACAAAGTTGGTTGAACCTACGCCTCCCAACTCAGTTTGTTGCAAAATCAATGATGACCACACAGTTTTTATAATCTGGGAAGTGCTGTTTGCTTTCTGTTCTTGCTTTTGTTTTCTCTCCCAAAGCTTAATTGGAGCCAAAGGTTACTTTGGGGGAGAAAACGGTCAAAGAGTAACTAAAATAGAGACTGAGGAATTTAAGGATACTTTATCAGGTTTGTATTACTTTAGTTTTTTTAAAAGAATATTTCAAGTAAACTGAATTTGAAACATTTAATATAGACTCTCAATAAAGACAGATATTCCATAATATCAACTCTTTCTGTTTCTTTATCCTTGTTGCTGAGAGGTAATAAAATCTTTTGTATAATTAATGGTTTAGTAACCTAATACCATTATAGTACCTAATCATAAAATATTAATAGTTTCTCTCCCCCAAGCCCCATTTTTTTCTGGCTCATAAATTTGGTACTAACAACAAACAGGCTCTATTCATTAATACTCATCCGAATAACTGCATCTGGTCAGTTTATTTAAAGGGGGCACAATTAGCATACATCCAAAGACAATTTAGAAAGTTAAATTTGAAAGTAGGTATTTACGTTCTTTCAAGAAATATTAAACGCAAGCCACTCGGCAAAAGCATGGAAGTTGGCTGATGTTTTCTCTACACCTAAGACGAAAAGCTACATCCTGTCCATGGATTTTGATCAATCGCCCAGATACCTGGTTTACATGAGGCCGAAGTTTAAAACACCGAAGAGCTTTCAAGTATTTCACAGTATGGCTGCTTTGGTGCAGCATAACCAGACCCCATTCAGGCACTTTGAACTCGTCGATATCCAAACACCCTGAAGACCTCACATCTCTTCCTTAGGTTTCGACCAGTGATTTAATTAAAACCCCAATGAGCCAGGATCCAGACAACCTGAGCCTTCATGCACCGGTATGTGAAAGAAAACGACAGATGGAGGGAGGTCAGGAAGGCGACTGAGAAGAGGCTCTCTCTCCACAACGGGGCTTATTTTTTCCAAGAGGGAGATTTGTTGAGAGGGGCTCAGATACAAACATAGAAGGATGTATAGTTGGAATGAAAGCCTTTCAGGTGAACTGGTATCTCCATCTCCCACCGATTGCTTTCATGTTGGAAAAAAACAAAAAATATAAACACTCTGGGCTTGAGAGAGCAAAAATAAAGATTGCTATGTCACTTTGAATGGTTATACACGCTGGTTTCAGGTTCAATCCAAGCCAAGAACAGTAAAACCCATCTGGAGAAGCACTCTAAGTTAACTTCACGTTATACCTAACTTATTTATCTGTCGTTTCCCACCAACTTCTGAAGCTTTCTGCTTTCAAGCTACAGAAATCTCATCCAAATGCTTCACCCTGTTTATTCCACCCATTGTGACATCCAGAGGCAATTCGAGGTCTGTATTCTTATTTTATTATTATTATTTTTGTTATGCTAATACTCTAAGCTTCCAGTTGAGAACAACTTCTCTTTCTTAACTGACCAATCCACTGGCATTGTCACCTTGGAGGGCTGGGAGGCAGTTAAATCTTGGTGGTTCCTGGTTCTGCAAAGGGGCTACTAGTCAGCCATTGGGCATTTTGGACTGCTTAGCTGGGGAGAAGGAAAGAGGAGAAAAGAAAAGCTTTTAGGGCCTGGTAAATGCATGTTTGTTGGGTTGAGTACACAGGCAAGTCAGAGCCTATTAATTTCCAAATCAACCACTGGGCTATGACGGCAAACTAAGCTTATAGTCACAGCAGCAGAAGAGGGCCCTCTAATTTACGGAAACCATCCTCTGTGATGAGCTCCAGATCCCCTGGACAACCTGCGAAAACTCTGAGGCTGCAATGATGGTGACAGACTCATTTAAACAAAAAGAAAAGCAATTAAGCAAACGGACTTGACTGAGAAGTAGGAATTCTCTGGCGAGCTGCTTCAGCATTAACTCTGTCACACAGCCTACCTCCTAAGTAGACCGAAGGAAAAACAACAGTAAACCATGCTTGATGACACAGGCCTGGGCCAAAGTGGGGGCCATGCTGTACTCAAGGAAGAAACATTCCATTACAAGCAACAGTTTTTTAAGCAAATCTAAAAGCAGATAAGCACATCTCCTGTGTGATGGGGATGCTACTTTCTACCCATAAAATGAAACCTCTGGCCGTAGCTGAAGGTATAATTTTAGAGCTCTCAGAGATGTTGAACAATGGCTTATGCAAGAGTAGAAAAGGATGGTCAAAAATATTGTTTCTGGCTTACCAGAGATTTTAGAAAACTCAATAAAACACAATAAAAGATTATTTCAGACTTTCTTGTAGGTAGCAAAGTGAACATTCCCTGAACACAGTACCCTTTGCTTCCCCACAAAACCCAAAAAGCAAACAGCGCCTGCCCATATATTTTATCATTAGTTTCAAACGCTTTATTATCTACTGGTATAAAGATTCAAGGAAACAATATTTCCTTTTCTAACTTTTTCAGCCTAGCTAACAGCAAAGAAGAATCTAAAGTGGCATTTTTATGAGGTCCTTTTCTAAGAGAGTTGATACCATGGTTAAGTGGTCTGGTTACTAGGATTAAATTTGTGGTTGGAAAAGTACTCCATTCTAAAAAAAGTGAATTCAACATGAACCAACATAAATGTGCAACTCTGAGGGTGTCTGGGAGCCACGGCTCCATCCAAATCCTAAGGAAGGACAAGAACCACTGCCCATGGTTAAGTCCCTAAGAGGATTAAAAGCCTATTTACTGTCACTTGGTTGATAAAGATGCTGCTCATCAGTCCCATCCTAAAAGCAATAAACAATCGCCCGATTTTATACTCTCCCAGGTAAAGACTTGTAAACAGAAAGAATTAGTAATGAACGTTTTTCTTAAAAGAAAGTTAAATTCCAGTAACACCTGCTATTGTAATACATTCCATATTTAAGGCAGGCCATACGTGGGGGGTGTGTGTGCATGTCAGAGACGGTTAATGATCTACTAACTGAAAGCCGTAATTGACAGAATTCCCATTTTGTAAAATTAAAACAACAACAAAAAACCCCACTGTTTTTAGATCTTAGAAATAAAGATTCCAATTAATGAACTCATGACCAAGACAAATATTATGAGACGTAAGAGGAGATATATATAGGGAAAGAACATACATATGTAGAGTTAAATGTTTTACCATTTCTGATTATCAAAAGGCTAAGTATATTTTTAAACCACACAGTGAGTATAATGACAAGTTTAGGAAAGACCACCATAAATACCATGTTCAAAAACCAATTGCTCCATGAGAGGCGATGGACTCTGAGAAACAAACTGAGGGTTCTAGAGGGGAGGGGGTGGGGGGATGAGTGAGCCTGGTGATGGGTATTAAAGAGGGCACGTACTGCATGGAGCACTGGGTGTTATGCACAAACAACGAATCATGGAACACTTCATCTAAAACTAGTGATGTAATGTATGGTGATTAACATAACATAACAACAAAAAAAAAAAAACACAAAAAACCAATTGCTAGTTTATTAAAAACGACACACAAAGAATTCCAGAACCAGAGTACATGTTTCACAGCTATTGCTTTGTTTTCTTACCTTGGATGTTGTACAGTCGGACCCTATGGGTAACATGTTCCAAAAAGCAAGTCACGTCTGAGTAAAACCTTCCACGTTGCACTCTGACAAAGGGCAGTGTTGTGTAAACATAAGGCTGAGGAGGAAATGACATTTTTAAGAAAAAATTTCAGCTTTTAACTTTTCCAAGGGATGTTTATTATCATTTCCCAAATGGCAAATACATACCACCTGATATTTGCAATCTCAAGTGAAAACAAAACCTTACAAGGTATCAGAACAGGCGCATGCTATAAAAATGGAGTATAAGGTTTTTCATTAGACAAAAAGTGCTGAAAATAGAAAATAAAAATGTTTACAACTTGACTGGCCTAGGTGATCTACAAACATTCCCTCCCAGCTATAAAAATTTCTAATTAAAACCCTTCTATATTGTCCATGTGCTATTTATTAGAAATATCATTCATTCTGCAGCAGTGACATTTTCCCAGGCAAACGTTTATTATAACCGTGGCCCCCTAATGTTCAGGGGTCGGGCAGGTGGCAAGGATGACCACAGGGAGTCATCTAAGCAAACAGAAAGCAGGATTCAGAGAATTGCTTAATCACAGTTAGGTTTACTAGTCTATAAAACACACTGCCCTTTTACTAGAAAGAACTAGCTGAATATAAAGCAAATTTACAAACTTGAAAAAACTATGGCAACCACTGGTTTAAGGTTTCGTCATTTCGAATCTAATTGTCAAGAAAAATCAGGAACAGAACATACTTCTGTGACATAGGAACACATTGAAAGCATTTATGAAGAATTATATTTTCTCTTTTTTTTTGAAGGAATTATATTTTCTTAAGCATTACAGGCTGCAGAAGCTCAACAATGGCATGACGAGCTAGGCTTGCATTGCGAACTACTTAAGTAGCATCAGATTTTCAGAACTGTGAAATTTTCTTCCAAATGTACCTCTCTGGTTCCAGAAAAAATATTCTGAAATTAATATAATGCATTAAGAGTTTACAAAGTTCTTGGACCTAATTTTACCATATAGCTAAAAAGTAAGGGAAGAAGATGAAAGCTGGCATGGGGATTTCTGGGCTCCTACCTGTTTCTGATGCACCCACCTGCCTCCCTGATAGTCTTTTATTTTCTCTTTGTAAATATATGATAATTCTCTCGGTTTTTTAATTTAATATTAGAGCTATTTAAAGATAGAATAATTTTAAATAAATTAGTCACAATTGTCCATGCATAATATTCCAGAAGTATTGTTATTTTTCATTTTTTCTTTGGTATAAGAACAGTCAATCAAAACCAAATTCCTGGGGTGCCTGGGTGACTCAGTCGGTTAAGCGTCTGCCTTTGGCTGGGGTTATGATCCCAGGTTTCTGGAATCAAGCCCCACGTCGGTCTCCCTGCTGAGCAGGGAGCCTGCTTCTCCGTCTCCCTCTGCTGCTCCCCTTGCTTGTGCCCTCTCTCTGACTCTCTCTCTCAAATAAATAAATAAAAATCTTAAAAAAAAAAAAAAAAACCCAAAACCCAAATTCTTGTCCAAGTGAGAACAGACTGATACAGCTTATACTTAGGATCCACTACCCTTCCTAGAACGGCTACTATGAGCTGTAGTTTACCTTTAATTCCTCACTGATTAAAAAAAAAAATCGAAACAACAAAAAACTAGACTCCTTAGAACGGTCAATGCTATTCTTTAAAATCTATTATTTGGGGCGCCTGGGTGGCTCAGTCGTTAAGCGTCTGCCTTCAGCTCAGGTCATGGTCCCGGGGTGCTGGGATCGAGCCCCGCATCGGGCTCCCTGCTCAGCGAGAAGCCTGCTTCTCCCTCTCCCACCCCTGCTGCTTGTGTTCCTTCTCTCTCTGTGTCTCTCTCTGTCAAATAAATAAATAAAATCTTTAAAAAAAAATAAAATAAAATCTATTATTTGATTTCGGCTAACAGGTTTTTCGAAATTGAAGAACAACAGTAACTTCTGCAGGAGACAGGTTTCTAGGCAACAAAATATGGAGAATATTTAACTTATCTTGAAGTAGAGAAAACCTATATAAGTAGAAAAGCAAAGGAAGATGTTCTAAAGAAAAAAATACAGAACTGACTACACAAAAATTAAAAAAAAATACTATAACAGCATAACATAATTAAATTAAATGACACACTGATGGAACATTTTGCAGTATATAGGAAAAAGGATTAATTTTTACCATATATAAAGAATGCTTATAGATCCGTAAGTCATACCAGTAGAAAAATGGTCAAAGAACTTATATATGAAACTCACAAAAGATATAGGAGAGAGAAATAAATGTATGAAGTTTAGCTTCCCTAATAATCACAAAAACTTAACAGTAAAATATTTTTCACCCATTATTATAGGTAAAGCTTTTGATATGACTGATTCTCAGTGCTTGGAGTGGTATATTAGAGAGCTACTCTCAAAAATGCTGGTGGGAGCGAATATTTATGCAGTCACTTTAGAGGACAGAGAAATAGTATGTATCAAGTCTTTTTTTTTTTTTTTTAAAGGTTTTATTTATTTGACAGAGAGAAACACAGCTAGAGAGGGAACACAAGCAGGGGGAGTGGGAGAGGGAGAAGCAGGCTCCCCGCAGAGCAGGGAGCCTGATGCGGGGCTCCATCCCAGGACCCTGGGACCAGGACCTGAGCCGAAGGCAGATGCTTAACAACTGAGCCACCCAGGCGCCCCAGTATGTATCAAGTCTTTTTTTTTTTAAAGATTTTATTTATTTATTTGAGAGAGAGAGAATGAGAGACAGAGAGCAGGAGAGGGAGGAGGGTCAGAGGGAGAAGCAGACTCCCTGCCGAGCAGGGAGCCCGATGCGGGACTCGATCCCGGGACTCCAGGATCATGACCTGAGCCGAAGGCAGACGCTTAACCATCTGAGCCACCCAGGCGCCCCTGTATCAAGTCTTAAAGGCCTCATCCACTGACACAAAATAACTCTTCTAGAAAGTTATTCTCAGGAAATAATCATCACTGCATAAAAAGAATGCTACAAAGAAAGCTTATCACAATGTTACAGTAGTGAAGTATTGGGAGAAAATCTACATAGGCAACAATAGGAAATTCTTTTTTTTTTTTTTTTTACATATATATACATTTTTGTGTGTGTGAAAACATTTAAGTTCTACTCTCTCAGCATATCATATAATATGGTGTTATCAACTACAGTCACCATGTTAGACATTGGACCCTCAGACCTTTAATCACAACAGTATATATTAAAACTGTGTTTTCGAAGAATATACCATTTGATTGTGAGCACTGTCACAACAGTGCAAATGGGGGAGAAAGGGATATGCATAGTAAGACAATAAAAAATACATCAAAATGTTGGCAGTGGTTTGCATGGCCTTTGGAATAGTTGGTAAATTTTATTGTTTTCTTCAGTTTTCTGCATTTTCAAAAATGTGCCAAAATTTGTATATATTATTACACCTTTACAGTCAAGGGGAGGGAAATTTTTTTTTGTTTTTTAAAGTGCTGAAAGTTAAGGAGAAAAATGGCCCACTGGACAATTTATTTTTCTCCTATGGCTAGATAATTTGTCTCTGTATATGTGCTGTGCCACACAGAACACCACAACAGCACCTGAACCCTCCAACAAATCTGGCTTCTTTCCATGGAGAGCAACTGTTCATTGTAGCACCTTAATGAATTCCAACCCTGAAAATTTATTTGTTTACCTAACACTCACGACTACCGATTGCCAAGTGTCAATAAGGAAATATAATAGTGGAACCAACTCATCTATACCTAACAGATGACAAAATAATGAGATGAACTTATTTTTTTCTTCATTACTCTTTCAATAAATGCTTATTCACAGCTCAGTTCATTGGCACTTACCTTGGCTTCCCCATCAGGTAAGAAGAGGTAGGCACCACTTTTGTCCTTTTTACTGGTGGTTCCATACCATGAAAATTGCACTTTTACTTCATGATGTTTACTGTCTTCTTTATTTATCATTTCCTAAGGATAAAAACAATGTTTAAAAGCAACTTACTATATTAAGATTTTAATGATGTTGCATCTGGTTCCATGTATATGTTGATTAAAAAAAAAACACCAAAAAACCTCAAGACAGACAGAAAAATGCTAACATTCAGCCTCTAATGTTCACGATTCTTGGATGAACACCCAAAATCTTATATTTAAAAGTATACTTTTATAGCTAATACTTAGAATTTAAAACTTTCACAATAGAAACAAAAAGAACACACTTCATTAAGGAAGAAAGAGATACACAAATTAAGAGATGTGGACCAGTGCTTCTCAAACTTTCTGTACTGAAGAAGCAGGTTTATTTTTTTATTTCCAGTATGCATGGACCAATATTTTTGTGAAGTACAATAAGAGTGAATTACTAGAAAAATTAAATTTAAAGTGATATACCAAAGATACACTCAAATTTTTTATTATTAGATTCAGTAGGCATAAATTTATTGTGTCATTGTGCTTTCAGAGTTTCCACAAACATTTTTCTCAACCATTACAGCTTCTATACTTATCTTGTGGACCAGTAACAGTTCACGGAGTAGCACCACCCACAGACCACCCTTGTTAGGAGCAAGTGGTCACAGTGGACCACATATATCAGATACATATAGCTCATCCATCCTTTCTCCCAGAGTATTTGCATCGACTTTCCCCCCTCTGCATACATAATCTGCACATATTATAATAAAAGTGATAAGCCTTCCATGAATTTGGAAACTATTCAGAACATACCTCCAAAAGCCCAGACTGATCAAACCGAAGTTTAACAAAGGAGTTCTCTAGAGTTATATCTTCTTCAGTACTTTTTACATTCTTCATGTTGAAAATTCCTTTATCTTTTACGTTACCATTATGCAGCACATACTCAGCTAAATGTGGGTCTGAACTTGCTGATTCCAAAATTCTATACACTTTCAGTCCGAGTGGTGGCATCTGCACTAGGAAGGAGATCTTTAAAAGACAGAGGAGAGAATTTTTTTAAAGAGAAATGCAATCTACTGAAAGAAAAGGATTTATACATCTAGTAAGAACAACAACAAAAAAACTACCGTATTTTAAAAAGAATTTAATACTCTAAAGATGTTTTGAGAATTTATGGGTAGAGTATCCACATTTCCGTTTATCCAGGGAATCTAATAACTTCAGGTTGGTAGGACTATCAAAGGCATGAATGCTTTCATTCAATATATGAAATTATACGAGCAACCTCAATTGTCCTATGGTGCTCTTAATGGATGCTCAGAGGAGAAAATGCTTCATGAAGGTAGGAGCTTTAGGTGAACAACGATTTTTCCTAATTATCAGGACCCTTTTTATACTATGGTTTCAAGTACATTAAAAATAAAAGTGGTAAATGTAATACTATAAATATTAGGCAGGCTAACAGTGGCCATCGAATGCCTGGGGTCCAGCAGACAATGCACAAAGCACAGAGGATGCACACACACTGTAAGTCGTGACCTCTGCCTTCTAGGAGCTATTCCTCCCTTTTCTAGATAGGCTGTTTCCTGTAACATCTGACCAAAACTTCTATTATCTTCTCCTTTCTAACTAAAGGATTATGAATTTATGAAAGCAGCCAGCAATGGCTTTTAACAAGCAAAGCAATTCTCATTTAGAGTTCCTAGCTTTTGGCTGTGTCTTCAGAAGTACAGTTTAATTTGCACTCGAGACTCCAAGAATTCAACTTTTCTAGTGATGCGGGGGTCCAGTTTAATATTACTTTAAGAAATTTTCTCCAAAAATGTCTATTACTTCAGGCCAGGCTTTCCACAGTTGTATCTCAGGTAAAAAGCACCTTCCTCTATTTTAGGAAGTCCTTCTTTTATGGTGTGTCACGTCACCTTTGCAATGAAACGCTGAAAGGACCTAAGTTATTTAGAAAAGGTGTTATTTATCTCAACTTCAGTGTGCATAATTGTTACTGAATTGAGTTAAACAAAGAATTTCAAAATTTTTTAGGTAATGATGACTTCATTACCTCAGGAAAAAGTTCCAATACTTACAAAGATATACAATATACATGCTAATAACATACTAATAATAACATGTGATATACACACTAAAGAAGATATTAGTATTCTAGGAAACACAGGATCTCTTTTCCTTTAGTGTCATTTAACTGGTCAGTTAAATCCCCTGGTATCCACAACTTTAACCACTTCACATACACCAATGTGATGACTCAAAGGGAGCATGGATACATATATAAACTACATACTGGCTATGCTTTTTTAATGGTGCCTCTTTAAGTTCTATGGCGAAAACGTACCTCATAGGCTGTCTGTGAAATAGTAGTTGCTGTATTCCAAACTGCACTCATCTGAATTTCCACAGGCTTTCCGGAAGCAGAAGACACTTGTGCTGTGGGGGAACTCACATAGACTGAGACCACTGAGATTCGGTCTTGTTCTGAAGGATTACAGACCACAAGATACCTGCAAAAACAGCTGCTTCACTACTCGGGTCTTAAAACAGTATTTCTACTTCTTTTACACTCTGTGTAAAGACTCAGCTTGTAGACATAGAGTCAACACACGGAGAGGACTTATAAGGAACACATTCTGGTAAAATTTTTGGAGAACACGCAATTTCATCACAAATAACACACACTACAAAGGGTAACGAAATAATGATTCACTTTCTAAGAATAAAATGTTATACAAATGGAAGACATTAATAGAACTATAATAAAGTTATTTCCATGGCCCAGAAAATGACCTATATAACACATGGTTTTATTAGCCTTTCTAAAATAATCAGCTTGATCCAACTAATCTCCTGATCCCTGCCTAAGCTCGCTGAGTAAGAAAACACATACATTGCCTATTTGTACTTTAGCCACAATTAATTTCAATTAAAATCCTGACATTCATTTTAGACCACTAAAAGACAACAAAAATGTATGGCTATCCATGCAGAATCACACATTTATTTTATATACATGGGGTCCTTATTCCCCAAGAGAGTTGGTTCTGGAAAAAAGATCATTTCAAGTAGCTCCACTTAAAAAGGGTGTTAAAATTTTATACAAATAGTGCTAAAAAAGATTTGACTGGGCCTAGCTAGAAAAAGGACAACACACACTATTAAAATAAGTTTAGACAATTATTTAAAACTACATGCAATTCTTAGAATGAGCAAAAAAATGAATGAACTGGAGTTTCTGGCAGACTTTTTCCAACAATATTTTATATTAGCACATTATGACACCTTCACGCATTTAATTTTTATAGGATGGTTTTAAACATAACTACATTTGTAAAAAATATTCAAGGACTTCATCATTTTTCCTAAAGTCCTCTTCTTAATTTCTTTGATATTCAAAGAATTCTTAGTTGGAGATCCTCACTGTTTCATGGCTTTGCCTCTGAGCAGAAATGTTCTAGACCATCATATCACAGACTTCATGAAACAGAGTCTTTGAAAGATTTATGATTTTACTTTATGATCAATTTGAATCAGATTATCTTCAAATAAATCAAAAGATATTTCAAAGAGGATGTTTGAATAATATAACTCACTGATTCATTAGTGAATATTTTCTTGATTGAAATATTTTGGTTTCCTATACAATTTTGTAACTGCAGGACCACAGAACTGAATAGTCAAATAGCAACCCCATCTCCCCCTGACCCATAGCAGCTACATCAAGGATGGCAGACACCAGCTAGTATTGTGTATTTAGTGCATTAGAAAGCGTAGTCGTGCTCTTTTATTCCACGTGTGTTCTGTGTATTTCAATTGCATTGCAAATCGCATAAGAAGTAAAACTAATACTTGCAGTGGTCAAAACTAAAGTGAAGGACAACAGGAAAACACAAAAGAAAAGAGCGAGCATGTAGCATAAAATCTATAAAATGTTTGACTTATAAAGGGTTTATCGGGAGAAGCTCTTATGATAGAAATAGTATTCTGAGATACCAAAAGCGACAACACAGCAATAAAAAGGTCTCTAATTCCTAATGGCTTATAGTATGCATCAGGATCACACAACCTAGCTTACACCACTTATGTTCACCGAGATTCCATAGATGTGCGAGAGAAGAGTGGCTGAAGCTGTGTAGTCAAAAACGTATTTACAAAGGACACTGAAGTCTTGACATACTGGGTAAAACCCCATTTTATCCACAGAAGAAATTCTAAAGAATAGTGAGGGCAATGCTAACAGACTTACCTGAAGGATCTGCCAACCTATTGGTGCCCTCCTACTGCCCTCTACCAGAGCTTACGTGTCACCTGACTTGTCCCATCACAAACACACCTGGAGAATCACAACTGTCAGGATTCATTGTTACCAGCAAGACAATACTATATTCCTAATGTGCAACGTGGAGAAGAAAAACAGTTGAGGATCACCTATCCTCAGCACCAAAGATGTTTAAGCCAGCATCCCAGAAATGAGTGATTTACTGCTTAACCCCATGTTCCCAGAGGCTTAGAGATAATATGGTCTGAAGACTCGGGCCAGTATCCTGATTCTGCAGAAGCCCTGAGGCACATCCAGGTACTGAGCCTAGAATTCCTACTGGCAGGTTTGTTGGATGCTCTACTACACAGGTCTAGTCATAAGGGCTCTGATAATAAAATGTAACATGTGCCCAACCAATAAATTAGGTAATAAGCATCCAGAACACAGATTCCTTCCCGTGTCCCATAGGGGAAAAAGATTCACATTTAAAGCAAATAATAATTTTAACCATACATTTAGTTTTATATAATATTAAATCACTTTTTATAATAAGCTGTGAACTAGGTTCTGTTTTGTTTCATTTTAGTAGCTAATTAGTATGTGACCATAATGATGTTTCTACTGTACTGAATGATTATATAATTATCATGCCAGGAATCTGTTCAAAAATGGAATGTGTAGAGTATATAATGAGTATAATGCTGCACTAAGAAAATCAATTTTTTAACATAATTAGAGATTCACACCATGTTCTTCAAGCGCACCACAGCATAAATTTACCTGACATACACACAACTCTCATCTACATACATTTTAAGTAGAGTACAGAGAAAGGAGAATCACATATGAAATATTTTCCTTTGGAAATAAGTACACAATCAAAAATTAACTAAATGTTCATTTTTATTATGTTTGGTAGTCAAATATTTGTTATACTGCCAACATCCCTAAATAGGAGTCCATTTAAACCCATCAGCTGTGAATGAAACCAACAGGTTTCAATATCCTAAATATCAAACTCAGTTACTGAAAATTAATAATATCTGATTCACACTAAAGAAGAGGAGAGTAATACTTATATCCTAAAAATGGGGACAGTTAATTTCTATTTTACCTTGTAAGTAACTGTAAAGGAAACTCCGAACTTTTTCCCCCTTGATTTTCCCCACATTTACATTAGCTTCCTCCTGTCATCTATCACCAGGTCACATCCAGCCTTCTCGTTCTCATACGACACTAGACCCCTTAACCTGGGGTTACAGCAATGATCTCAATTCTCTGTGTACAAGGAACAACCCTCACCTCACAGAGGCAAAGCATTCATATGCTACCTGCCCATCAAATTAGGTGACAGACTATGATCCACTCTGAGAGAAAAATGAAAGGACATCTACATGCTTTATGTCAAATTGGGAATCATTTTATGGAAGAACTAGAATTCCATCGTAAATGTGGTTCTGTCCTTGAAGACTCTATCGAGGATGAGTATATTTAGAATTCCTTCATCCCTTTTGTAGAAATGATTCATGCCATGTTAAAAAAGATGACTGTGGCACTCTCTCTTTAAGGCAAATCTAATTCGTGCCAACTCTGAACAAGAGTCTAGGAGCACATGGACCTCCTTCTAGGACTGGATGAAGGGCAGAGTGGAAGGAGTATGCCTCATGGTCAGAGTGACGTTGGAGTTATCACTTAGCATGCTTCCTGTCTGTGCGGCCCAGCCCTTGGGCCTGTACAGGCAACTTATAAGGTACAGCCTTTCATCATTCCCACTGAACAGGTAGGAAACTGAGGTTAGGTATGCAGGTAAGACTCACCCAGCAAAAAAGTGCCATAATAAGGCTTTGAACTTGACCTTACCCCCTTGGCCATCTTCTTAATCATTTTATTCACAGGTCAAGCTCATTAAGTACCTTTTTGACAACTGGGCTTTCCTGTAGAAATTTCCTTAGTTCCAAATTCATATGTGGAGAATTTTCTTTTCTCACTGATGCCAAAGATCCTCATGGAGCCTCTTTCTTTGGGATTCACAGAAAGCTATTTGCATTTCAATATATTATATTTGTAAAAGAAAATTTATAAACTGGAACACTGGAACAGAAAAAATCTTGCAATATATACTAAGGAGCTCATCTTATGACCTCACGACATGAGGTAAGCAAAACACTATTCAAGGAAAACATTTAAAAAGCATTACATATATTTAAGACTGTGTAAGGGAGATAAAAATGAGAAGTATCTGCAAGTCCCCTTTAAGTGCAGTTTAAAATCAAGTAAGCAAACACCAGGTCATATGAAAAATCATTGTAACTTCATGTGCCTAGTGTAGTACCTGACACGGAATAACGTTCAACAAATAGTTGATAAATGAGTAATGCACAAAAATCCCACTAGGAGAATGTATCATTTATAAATATGCCTACTGGTATGGGGTTTTATAATTTTATCAGATCATTTTCATTTTGATAATTTTAATTCCACAAAAAAATGCTTTTATGGTCGACAAGCTATATAATTAACCCCTTTTCAAAGACAGGAGAAATGACAGATCCGAGATCACAGAGAAAGTTAAGAATAAAGCAGACTAGAGCTCAGTGTGTCTGATTCTTAATCAATGACAGCATAGTAAAAAAAATTCATTTCAAATAAGAATATATTCATCTTCCCTAAGTAGCCTCATCAGTGGAGCCTAATCTAAAGAAAAGTAGTAAACTTAGAGAATTTTCTGAATGTGGAAATATACAGATTTATATGTTTATAAAAATTTCAATTTCTAGACTTGAAGTCTTTCTGATATAGTCCACCTAGTTTTCTCTATTTAAAACATAATGCTTACAATGTTAGTCACTAAGGGGAAAAGAATCAAGATATTAAAAACAAAAAGCCATTTTGACATATGACAGGTCTCAAAAATCACAGAGTTCTGTGATTCCTGGGTTCTGGAATCGAACGAATTCAAGCTGAAAACCCCACAACGGGCCTTAGAATTTGAGAGGCTTTGGGCAAGGTATTTCATTTCTCTAAGCCTTAATATCCTCATCTATAAAATCAGGAGATAAGACTCTTATTGGAGTTAAATGATAAAATGTTTGGAAAATCACATAGCTCAGGCCTGACACAAAGTAGAATCCCAAGAGCAATTAAATCTCTCCTTTTCCTCACAAAATCCTCCTGGCGTCCTGACCAGGGACTCTGGTACATGAATCACACTGGATGGTGGAGTGAATGTTTTAATTCACCCAGGTGACTGAGCTGCCTTAAATGCTTTTCTGTGTAAGGCATATAAAAATCTAAATGACAGAAATTAACTAAACTACGTATGTGATAACAAAGATTCCTTGAAACAAGAGTTCAGATAACATGGGAGGGGGGAAATAAACACACAGGTGCATATAATACACACATGTACAAAGTAACCACGTGGTGTATGAATAATTTAAAAAGAATAAAAGGACAGAGAGAAGGATACCTCCTGTTTTGTATAGTTACAAACTTATGAATGTGATTACATAGTCCCTGTCGTGGAAGCACCTATAATCTAGAAGAGAGAGACGGAAACTGTTAAGTTCAATACAATAGGGTAGGTAATAAGACAAAGGTACGCACAGAGCATCTTGTGATGCACACAAAAAGGTGGCAGGATGATTAAGAATCAGGAGAGTATTCAAAATAGGAAATTAATTTTACACAAAATGACTGCATAAATGACAAAACTTTATTGGGAGACATAAAAATGAATAAACGGAGAGACATACTTGCCTAGGAGAGAAAAATAAAAGACTGCCGAAAAACCCCAACTATCCCAAAATTAATTCATGAATCCTACGCAATGCTAATCAAAAT
Source organism: Mirounga angustirostris (assembly GCF_029215605.1). NCBI lineage: Eukaryota > Metazoa > Chordata > Mammalia > Carnivora > Phocidae > Mirounga > Mirounga angustirostris. Next base: position 896,742 of record NW_026991726.1, on the reverse strand, counting down.
CTCACTGAAATCCTTTTGTTGGGAGAAAGAGCAAAAAACAATTCTATATCTATAATAATAGGCAAGACAAATGGTTAAACAGACACATTAAAACAATATGCCAACATTGATTCTAGATTAAAAAAATGTAGAAACATTAAAAATGATACAAGATTAGTAGAAAAAGATAAATATGTCCTCTGTGGCACAAAGGGTCTCTCTAACCGTAACGGTACAAAAATAGCGAAGTGAAAGGCTAGCAGAATTGATAACAAAAGCTTAAGCATTTTCTACCTTAAAAATAAGGTTAAAGAATCCAAAAAGAAAAGAAAATCAAATTTGGGAAATTTGTAAAGTGCTCTTAGAAATCAATAGAAATATGCTCTAGGTAGTTTGACTATCAGAATAAAAGCACAGATACAAGTAGAGAAAGTGAACCTTTTTCAACTGTCAGACTGAAGTTGAAAAATCAGGGCTGATTCAGCTTCTAGGAGACACGGCTCTCAGAGAGACGGAGGAGCTGACAGGCAAGAGCTCCACTTCTACCGGCCAACTAGAAAACCCAGAGAGATGCGGTAATCATCTGCAGGCAACAGAGAACACTGCCAAGGGGTGCAAAGAACTTCAGAGACATGAGCTTTCTTCTCTAGCCATTTTACCCTGAGGCATGCCAATTCTCAGCCTGAGAATGGCTGAGTTCCATGCAAAGCCTAGAGGAGGGTCACTGTGGGAGCAGAGTGGCTGAAAAGCATTTGGTGAGGACTCAGGACGCTTCAAGTATACATGTAGCTTTCTCATCAGTACACATGGCAAATACTGGACTGCTCTACAGAAAGGGAAGCTTAAACCCTCAACAGAAAGCTGATGAAAGGTAGAGCAGAGACATCTCATGATATTTTATGTAAAGATTGATTTACTTATTTGAAAGAGAGAGAGAGAGTGGGGGGGGAGGGGCAGAAGGAGAGGGAGAGAGAATCTCAAGCAGACTCCCCTCTGAGGGCAGAGGCCAACGTGGCACTCCATCCCTGAGATCATGACCTGAGCCGAAACCAAGAGTCAGACACTCAACCAACTGAGCCACACACATGCCCCCTCACGACATTTCAGAACCTACCAGGGAGTAGGGCCCACAGAATATACAAGACTATTAGCTGAAAACTTGGAGAGCTAGATGAACAAGACATGAATTAGCCTCAGTTTAGCACAGCGCTTGATTAGAGGAAGACTGAACGCTTTCCAGAAGAAAATATTTTCTGGAGACTACATAAATTTCATACACAATGTCTACCACTTAATACAAAATTTCGAGACATCCCAGAAGACAGAGCCTCATGATTAAACACCAAGGAGAAAAAGACAAAAGAATGAGAACTACACATGCTCCAGATACTGGAGTTTAACTGATAAGACTTTCCGTAAGTAGGTGAAAGGATGAACAGTTTCACCACAGAAACTTAATACATTAAAATTAAACAGAATGAAATTCTCTAAGGAGAAATATTTGAAACTAAGAATTCTGCAGATATATTTAACAACAGAGTACATTCAGTAGAAGAGAAGTTAAACTATTAACAGGGTACTTCCTCTAGATTCTGGTATTATGAGTGAATATTCTGCAACTACTTTTTAATACTTCTGGATGTAAAACCCTCTTCTACAAAAAGTACATATTTTTAAAGTAATCAGAAAATATGATGACAACAACAAAAACAAGCAACTTTTTAAAAAGTAGGGCAGGGAGGGATAGCCAGGTAAAGGAAAATAGGGAAATATGCTCTAGGTAGTTTGACTATCAGAATAAAAGCACAGATACAAGAAAAAGGATGTTATTTTCAGGACATACAAGCCATCCAATACCACTAAAATCTACACAGTAAAGTGAACCTCTAAAGCGCCAATATATGAGCTAGAAAGGGAGCTAAATCTCAAGTCATAGTGAGGAATGGGTGTCTTTAAATCATTATAAGGAGCACAGACCCTATTATATAAGTTACAGGGAGTGACTGGAAGGTTTAACATGGTCAGATTCATTTTGAATAGATATTTCCTGTTGCTAGGTAGAGGAAGGATTTAAGGAGTCAGGATTAAAAGCAGAAGACCAACCAAGTAGCTATAATAACCCAGGCAGGAAAGGTGAAGACCGAAGTTACAGGAGTGATAGAAATACAAAAAGAGGGACAAATCTGAGAAACAGGCAGGATATCTTATCAGTAGGATTTTTTGGATTCCTTGGAGAAGGCCGAGTAAAACGAGAAGAAAAAAAAAAAATCTACAGCTCCTGGTTTCCAGTTAGGGGGGGATAGACATGATAGGAGTGCCAATAACCAGGATCGAACACCTAAGGATGGGTAGTGGGAGGAAGTTTTAAGATGAAGGTGATAAATTCAGGTTTAGACTTCTTGAATTTGAGGTGCCTGAGGAACATCACACAGATTTATCCTGATGCTTTTTAATTAACTATCCCAAATTCAGGAGCTACTTATCCATTGGAAATACAAAAATCAGGTTTCAAGGTATGGCAGACAGAATACTTTACCATTCCCCCCTCCCCCAAGATGTCCACATCCTAATCCCCAGAGCCTATGAGTAACTTATATGGCAAAAGACTTTGCAGATGCAATTAAATTAAAGATCTTGGGATGGTGAGATTTCCTAGATTATCCAGTTGAGTCCAATATAATCACAGGGATCCTTATAAGAGAGATATAGGAAGGTCCAACTGAGAAGAAGGCCACATGACAACAGAAGAAGAGGTTGGAATATGTGGGAAGGGGCCCCAGGCCAGGGAATGCAGGTGGCCTCTAGAAGATGAAGAAGGCAAAGAAACAGACTCTCCCTTCAGAGCCTCCAGAAGGAACCAGCCCTGCCAACCTGTTAGGCCTGTGAAGCTGACTTAGGACTTCTGATCGCCAACATTGTAAAACAATAAATGTGTGCTTTTTTTAAGAGACTAACTTTGTGCTAATTTGTTACAGCAGCAGGAGGAGACTAACACATCAGGTTATACTATTCCTCTTGAAAATGAGGGCTAAGCTGTGGTTTTGTAGCACAAAGACTTTTTACCACCAAATGCATACAAGAAAATCTTGAGGGCTGGGTGGAGAGGGGCAAAGATCAATGAGAAAAACTTGGGGTCCTTGGACCTGGGCCCAGGCAAAGACTGAAATAAAGTGTATCCAGCTGTCTGACCGTCCCTCCCAGGGAGGATGACTTCCCACTTCCTCATCCACAGACCACCAGGCCTGATGTGCCCAACCCCACTGTCTCAGCACAGGTGCTCACAGCAAACACTACGAAGAAAACAACGAAAACCCTGAACCTGTACTTTGTGAAAAACAAATGATTGACAGTCCCTTACAGTGACTAAGGTGGTTATTCCTAGCCTTTTAAAATTCTGTTTATTTTCTAATCTTTGACTACCTCACACAGACTGCATTCCCTGGAGACATGCACACATGCACAAGATTTTTCATATACTTTCCAAGGCCTCCCAGTTTAAAAACCTTTCTATTTTTATAAAAGAGGCCTTCTTAAGTAGGCAAATATTTAACTGTTTCCCCATTAAAGTTTCTCCAGAAACTGTATAATAACAGTCTTGCTTCTCTTTAATTACCAGACAATGGAATTTATATTTGTAGGGGGAAAAATAAAAAATGATGTTTTCTGAAAGCTTCCAGTTGATTAAGTAGCAAATACGGTCTCATCTATAAGAGGCAAAAAAATTGAACAGTAAGGAACAGAACACTCTTTTTCTCTACAATGAAAATTAGGATTATATTTGAATACAAGTAGGGGATAAATGTTACCTGATCTTCCTAACACATTATTTCAGCATTTTTTTCCTATAGTTAATTTCTTAAATTAACTATAGGAAATATATTTCTTAAAATTTATGGGACAAAAATATTACGAATCTATCATCCTATGAACAGCCATTTCTGCAAGGACAAGATTCAAAAGCAAATGTGAAGCTGCCCTTCATGAAACAGTATGGTAGCGGGACCTAAAATTGCTATTGTCAACTAAGTATTTAATTTCTGAGAATACCTTCTATCTCAAATCCAAGGATTCCACAAAATATTTCTAATCCAAGTTCTTGGTTTAGATGAAAAGTATGTGATTGTTAAGTAAGTATTCTAGAAAGCTGTCTGTTAGAAAATATTACTTTGAGTAGAGAATTATGCTTGTTTATAATATTAATAGACAACGCAGTAATTCATAAATAGCACTTTACCATAAAGAAATAATTTTGCTATTTTTAACTCAGAGTAAATTTGACTCAGCAGGTGGTATAGAGTTTTTCAGCCAAAATGGTAATAACAACAATACCGACTACACCAGCAGCTGCACTTAATTTGCCTTTGGAACACTGCCTAGCATTCAGGAGGTACTTCACTTGAATTAACTCCGCTCAGTTTCATAACTAACTTGTGACATCCTGAATCATACCTATCTACAGATGTGTAGAGTGGTTCAGTATCCTGCTCACGGACACAGAGCCACTTAAGTGAGAGAGCCAGGATTTAAATTCAAGCAGTCAGGCTCCAAGGAACCGAACCTTGCAGGTAAGGAGGGTGGTCCTATTTCCCTCCAGTGTGTGCGCTAGAAGTAGATGGGCCGTCCGCAGCACTCAGAGTCCCATCAGAGTCCCCATGTCCCCAAGGCTCTCGGTCTGCTGCTTCATCAGAGTGCTCTGTATTCACCCCATAAAGAGCCTTCACTCGGAAACCTTCTAATCACCTCCAATGGCAGGACTGCGGTTTAAGGGAGTTTCTCTGAGATGAAATCGAGGCTACCTTCCTGAGCTGCTGTAATGACAACACAAGCTGTTCTTTCAGTAAGTTCTAACTCTTTATAAGAGGTGGTAGGAAAGGAATTGCTATAGTAAGTCTCCATTTTGCAATTGTGGTGTTATTCTGGAAAATAGTTTCCTATGTCCCAGTTATTGGACAAGCTGGCTTAATTTCCACAGCTGAGTTTTCTACATAAAAACTTCCTTTCGTAGTGTTTATCCAAATGAATGCTTTATATACGATTTAGGTGTTAACAGACGAGAAAACCACTGTTAGCTAGATGCAACTCTAGTTATCACCTACTTCGGATCCCTCTCTCCCAGCACGTGTAGCAAATGGAATTAGGTTTCAAAAAAATGACGCTAGTTAGTGCCAGAGGTGGGACTAGAATGAGCCCCTGACTCTCAGTCCAGAGCTCCTTTCACAATACGGTGCTCTTTTTAGGCACCTGACCATGAAAGCTGCCCAAAGCTCAATGGTATGGAAACAAAATAGTATATAAATGTTATCAGAATTTATTGCTGCAAATACTCGTTATAGCTACAACTCAATATTATAAGGCGTTAACTGTCAAAAGTACAACTACATATTTCAGGAATGGGGAAAGCACTTCTAAAAGCCAAAATATAACCAAAGTAGAATCAACATGCAATTTTACAACTTTTATAAATAAAACAGGCCTGAAAAACCTTACATCTATTTTAAGGGCATAAGAGAAAACAGCAATAAGAAGGATAAATACTCCTTTCCAACTATTCTAAGACCTTTGGTACTAAAGCAATAATAAGAAACAGATACAAAAGCTGTACATAATTTGGCTGACCCTAAGAGTCTTGTCACCAATTAAGTTGCTTTCACTATGAGAGAGTTTTGCCTTAAACAAAAATACCATCTGCTTTACCTAAAACATTAAGATGTTCAATTTTCTTGTCAATTCAGAAATCACATCTGTAGCCATTTTCTGAAAAGACAGCAGAAGGCATTATATTTATGGGTGACTGCATAAGGAATGATGTTCAATCAAAATGTAATTTTCATCTACTGGGAGAAAATTTCATTTCTCCAATAACTATAATGCTGTAACATTGGAGGAACATGTTGTACATAAACAGGCTGATTTTCATGAATAAAAAGACCTTAAAAGTTAATGCAGTAAAATAAAGTTGTTTTGTTACTAAAGACAGACACAACAAATATGTTTGTATTCCCTTTGTAGATCTTTGTCAACAACAGAAATCTATCCTGTGTAAGGTTTTTCAGGTGAAAAGAAAAAAAGAAAAAAAAAACTTTATATTGGTGCTATGTCTCTCCATGCAAGTGAGCCATCATATAAGAGGTAAAATGATGAAAACAACAAAACACAAACCACTTTCTGTTTTCAAAACACTTTTAGACACAGTATTGGTCCTGGGAAAGACATTCTACTCTACAATCCAATGAACCAACTGAAGAAGATACAAAACACTAGAGAAAACATCACTTACAGTGAAGGCAAACACAATGTCACAAGGGATAAAGAACACGATTCGAAGAAAAACACACAAGCCATCCAACTACCTATAATACTTTGAGTATATTTTAAGCACCTACAAAAACCCCTAAAACCCAGGTATGTTTTACTTTGAAAAGTAGCCTAATTTCACATACAATATTCTTGCCTAAAATAAAAGAAAATAATAAAATAATGCTGCTCTCCAAATAGGGATGAAATAAATAAGTCCAAAGGCTCTATTTAAAATTTTTCTTTTACCACAAAGTTGTGAAGTGTTCTGAAGTCCAAGATGGGCTTGAAGCCCTTCCTGACTTTTTCAGGGTCGGGATACCTTCACTAAAATCCTTTTCCTTGTTCCTCTTGTAGTGCACGCTTTATTAATCTGCATTTAGAAGGAAAAAAAATCTGGTTCAGAAGAACAGAAGACTTTGAAATACGCCATATCACTTCAGTCTATGCTGTGAACTGCTTTGAGTTAATTAGCTCTGTCTCAGCAATTTCAGAAGACATAATGGACACGGGGAGGAAAGAAGAGAGAGAACAGAGGACTGAGTGTGCAAGAAACCAGAAAACAAAACAAAACAGAACAGCTAAGGACTCTCATTTAATCATCACTTCCCCCCTGCCCAACCCTAATACAAATCACTTTTAAAAATGACTCGTAGTCCAGATATTTACTTTCTCTCTTTCATGGTGCATTACACAGTTCCAACTAACGGGGGGAAAACCTCTGGCATTACAGCAATAACAGAAGAGGATCGTTCAAGATTTGCATTACCTGGCAGATACAGCAAAACTAACGTCAGCTTTTCTTTGCCACTATCTCATCTCCTTTCCCAAGTTTTTCTTAAGTTCTACCAAGTTATGCATTTCCAAATATCATAACTGGAAATGATTATAATCCTTCCCAGATTACAGTTGGTAGTCCCCATGCTAACTCTGCCTTCACAGTGTAACAAAATATCTCATCATAATCCAACACACAGAGGGCACACATTTTTCCTCTCCATCTTCTGCACTCTCCCAATTATGATCCTTGATGAGGTAATTGCAAGATGTTGGAAGCAACAAACAAAATCGCTTTGATTTCATTAGACAAACCACACAACTAAAACACCTTGTATAAACTTAATTCACTGTATAATAATCTGACAACAAACTAGAACCACGCAGCTAGTTAAGAAAGTTTGATTTAAAGTATAAACAATAAAAAGGCAATTAAAACACAGACTAACCAGGCAATTTAGCAGGTGTTCACTGAACACATAACTACTTTGCCATTGCTTTTCAAGAAATAAAACTTAAAACTATCATTTTAAATGCAGTCTGTTCAGCCACTTCCACAGATAAAATCTAAAGCTAATAAAATCTAAAATAATTTTGTACCTAGGAACAAAATCACAGTAGACTAATTATAAGGGCCTGGGAAGGAAGATTCTTTTCAAGTTCACATAAAATTGATGAAAAGAATGATTTAAGATATCATGCCCTGAAAGCACTAAGGAGACAAACTCTGACCACGTTGTAAATCTTTCAGAAATCAGTATGTGAGAATGATGGTAGCCTACTGATAAATATTTTCTTCAAACTTCTAAGTGACAGTAAAAATGTATATATAATAAATATAGTTATATTATTTAAAGCTGCCTATCATAAACTTTAAACTGCCTAACACAAAACCATAAAAAGTATTTTTTCAGGAGGTGCAAGAAAGGAATAAGAATTTCTTTTTTAATTCTGATAACGAGGAAGCCTAATGAATATTCAAGAGGCTAGAACACTAGTAGACAAGCAGAATCAAGGAAAGGACTCTTATAAAGAAGAAAAGTTAGCACTTAAATACCTCTGTGCTTCGGGAATGTGGTACAGAGGGTGAAAAGTCAGCACCACTTGACTTGCAAAAATTTCTTGAAAGACAGACATTTTTCAATTTTTGGAAGGGATGGGAAGCTGGACAAAGAGGAAAAGTTGAGGCACTTAAGCATGATGCTAGTAACAATCCAATGCAAGTCAGAAGAGTTATGGTGCTTTCTCCTGTACTGTGCCTTTATTAGGGAATTTGCTAATTACTTTAAACTAATTATTTCATAATTCTTCCAAACCTTTATTATATAGCTCTACAGTCTCTATCTGCAAAATCTGAAAAATTCTGAAAATCAGGTTTTTTCAAAACTCATTTGGTGGCAAAACCTAAACTGAACTGACATGAAGCCACATAAAATTATTTATTCCACTTGATCTTAATATTCAGAAATTTTAAATTATTTAATGAGCCCTGTCCCAGACTGAAATATTTATGTAATAATATGCCATATATGCATATTATGTTCCTAGAAAATAAAAATTCTGAATTCACAAAAGATTTCAGGTAAAGGATTGAGGATTTTATTTAAAGGTAGGCTATACAAGCAGTCCAAGGCATAGACTTCTTATAGAAGACACCCTATCTGTGGTTCTGAACAAGAAAGAAAAAGAAAAAAACAAAAAACAAAAAAACAAAAAAACACAAGAAATGAAAGGGGAAGGAGAACATGAACATATCCCAGCACAGTGCGACAAAGGCAGGAACACAAAATAAATCTGTCACTGAATGGCTGACTATCTGAACCAAGGAATAAGTATCTTTTAACATGACCCTAAATAGGTCACTAAGAAACAGTAAACATTTAAGAATATTTTCTTTATATATGAATACCCCAAATCCCAACAGGACATATATGCTTTTACTTTATCTCTATCCCAATTCTTAATTTTACAATATCTAATTATGTTTTGGTTTTAGAATAAATGGAAAATCTGTTTCTTTAATAATTGTGTTAGATATGATTTTACTACCTAACTGGTAGGAGAGTCTTGAGAACAGGATTTTAAGAAGCTTCTAGCATCCAGGACTGATTTATTCAGCACAGACCTGTTTCCACAGTGTGCAGAATACAACTCCAGTCTGAGAGGAAGAGGGGAGGGAAGAGTAGTCCATGATCAGAAAATATGGTAGCTGGCCTGAGTCGTCTAGTTAATGAACCTAATGAGTAGATAATGCTAGTTGCCTACCCAATAGCCATTCCCATATTCTCCTTTCCTGACAGAAACTCAATTTTACTCAGGAAGACAGTAATCGTAGCTTTAAAAAAAAAAAAAGCCCTTGATTCTCCATGCTTGTGGCTACGTGACACAGTTCTGGCCAATGAAATATAATTAGAATTCAGCAAGTGGAGCTTCCCAGAAAATTATTGTATCCTCAATTTAATAAAAGTCAGCAGACTCAAGTGGCATAACTTTCATCCTTTGCTCCTCCTACCCCTTCCTGGCTGGAACACAATGCAATGTCTGGAGAACCAGGCACAATCTTGAAACCATGAGAACCACCACAGGCTAATTCAGAGCTGAGAGGTAAAAGGGGCCTGGTCCTTTCATGACCTCATGGAACACATCACAAGGCCCGGACTACCTACTACTTTGAAACTTGGTTTCTTGGGAAGCCAATGTAGCATGCTTTTTGTTACATGCAGTTGAATGCAATCTGAAGCGAAACACTATACCCACAACAAATTATACTGAAGTACCCAAAACTCCTATTGATCTTAAAAGAAGGTAATACTGAATGCAAGATGATTCTCCTAAAGCAAAAATTTTCCCATAAAGATTGATCACTACAAACATACTTTTCCTCAGAGGGATGCTTAGTTTTAAATCTGTCCTTAACTGCCTATCAATTACTACACGTAACTTCTCATAATTGTCACCTTCTCTACCACAATTTTTAATGATCAATCAGCAAACATCTCTTGTATACCAAGTACTTCTTATTTCATTCAACCATTCATAACTTCTTTAATTCAGGCGAGTCTTCTTTATTTTCTCCATGGAATGTGAAAGGCAGATTTCATAAAAACTTAAGCTAAGCCTCAGAATTTACCAATCCTATGCTCTTTATTACAAAATACATGCTAGCACAGGCATCTTCTTTATATAGAATTTTATGAACATAGTTTATTTGACCAATTCCTCGATGGTTATTATTGAACATTTAAGTCTTTTAAAGTATTTTTTCAGATGATAAAGCTGAGAGAAAGGTTTTGCCCACAGTTCTCTTCATCTCTACACAGGATCGATTTTTTCCAGTGCAATGCCTAGTTTGAACGCTCCTGGCACGTATTACTGGGTTACTTTCTAGACAGACTGCTAGGTGTCATGTAAGAATGATGAATAAGACCCAACCTATGCCTTCACGGGGTTTATAGCAAGCATCTTCATAGGAATATTATACATGTGCTATGTGGGACAACAGTGGTTAGACACACAGTCCCATGGGAGCATACAAGAACGACACCTAATATGACTCAAGTATACTGGAAAAAGTTTCCAGAGAATGTAACACTTAAGCTGAGTCCTAAACGATAACCAGGGGTCAATCAGGCAAAGAGAGTGTGTGTGTGTGTGTGTGCGTGCGCGCCTGGGGATGTGCTGGTAGGGGGGTTTTGTTTTGTTTCCAGGCAGCAAAGGTCTAGAAGTAAGAGAACACGGCATGTTAAGAGAATTGATAGTTGAAGGGCTGAAACACAGAGTGCAGGCTGGGGTAATGTGAAAGATGATGCTAGAGAAACCAAAATGTAGACACATAATTCAAGTTAAAGAGTCTGTAAGTTTAGCCTTAGGGCAGTGGACAAAAGAAGAGTTTTGAGCAGCTCAAACATCATGGCTAGTATCCGTTAAATGCCTACTAAGTACCAGATTCTACACTATAAAATTCATATACGTAACCTTATTTAATTCCTCCAACAAATGTATGAGGGAGGGACGGACACCTGTTACAGGAGTGTCGCCATCACTCAGGGGAGAGACAGTAGCAACCTAAAGGAGGGCACTGGTACTGAAGTTAAGGAGAAGCGGACAAAACTGTGATACGTTTAGGAAGTAGAATGAAGAGACCTGGTATTTGTTTGGGTACAAGGAGAAAGTGAAAGAGACAGAGATGAGCAGGGACTGAAGGGGACACTAATGAAAAACTGGAATACATGATCACTCAAAAATTGAGGCCCAGGTAACTGGATGATGATGCTGAAATTTTATTAAGGAGCTCAGGACCACAGAATATTTGAGTAGAGAGTAGGAATCCGGTTTTATTTTTAATTTAAAAAAAATTTTTAAAAAAGATTTTATTTATTTGACAGAGAGAGAGCACACACACACACACACACAAGCAGAGGGAGAGGGAGAAGCAGGCTTCCTGCTGAGCAGGGAGCCCAATGTGGGGCTTGATCCCAGGACCTTGGGATCATGACCTGAGCCCAAGGCAGACGCTTAATGACTGAGGCACCCAGGTGCCCCAGGAGTTCAGTTTTATACGCACTGAAATGGAGGTACAGGTGGACCATCCCGACGGAGCTACCTATCTGGCCTGTGGGCAGAACTTGGCCAACTTTTCTCAGAAGAGATATGGATGTGGTGAGTCACCAGTACATGGACAATAAATGAAGGCAACTGAGTAGGAAATATCACTCTCACCAGGAGCTTTTATCTTTTAAATCTTCCTGAGGCAAAACAATTACTTATTTAAGATCTCTTATATGCTCTTGACTCTCCACCTCTTTTAGATGTTAACATAATCTGAAGTCACAGATCTATATTCCTGTAGCTTTTTCTACAGTACATCCCTAGCTTCAGTTCCGGTAACCAAATTTCCAGTCATGATCTGCATTTCACGATGTCTCATTATTTTCAAGGCCTTCTTACTTTTGATTCAAATATTAGTCAGCTGAGTTGACTTTATCAAGAAAATATTCAAAAAGAAGAGTACCCATGGTTCATTTTGTGTTTTCATATTTGAAAATGTATTTTTTTGTTGCTTTCACATACAAAAGATAACTGTGAGTATAAAATGATTTAAAAACTCTATAGTCTTCTCATTACAGAGAAGAAACCTAAGTCTGTTTAGCTTTTGTTCCATATTACACAGTATATATCTTTCTGCTTGGGTACTTCTACAATATGCCCCTTTCCTTTTAATTGGACTAAGTTACCAAGACATAACAGGAGTGACCCTCTTTTCATTTGTATTACCCAGAACTTAACCCTTTTATCTATAAAGTCAGACCTTCTCAGCTCAGAAAACTTTCCATCAGTTCTGTCTTTGATCATTGTCTCTGCTCCATTTTTTTCTCCTGAAGAAAATCACTGTCTTTTGTTTAAATCTTATCCTGCATACCAATCATCTTCTCTCCTGTTGTTTCCACTCCTCTTCCTTTTCTCTGCATTCTTGCAAAGCATCTCATGGGTTTTTTTCTTTCGTGTCACTGGACACTCTTTCACAATGTCGGCCTCAGTCTTCAGTATCACTTGTAAAGATGCTCACTCATCGCGCCCCCACCAATAACCTTCCCTTTTGTCCCTTCCCCGTATCATCTCACCAGTTTTTCATCTCGGCTCTTTGTTTCCCGTTTCAGATTTCTTAGAGATCATGACTCAAATTTTTTGAGAACTCCAAAGAGGTTTTTTTGTAATGTTTTCCTGGTCTCTGTAATAAATCATTTTAAAAGGTAAATTGTTCTTCTGAGTCTTCATGTAGCGCTACTTTCTGTCGTTCTGTAGAGCCTTTGCAAAGGTTTGCTAGGATAACTTTCCCTTTACTTACCCTCACAGAAGCAGATATCCAGACCCTGTGTATGCTAAAGGTACTCTTGGTCTTTATTTTGGCATTAAAGCCCCTCTCTTACCTAGAGTTAGTTTATTTGACGAGTATTTGGCAAGGGATTCAAAAGCAAGGGATTTGCCAGGGGATTCAAAAGCAAGGTAGTTCCCTGCCATCATGGAGCTAATATTTTAGCAAGGGAGACAGACAGCAAGAAATAAATAAATTAAATAACCAGTTTGTTAATAATGCCTAAAGGAGGGGAAGAAAAATGCAGTGATGGAGAAGAGTAAGTTATATAATATATAAAATATATAATAAGGAATGTAAGTCCACATGCATAGAGCCAGCCTGATTGCAAAGGTCCAAAGGGCTACCATCCAAGGTGGCTATGCCTGTATATTCATTGTTTTATGCCAACTCTGGTGAACAAATGGAGGGATTCTTTCTTCAGCAAAGACTATCATGGGTATCCTTCTGGCCCATGCCACTGTCAATAGTAATTTCCTTGAACGGATACTTCCCTAGGTCAGTGCTCTACCATCAGTTCCCCACTTGTTTCTGCCTATTTTATTTTTTTTTTTTATTTAATTATGTAATGTTAATCACCATACATTACATCATTAGTTTTTGATGTAGCATTCCACGATTCATTATTTGCGTATTAACACCCAGTGCTCCATTCAGTACGTGCCCTCTTTAATACCCATCACCAGGCTAACCCATTCTCCCACCCCCCTCCCCTCTAGAACCCTCAGTTTGTTTCTTAGAGTCCATAGTCTCTCATGGTTCATCTCCCCCTCCGGTTCCCCCCTCCCCCTTCATTTTTCCCTTCCTTCTATCTTTTCTCTCTCTCTCTTTTTTTAACATATAATGTATTATTTGTTCCAGAGGTACAGGTCTGTGATTCAACAGCCTTACACAATTCACAGCGCTCACCATAGCACATACCCTCCACAATGTCTATCACCCAGCTCCCCATCCCTCCGACCCCCCACCACTCCAGCAAACCTCAGTTTGTTTCCTGAGATTAAGAATTCCTCATATCAGTGAGATCATATGATACATGTCTTTCTCTGATTGACTTATTTCGCTTAGCATAATACCCTCTGGTTCCATCCACATCGTTGCAAATGGCAAGATTTTTTTTTGATGGCTGCATAATATTCCATTGTGTGTGTATGTGTGTATATGTGTGTGTGTATACACACACACACACACACACACACACACACACATATATATATACCATTTCTTCTTTAACCATTCATCTATTGATGGACATCTTGGCTCCTTCCATAGTTTGGTTATTGTGGACACTGCTGCTATAAACATCCGGGTGCACGTACCCCTTCGGATCACCTCATTTGTATCTACCCAGTAGTGCAATTGCTGGGTCGTACGGCAGCTCTATTTTCAACTTTTTGAAGAACCTCCATACTGTTTTCCAGAGTGGCTGCACCTGCCTATTTTATTTCTGTCAGATTCAGTCTCCAAATTGGTTGTGAAATACAGACACAATGGAAGCCCTCTTTTAAGTGTGATTAAGGCTGGCAATAGACCTATTAACTGAAAGAGATAAAGTTGACTTGAAAGTTAAAGTTTAAGTAGTACAATTTTAAGTTACACACATATGACTTAATAATTCATGTTTTCATATATGTTTTATATATACTTATATATATAACATTTCCTAATCTATTGATATTAAGAGCAAAGCTTCTGGTTTAACTATGGGACCACTAACTGGAGTCCTGTGTCATATTTTCTGCATAACCATGCATGTGATTAATCATGTATGGTTTCCAGATTAGGTTTTTCTAAAGCAGACCAAGAATTTCACCACTTGAAAAAATATTAAGCCATATGAGTACAGACTGCTTCTACATCTTTATGACTTCTTCCCAATTTTTTTTAGGCATCTCACCAGTGACTCACATTTGTTGAAAATTTCTAAAGAACCCAACTTCATTTAAAAAAAAAACAATCTTTTGTATAATTCATCAGTTCAATAAAAATTAATCAAATTGTGTAAGAAAAATAACAAGAACAACTGATCTGGGAATAAATAATTGTTTCATGATAATCATACAATTCAACGGAAAGACCAGAGGGAGAGAATTGTACCAGTTTCCCTAGCTAGTGGCCTGTTAGGGACAAGGTCAGGCTATCATGGGCACAGAAAAGGAATGGAGTGAATCAGTTGATCTAGTTGGCCAATTAAATGGAGATTGGTTAACAGAAATCTTAGGAAGAGAGAATGAAAAGAATAGTTACTTTATCTCCTTAACAGCCTCAAAAAGTAGCCCTGTCCCTGTATTAAAATATTAGTTCTCTGTTCTAGGTGGTAGGTACACAAATTTCAAAGCTTTGGGGGTAGACATTATAAAAAGGAAAAGGAATCAATCTCCACACCTGCTTCTAGAGACCTGCAATGTAGCTATTATTTCTAACTGTTTACCACTGGTCAGTGAGTAATTGTATTTTCCAGTCCAGTTGATCAACTTTATAGTTTGTGGATATCTTAAATTGTGGCAATAGGCTGACTGTCAAACCAAGACTTGGTGTTCCTCTGATTGTTGATCATCATCTTTGTTTTCATGAGTTTTAATAGGAAATTGAGAGAGTCAGTCTCAGAGTCCCTAGTCTGCCATCACATAAAACAAAGTGTCAACTTTTTTGTTTTTTCATAGAATAGGTGTTATTCATCTAAGTCAATGTAAGGCTGAAACAGTATTTCTGGAATTAATACTCATCATTTCTGATATCATAAAATAAATAGAAATGTTAAGGGTAGGGAGACTGTTGTGGGAAAGGTAGGGCCTTTTCTATTCTCTCCCCCAGAGACCTTTATATCTCCTTGAAAAAAGTCAGGCAAAAGACAAGCCTGCGAATGACTGATTTAGAATGGCAAACACCAGATAAGATTATTTGATGTTGTGATCCAGACATGATTGCTCTAAAACTAGTTATAACATAAAATTAACTAATATATCATGTTGAAAGTATCTCCAACTCCCTAGGAAGTTTTTGGTTACTTAAAGTAATGTACTATATTCTACTCAAGTCTTTTGGGTGAGACATCCTTTCTAAAAATATCCCACATTACACACAGGCTGAAACGTGTTTCTGGATAATTGGAGAACCGGTCAATCTATATCTTGAAACAAGTCAAAATGAATAAAATGTAACTCAGATGCAAC
The DNA here is from genome assembly GCF_029215605.1 of Mirounga angustirostris. Lineage (NCBI taxonomy): Eukaryota > Metazoa > Chordata > Mammalia > Carnivora > Phocidae > Mirounga > Mirounga angustirostris. Next base: position 880,647 of record NW_026991726.1, on the reverse strand, counting down.
ATAGATGAAAACACACAAACACCTTTCACAAGCAAGAAATACTTAAACAAAAAAGCATCTCAGAGGAGAGTTTAGGAACGCCTTCAAAACCAGTAATGAGCATTAACTCTTAAATAGACTATGCTATTAATACCCAGACAGACCTCTACTAGACTAGAACTCAGTTTTTTATTTTTAAGAGTCTCCAGTACTCTCAGTTAACAATTGCCCCATTAAAAGAAAAGTTCTAAAGTCTCTCATAATAACAGAACCTGCAGAGGATCCAGAGTGTCAAATCCTAGTCAAATCATGTATTCTATTATTACTTTAAATTCCCTTGGGATAATGTTAAAAGGCAGCCCTTCATTATCAAGGACAGAAACCCTCAATCTCTGTGACTTTGTACATTTATTTTTCTGCTAACTAATGTGAAGACATTTCTGTACTAGTTTTCTAGTGCATGACAAGATCTGAGCTCACACTGTTACGATCCATGAGCAATAAAGCACAGTTCTTACACAACTCATCACAGTTATCACTGCTAACACTGTTCGAGCTCCCCCAAGAAAAACCACCAGGTACAAAGTAAGGTGCATCGTGACGTTCACAGCTCTCTCAGGAGACGCCACGTGCTCAGATTAGAACCACTTTCGTTCAAGTAGCGGAATCTCAGCTCAGTTCTTGAGCTATAAATGACTCTACCAGGTCTATATTATAATAAATAACACTGCCAGAATCTGAATGGTGAGAATTCTATTTCCCTAGAAATTCCACTCCAAACAGTAACTGTACGGCTGTGAATTTGGTTACTTCATTTAAAACTTACATTTAAACAACTGGTAGGAAGATTAGATACAGTGTGATTTGGTCTAAAAATACACTGATGATATGGTAACAGATGAAAAAATGATTTAAAGTCTTGAATTCCATTACACTAATAGATAATTACTGTGAGAAGAATGGTTTGTGATAACAACATTAAAAACACAAAATGCAGAATCAGGCAAATACTCTAAGTCAGCAACAACAGAAAGTCTTGTGTGTAAAAACTGATCTGATCAGCAATGTCCACAGTACCCAAAACACGGAAAGAGCCCCAATGTCCACTCACTGATGAATGAATAAAGAAGATGTGTATGTATATATACATACATACACACAGTGGAATATTACTCAGCCATCAAAAAGAATGAAATCTTGCCATTTGCAACAATGTGGATGGAACTAGAGTGTATTACGCTAAGTGAAATAAGTTAGTCAGAGAAAGACAAATATCATGATTTTACTAATATCTAGAATTTAAGAAACAAAACTGATGAACATAGGGGAAGGGAAGGAAAAATAAAATAAGATAAAAACAGAGAAGGAGGCAAGTCACAAGAGATGCTTAACTACCGGGAACAAACTGAGGGTTGCTGGAGGGGACGTGGGGGGGATGGGGTAACTGTGTGATGGGCATTAAAGAGGGCACTTGATGTAATGAGCATTGGGTGTTATAGGCAACTGATCAATCACTAAATACTACCTCTGAAACTAATAATAAACTGTATGTTAACTAACTTCAATTTAAATAAAATATAAAAAAGAAAAAAAAAGTCATCTGATCAAGTCAACTCATTTAGATATTTGGGAGTATCTTTTGAACCCACCCATTCTAAAGAGCCTTCAAGAAAGCAATCTCAACAAAGGTAATTCTGTAAGAATGCAATGATGCTGAGAGGCAACCTAAAATTTTTCAGGTCCCATGGTATGAAACTCTATAATCTCCAATGAACAGTTGTCCAAATGTTGAGCAAATTCAAAGCTTTGAGTTGTTATTTATTTTTGCTTGTAGTATTATTTAGTGTATTCATAAGCCCTCTGGCATCCAAACTCCAAATACTAGATGAAAGAACTATTTGGAGAGAAGATATACCAGGATACCACATCTTCACATAGAATGTCTACGCATATCTGGTGTCTGAAGTTTAATAGTCTCTTCAATCAGTAATTAATTGTATTTCAACAAGTCTTTATTCAATTCTTACTATGTTGACTGCAATTCCACAGGCATGGTGGGAGAAATAAATAAAAGAAATAGTTCCTACTGTCAAGGAGTTTACAGTCTAGCAGAATTAACTTCAAATAATTATTATACTGAGAGAAATAAGAAAACATCAATTCCCAGTTACATGATTGAGTCATTTTGGATCTGATTTAGATGAAAATTTGAGGCCAGTACCATAATGGGATGGCACTTTGGCATCGTGGGAGGAGGTGGAATATTGTGCACATGGTGAATTGTATGTGAATTGTAGTGGCCAGTGGATAAACTGTGGTAGACCGTCTCCAAAGATGACTGCCATCATTCCCTTCAAGTAATGGAGAATAATTCCCTCCCCCTGAATCTTGGCTGACGCTAGTGACTTGCTTCACTAAGAATGTAGCGGAAAGGACCTTCTAGGAGTTCTGAAGCTAGGTCCTAGAAGCCTTGCTGCTTCCACCCAGGTGTCTTTCTTGCGTTCCGCTATGGGTAGATTCCTGTGACAACTACATGCAATAAATCAGGGGCAGAGAGAAACTGAAGACAGAAGAGCAGGAAGTCATTGCAGTAGTTCAAGTAAAACATTAAAAAAAAAAATCATAATAGAGGCCTTAAAACCAGAAAGTAATAGGAAGACAGGAGACGAAGAATGTCAGAGGTGAGCAGAGGGGAAAATCCAAAACACTTTCCAGCTGATGAAACTTAAAAGAACAAGAAAAGGTAGAAGTCAAAGTGGGTTCTAGAGGCTAGAAAATTTATGACTTGTTCAGGGTGTCCTAACTCTTAACTCTTAATTGTACCTGCTTTCCATATAAAGACTATTTTTCAGCACCTAGACAACCAAAAAGAGAATGATGCTATTAATAAAGATTAGGATCCAAAAAGAAAGCACACATGGAGAAAACAAGAGGAAATTAAATTAGAGGTGCTGGGCAGCCATCCAGGAAGAACCATTACAACAAGCACATGACAATGGAGGTACTGAGTGCCTTTTCTGGAACTGAGTACTTTTAATATCTGTTTGATACTCTAAAGTCACCCAAGCCCCAAAAACAAGGACTTCTTTTGTGTCTCCACATGGTTGGTGGTTTCATTTGAAGTTAATCCCTTCTTTTTTCTGGCCAAAAATCCCTTACCAATAAACGCCTTGTTAAACATTAAAAGCACTTAATGGTAAATTTGTAATGGGTTTGAATAAATTGCTCTCAAACTAAAAGTTTTCTACTTGAAAAATTAAATTTTCAGATTTACAGAAGTTTCAGATTTTAGTTGTATACTCCGTGGCATTTCAAATTATCCACATTTAAAAAAAAAAGTTCCTTCACACGTTGTCAAAACACATGATTTGGCGTCCTGTGCTGCAGTGATATTTGCTTCCATCCTGCCTCAAGTACTAAACACTGAAAGGAGACTGAAATCCCTGCCTGTCCTAGGAGTTTACCTTCCATCCTCTATGTCCTCCACGTCCCTAATCCTGTAAATCTTTGTACTACAGTTTTTTTTTTTTTACAATTGGGCCTTGGAGGAAAAGAAACACCTCGGTACATTAAAGGATTATTTAAGGCTAGAAAATTTATGACTTGTTCAGGGTGCCCTAACTTTTAACTCTCAATTATACCTTCTTTCCACATAAAGACTATGAATGCATATACTATAGAGCTTACCCAACCTTGTGAACTCAATCAGGCTCACAGATATGTACCACATCCCCATGAGCAGATTAGCCACTCCTTTTTTTTTTTTAAATTTTATTTATTTATTTGACAGAGAGAGAGATAGCGAGAGCAGGAACACAAGCAGGGGGAGTGGGAGAGGGAGAAGCAGGCTTCCCGCCGAGCAGGGAGCCCGATGCGGGACTCGATCCCAGGACCCCGGGATCATGACCTGAGCCAAAGGCAGACGCTTAACCACTGAGCCACCCAGGCGCCCCTAGCCACTCCTTTTTAAAGACTCCCAAACTAACTTATGTTAGGTTATAGCTATAACTAATGTTGCCAAACAGCATGATCAAAGTCATTTACATGTATTATTGAAATTGTGTGAGTTAGGGGCGCCTGGCTGGCTCAGTCATTAAGTGTCCGCCTTTGGCTTGGGTCGTGATCCCAGGGTCCTGGGATCGAGCCCCACATCGGGCTCCCTGCTCAGCGGGAGGCCTGCTTCTCCCTCTCCCACTCTCTCTGCTTGTGTTCCCTGTCTTGCTGTGTCTCTCTCTGTCAAATAAATAAAAACTTTAAAAAAAAATAGCTATGAAATTGTGTGAGTTAGATCAGTATTTCTCAGACTTTTCACATAACTCCTTAAAGACTCTTTAGACATTTTTTGTTAATCATCCCCCCATACAATTTTAATACACTTAAAAGTATATCTGTTATTGTACTATTGAGTACTATTTTTATGCTTTATATATTTAAAAAAATACTTTTTTTCAAACTCCCCAAGAACCAATTTTTACCCTCCTAAGGAGGATGTCTCTCTCACTGAGAATGCATGTTTTATTTAGATTAATAAATTGTTGCTCAAACAAGAATTATTCTTATCGCCAAAATAATGCTAAGCCTTAGATCATTATATAGGGACTCATGAAGAACATGAGAAAGACTCATGACCATACTCCTGAAACTTTCAACTTCAAGACTGAGAAGTGCAATGATATCACTTTCAGTATCTGCTAAATAAAACTATGAAATTCTTCCATTTTAAAGGCCACTGTCATTCCTCCATTCTTCTCTGATTTTGTTGAGAGATCAGCTCAGATTATTTGTGGCTAACAAGTAAAATATAGATTTTAAAACCAGAAGTATAAGTAGTTCTATTCATGAGGTCCTCAAGTACAAAACAGATAATAAAGATACAAATAAGAACTTGACAATCCTAAGTACTCCCAATTCACCTAACTACAGAAACAGTAGTAGCACTGACATTTGGTAGAAAAGAACTGTGAAGGAGTAATATTAAGATGAAGAACACTATTTAAATACAAACTGTTTAAAAGGAAATATCAGAAAGCAATCATTTTACTAATAGTCCCCAAAATGCTATTTACGTTGATGTATAATTAAAACTCCTCAATATTAAAGCTCAAAATATATTTCTTCTTAGTTAATACACCTGGATCTCCTTTCTTCCTCCAGCATAAGTAGAGCTAAAATACCACTTACTCCTGGCTAAAGCAAGGACAATAGAGGAAGAAGAAAAGCCATAGGGTTTGTAACCCATTAGGGCTCCATCCCACCCACCCTACCATTCACCCAGAGGAAGACTAATGGGGTGGGGAAGGGGCATAAATTATTTATAGCAAGCATAAGGCATTCTTACAGTCAGCAGAAACAAAGATCTTCCCCTACCAAAATAGAAAAAGGGGGATTATGCCTAATACCAGAGTTTATTAGGGACAAAATAGTTAAGGAACAGCCACACAACCTCAACTACATCAAAATATTACATATTTTAAGACAAAGAAAACATTTTGTAATGGGAGTATCATTACTCTCTTATGACTTGGCAACCTGAAAGCTGTTAAGCCTGCAACAGGACTTCAAAGTTGAGACTTAAACTGTCTTTTCCAGTTAATCCCTTCTTTTTCTGGCCAAAAGAAAGAAATGTAGGATTTCTTTACCATTACTTTAGTGATACTTTAGTGTTACTAAAAAATACCTGTCTTCTTGTTCTAAGGTATGAGCTGTATACATTTTTAAGTCTCTACTTCCTGAAGAGATTTAGCAAACTAAGGCTTTATTTTCTGAGTAACCAAAATGTCAATTTTATTAGCAATTGTAAATTTTCTGTAATACTTTGATTCCATTTATTTTAAAATGATTCTAATAAAGAATACCTAAAATCATGAATTATCCTTTACAATTATTTTTTTTATCCTACAATTTGTACATACTAAATTTCTCACTTTAGATAGCAAAAAGTTATATTATATAAGAATATAGTGTGTATCTGGGGATAGTGGGTACTGACCTAGTGATATTTGGTCATTTAAAACAGAAGACTTGGTTAAATGATTACCAATAAAAACACAAAACATTTCTTTATAAATCAGAGGCAGCCACCAATTAATCGCCCCATTTTCAGGTCAACTGAACACCCTTCCCATTTGCCTTAACATAAATCCACAATGCCAAAATGAGACAGTCTGGCCAGCACAATGACAGTTATCTAGTAAGCAATTTATAGTAGGAACTTTTCATAATTAAGTTTCTTCCTTCATTTTAAAAATGGGATCAGGGATCAATGAAAAGATAAGTTAACAAAGGGTTAAGAAAAAACATAATCATAAATCATATTTATGATCCCATACCAAATATCTGTAAAAAAAATAGTTGTAATTGTTCATTCAGCAATTAATGTATCAAACACTGTGTTAACTATTAACATTGAACATGACAGTCATGGGAGAAAAATCCATTTCTTCAAAAAATTTTTTTAAATTAATAAATTTATTAAACAAAATACTGCCTCAAAGTATATCCTGGCTAGGGAAAAGAAACATGAAAAGCAAAAAAGTCAAGTCAGAACAGTAGCAAAGTGTATGAGAAATTATGTATTTACCTTGGCTCTGCACTCAGTGTTATTACAGTTTTTTGTGGTAGAGAACCTTGTGAGTTTTGTTTCAAATCCTGTAAAAATAAACAAAAATTTTTTATTTTACTTTTAAAACTTAAGTTTCAAAACTAGCTATGTAATAGTACTTACAAAAATCCTAAAAAGGACACAATAGTGTCCTCCTTCTAGCTACATAAAGGTCCATCAAAGTTCAAAATAAGTAATTCTTTTGTGTGTGCATTTTTATGGGTGTGTCTTTAGACTTCAGTACGGCATGTGTTACACGGACTACTAGAGTCCAATTAGGAACCAAGTAAATCAAAGTTCTAAAGATCATTTTGCAAAAAGTTTCACTATTTTACCTTTGTATCACAGGTTTCATATCCTTAAGCAATGTATGTCCATTTATTGGATTTTTTACTTCAACATGAATATATGTAACCATAATTTGATTGCAAACATCAGTATATGAAAATACTGAACTTACTATCTCGGATTCCAGATGTGTAAGTTCCAATTACATGTAAAATTTCAAAGCCTATGGCTCACAATAGACTCTAATGATAAAATATTACAGTTTTAAAACATCTGAGTTGCCAAATCGAAGTCTAAAGAGGTTTGCAATCCCCCATTTTTTCCCACTGTTCTTCCTTGCTGCTGAAGAGTATATTCTTCCTCTCAGAGTATGTTCTGTTTTATTGGCTCCCCTGATCCTAACCATGATACAAGCCAAGGCAGGAATCATCCCATCTAACAGATAAATGAATGAGGGCTCACAGATGTTAAGCAACTTTTTCAGGCCCATGCAATCAGGTACAGAGGTGGGGCTAATAGCTAGTCTTTAATTCCTCAACTGCTCCTCTGCTGTTACACACATCTGAGCACTGCTCACAGCGCTCCATGGGCTCATCCTGAAACCAGAAGACAATTCAGGGGCTTCTAATTAAAGCCAAGCAAAATAACTAATTACAGCGTCTAGTTACCTTACAGTACCATATTAATAGTGTTCTCAAAGCTGTATGTTCCACATAATGAAGTTCATTAGTTTTCATGCTTAGATTTAGTCAGAACAAAATATACACCATAAATCAAATACAGACACACTTACAGGAAAGAAGAACACATAGGTATTTCATATAAAATGATACAAATTCTTTCAAATCATGTATAAGGAAATCACTATTTTTCAAGGTTTCTTTTCACTCAGCTTCTCACCCCCTTTTCTGAATCAAGAACAAAAGAATCACACATTTTTATGATAATATAAAAGGTAGCAACTAACCATGTCTAGGAGGTTATCAAAAGAGTAAGAGTTGTACGAGTTTTTGTCCTTCAAAATAAGAAGTAGTGCAGAATATCCAATTATCTTCTTCAAATTCGTTAATGAATGAAAGAGTCTGTGAACCAAAAATTTTTACTGGTCTGAGAAGCAATTCAAACATCAGTATACAATATTTTCAGTTTCTTTAATAATGGCCAAACCACCATCACCCTGTATTCACAAAGTGAAACCTATAATGAAGCTATAATGAACGGACTCTTCTTTGCCCAGAACTAAGTACTTAGGAAAAAAAAGTTAGTCAAAAGATTTCACTAATAAGGATTCATTTAAAATAGAAAATTTTCTGTATACACCTGAAACGTGTAAACTTAATCAAACTACCGATACTTTCTACAAGTATCATGCCAAATACTAAGAATATTCAACATGACCACTCCAATAGCTTTAAGGCTTTGTTACCAAAAAAGTGATTTGGTCCTTTACTTTAGAAAATTCTTTAACAAATGTTGAAACAGCAAAAGAAAGCATGAGATTAACTGTCACTCACAAGAATATTCGTTCAGTATACATACTTCAAAAAACTCAAATTCCTGAAAACTTCAAATAAATATTTTGTTGACTTTAGTTTCATGTTCTTGTTCAAAAAAAGAGAAAGTTTTCACAGGTCTGGATAATGAAATTGTCTTTCTCCTTGTTACTTTTCTTGGTCATTAAAATTGTTAATTGTATTCCAATTGTACTTTTATGTCTGAGGAACCAAAGAGATGCGTATGAATCAACCTACTCAAGATCAATTCTGGAATATAATCTTGGTACAGTATCAACTATTGCTGAAGCACTACACGTGGGAAAAGAATTTGAAGGTTTTTTTTTTCAAGTTCCATCTTGTTTCTTTAAAGCTTTATAGAACAGGTAACCCTAAGTAAAGCCACTGAAGAAATCTGTCGAAAAACTTGGCTAAACATGCTTTCAATCAGCCATTGAATCTATTATGTTTATAGAGTGATTATATTATTTTCCCCAATACAGGACGCAATTTTGGACCTACATGTTAAGAACATTTTTGTTGGCATGCAACGACAAAAAAAATGTTTAAGAGAATTAAAAATAACTTCTTTTTGCAGAGCACTGAGATTACTTTCAAAGATGTAAGTGATCACAATCAGTAAGTTAATTAACTATGCAAATGTGTTATACATACATAGTGTTAAAGTCTTCTGCATGTGAGTTCAGGCCATCATCCAGCTAAGTTTCTTAGTCTATTCAAATGTTTTCCTAGGTGATAACAAGTGTTTTCACCAGACTAAAAGACAATATGAGTGACTACAATTCAGTTATAGGAACAAGCCCCTCGATTTAAGTTTATTTTTATCTATATGGCAATCTTTATTAGGCTGTCAGAACCTGAAGAATAAAAGTCATGTTGTACTCCCCCTGCTTGTGTTCCCTCTCTCACTGTCTCTCTCTCTGTGAAATAAATCTTTAAAAAAAAAAAAAAGAAGGGGCGCCTGGGTGGCTCAGTCGTTAAGCGTCTGCCTTCGGCTCAGGTCATGATCCCAGGGTCCTGGGATCGAGCCCCGCATCAGGCTCCCTGCTCAGCGGGAAGCCTGCTTCTCCCTCTCCCACTCCCCCTGCTTGTGTTCCCTCTCTCACTGTCTCTTTCTCTGTGAAATAAATAAATAAAATCTTAAAAAAAAAAAAAAGTCATGTTCTCCATCAGCTAAAACCTTATATGTATTACAGTGCACTGGAGCTTAAACTGAGGGAATGCCACACATCAATGTTTGTATCCTAAAGGCACATGCACAGTCTTCTAACGAGGTAAGCACTAAGAACTGGTAGTGTATTCCCCAAATGCTTTCTCAGGATGCATAAAGCCATTCTGTTTAAAGCAAAACAAGACTAAACACAGTAAATAAGTTTGGGAAACATTGGGTAAAGCAAAATTTTAATGTTTCAACAATTCATCATTGTGGGATTTCCCAGAGCCTCTAATTTTCTAACATGCCCGTATTTTATTATCACTGAACCGGACCATCACTTAGAAATCACAGTTTTCTACTCTGGTATCATTACTACTGTTTCAGGCAGATACTATCATGTTTGTCAGTGAAGTTTGATCTATACATATGGGCCCTCATACTTACCCTTTGTTCATTTTTTTCTCCTACCTACCTTAACTACAACATAGAAATAGGCAGAATTCTAAATATTTCTGTAACTGATCTCATTACCATTTCTTCTCTTGCACATAGCCCCATTATCCACTTTTAGGCTGAACATCCATCACAAACACTGTCCCCCTCTAATTCATTTTTTCATGCCATGATTAGAATTAACCTTCAAATAGCCATGATGTATTCTTGTTCTCCAGGTGATAATTATATAAACATTCAATCTACTGTTGAGAGCAGTACTCTAAGTAAGAATCACCTTTAGATGGCAGAAGAGAAAGCTAGAAGGGTCTGGACCCCTGTCGGCACTGTAGAGCTGCTATACCTGAACTGGGGACCTGCAGACTTCTTCCACGTGGCATAAAAATAAGTAGGATAGGATTTATTCAGTTTTAAGTTGTTATTACTAGCAGCCAAATGCAATCCTTAACTCATACACTTGTTCACAGGGACACTTCTGCCAACATTTGAATAAACAGTCAACAGTCTAAGAACAAGAGAGCACCCAATGCTAGCTGCCTCTTTGTTTATAACTCTCTAACTTGTGTTTTGAAATTTCCTACTTAAAATGTCTATGCTAATGACTTGATAATTGTGTATGACTTCTCAATGAAGTGTGAAGTGCTCGCAAAGCAAATTTACAAATGTCAAGTATAATTTGAGAATTATTGTCTTTTTTCTCTAAGATGCAATTTTGTATGGTGATGTTTTTATAAGCTAAAAGCATAACCAAACATATGGAGGAACTAATGACAGCCCTTCTGGAAAGGTTATGAGATAGAAAATGTTCAGTTGCAAAAACTCAATGACCTGTACCCAAGTCTCTTTCAATATGGCAGCCAGAGAGAGAGCAGGTAGACAGTATAGGAGAATGACTTCTTCATTTCCTCTTAGGAACTCTTTTCTGAATATAAGCCTCACTTTTAAATTCAATAAACCAAGAAGACAGGAGCAGGTGAAAAGGAAAAAAATGGAGGATCTGACCTTATTTTAAAAAATGCCTTCTGTGGGAGAAAAACCAATTATCATTATCAGCCAATGAATGTTTTCCATTTTAAGCCCAGCTCAACCTCAACAGATGCCAAATACATTTGCCACAAGAAAACTGAGAAGATATTCAAGATGCTACCATGAATATATTTTCAAGGATTCAAGTCAACTAATGAAACCTCAAGAATTTGTTTTTCAAATATCTAGAAAGGCAGTCAAAATACTATAACTAAAATTTTAATTAACACTTATAATGATTAGTGATATCAGTTGTGGATCAATCTGTAATGTTGACTTTATATGTTGTATACACTTTTAACATATGGGAGAGAGCATTTATTAAAAAAAGAGGTTCACTTCTTAAATCTGTATTATAAGAAAATCAGAGCACACTTTAACAATTTTAAAATATTATTGAAGTACACCATTTTTGATAGGAAAAAAATCTGGAAGAAATAATAACTAAGCCATAATGAAATAATAGTCAAAACTCCTTCCCCAACATAGGAATCTCCTCTACAATGATCCTAATGAATGGTTACCCAAACTAGAGCATGATGATGGAAATCTCACTATCACAAAAGGTAAGCCTTTTGATTATTGGGAAGCACTATTTACAAAGTCTCCTGCTGTTCTGAGCTAAAGCCTGTACTCACTGTTTCCAATCCTGCAATGTGAAAATAACTGAGCTTCCCCTCCCTCACTCATCTCACAGACCTTCTAAGAGTTGAAGATGGTTTTGATATCAATACCCAAGCCAACCCTTCTCATCCCAATTCCTTATATCATCTATATATGTCAAAGTTTCTAGGTTCTTCTACTTCCTGGCTAAACTCTAGGCTGAGAACAACTGGATATGAAGTAGGATGAAATTAAACTGCTATACAATCAAGTATGGCTCTTTATCTCCTTGGATTATAGCTATGATTTATTTGATACCAAATCCCTGGTCAACAAGGTAACCCCAATTACCACATTATACTTGGGAGAAAACAGAATCAGCTTTATAATAATGTTTTACTACTCCATTTGCAGAAATGCACTGCAATAAAAAGTTAGGACAGCTAGTACATTCTCAATACAATTCTTGAAAAATGCTTTGAATATTGATGTTGTTTTTCTATAGCAATACTTATAAGGGATGTCATTATTGATATGGTCTGATGTACATTAACAATTTCATCAAAGATATAAGCCTGTGACCCAAAATTAAAAAAAAATTGTTTTATAATCACTTTTTAATAATTATATTACCTGGTACCATAATCCACAACCACCCAATCTTTTGCAGTTCCTGTGATAGCATCATGATGTTGAAACAGTCCCAAATTTCTTCTGGCTTCTGTCAGTGCCATGTAATGGGATGATGAAAGAAATTTACTTATCTTGTATTTCTGAGCTTGTTTCAGGGCGAAATAGTAAAGAATTTCAGCAGCCCTAATTGTATAAAACAGTCATTAATTCTTATTTCAAAACAAACATTTACTATTTAAAATATGTGGTACTGATACAATTTTTAAATGCATTTTTTAAAAAATCCACATTTCAGCACAATTGATAAAAAAGATATTGATAATAAACATTCCTATAAAACCATCTAGGTATCCATCTAATATATCTAGATTATCAATCATCAGAGAACATCATGTCTAAATTGATATAAAGGACGCTTGTTCTAGATGGTCCTGGAAAGAAGCCAGTGCCCACTGGCAGCGAGATAGGTGTACTTATGTATAACATAGTGAAAAAAAAAAAAAAAAGCTCGAAACAGCAGTAAAAAGTGGATAATGGTTGCTGCCCTTTCTTCTCTCCAAGATCAGCCCAGACACATACCAGGAACTTCATCACCAGAAAGCCATTCACTCTCACATACATACATTAAAGGAGAGACGGTGCAGAAATGGTCACATGAGTGGGAGACTAACAGTGAAGGAGAGGCAGAAAGCGATGGCCTGACAGCTCAGTGACAACAGCTAGTCTCTGCGCTGAATGAGAACATTCAACAACTAGAGGGAAAGTAACAATATAAACTGAAAGGTGATAAAACATATGCTGTCGCTTCTCGTTTATTTTAAAGAAAAAACACTTGGGCTTACGAGTAGTTTTTGAGCAAGAATATGGGGACTTATCATTTTCATGCTTTATTTTTTTCATCAGAGGATATGGTTCAAGACAGGTTTCGAAAAAGTTCTTTAAAAAAGAGATATGGCTTGGGGTGCCTGGGTGGCTCAGGCGTTAAGCGTCTGCCCTCAGCTGAGGTCATGGTCCCAGGATCCTGGGATCGAGCCCCACATGGGGCTCCCTGCTCCGCGGGGAGTCTGCTTCTCCCTCTCCCACTCCCCCTGCTGCGTTCCCTCTCTCTCTGTGTCTCTCTCTGTCAAATAAATAAATAAAATCTTTAAAAATAAATAAATAAAATCTTAAAAAAAAAAAGAGAGAGATGGCTTGATGAAGTAAAAAGTTTAAGAAGGTTCTTTATGCCAAACATATTAAGAAGGATGGAGAGAAAACCAAGGCAGCTTGAAAATGTATCACAATATAAGGAAAAGGATAAATTTAAAGTACTCAAAAAAAAAATTGTTTTAAATTTTGAAATAATTAGAAGATACTAAATAATCTCTGCCTTTAAATTCTAATCTTTCTAAAATTCATGGCAGGAGAAACACTAAGTTTGAATTAAAGAAATTGTGTATATGTTCATCTATACCCATAGCACATATTCCTGGCTTTGCAAAGAGTACCTATATACATATAGATATCCCAAAATGTAAAAAGGGGGTTTAAAAAATATTTTCTTCTTTATACTCTTCTATCCTATCCAAATGTTTTACAAATGAGCATCAAGATGAAATATCTATAATCAGACAATAAACTTATTTTCAAGTAAGTTGATTACATTTTGAAATTTGTCATTATTATATGGTTTTTGTCATTTTATTTTAAAGCAGAATTTTCAAAATATATTATTACTCACACTAAGTACTTCACCTTAAATATGTTCAATAAATTAAAATTGAATCAATATTTGTAACTCTTTGTCACTAAAAAATAGTTGACACTTTTAAAAAAGTGCAGTAGTCCAAAAGAATCTCTACATTACTTAGTACTTTCTCTGTTTTTATCATAGGTAGTTTAGAGTAACATAATAGAGAATTAATATTCTATTGGGCAAGAATGCATCAATCTCTCTAATATAGAAATACTATTTTATTACAAATACAGGAATATGTATCCATCTGGCACATTTGTGAATATCCCAAAAAAAGGCAAAGATCAGGCTTTTGAAATAATGCTGACAGCATGAAACAGTAAAAATAAAAAAAAAACACACTACTATACCAAAGTACAACTCTGGGAGAAATTCATGATCTTTATAAAAGGGCTTTCCAAAATGTACTATCTCTACCAGTACGGAGAAGAAGGTAGATATAACATGACTTTTTATTTTTAATACTGAGATTCATCATGAAAATTAATCATCATGAATTCATGATCTGAACTAAGCTGAAAGTGAACTCATCATGAAAATGAATTAAGCTCCCACGCTACGCACACATAGAGAGAGCCCCAGGAGCCCCCAGGGTGGTTCATCCTTACCAAAAAGCAACAGGACCCACAAAGATAGCTACTAGCCACGTGTGATTATTTATTTACATTTAAATCAACTCAAATTAAAGGAAATTAAGAGTTCACTTCCTCAGCCACACTGGTCACATTTCAAGTGCTCAACAGTTACATGTGGCAAGTGGCCATACTAAACAGTGCAGAAAACAGAAACAGAAGATTTCTACCACTGCAGAAAGTTCTGTTGGACAGTGACTGAAAGTTCTACTGGACAACGCTGGTTAGAGCGTTTTTGTTTTCTCCTGACTTTTCTGCTTTCTCCCTGTCACTATGCTTTTTCAGCCAATCACTCTGCCGCCATCAGTTCTCATCTCTTTCATGTTTTGCTCTTCTAAGCAGAGAATCACACCTATAGAAATACGTTTCAATAAATAAGAACTGAGGTGGAGCCTCTGAAGTTCTCCCACATATAAAATACATTAGTTTTAGATTGTGTACTTTGAGGCCCATATTTTAGCCACAGAGAGGCCCTATTTGTTCCTTGTGACCCTTGCTTGTTTCCAGCAATTTAGTCTGTCTGGCTACTGACCTGCAGACACACATAACAATGCCACTGGATATTATCACGGTGTGCAAACAATACCAGTAATTAATTAGAAACATATAAAACATAAGATACAGGAGAAAGTCTAATCAGATAAACTGCTTTTTTCAGAACAAAAGCCCATATAATAATCTGATTATGCACTGGAGACATAGCTCTGATTGCATTAAAATTTCACAATTACATTAAACACATCCCGATACTGCATACATGTTGTATATTATGCAAAACTCTATGCTATGCTATGTGCTATGATCACATAAAAAAGGTGAATAATTAATGTAGCTTTCTAAACGTAAATTTTGTACCTTAGATGGAATTCCAATATCCTATCCATTCGTTTGTAGAAGGGTCTGGATGTAAAGTAGCCGCTCCAGTAATGATCGTCTCGGTCAGCATAAGTGAAAAAATCTCCACTTAGAACAGGGAACATGGATTGGCTATTCTTTCTAATGGTTACATCTTCTTTATCCAGTGCATCAAAATAATCTGATAAAGTCCCAAACTGTATCTAATAAAAAAAAAAAAGTGACACTTATTCATCTCTACCTTAAAATTACTTCTAGCACTAAAAGGAAAAGTTAACAGTAAATATTTAAGATGCGCTTTCCAGTTAAGATGAAATTCTAGCTCAGATTTTACAAAACTCAAAAGCAGGGGGAAAAATATACAGTAGCTCTTTCACTTGCATCAGGTCCCAAATTAAACTAAAATAAAACTTACACCCCTAAGGGGTTAGAAGAACTACTGAGATATACAAATCTGTGGATCTGAAAACACCTTACCAATCTCCAGAATTTCAAAGTGTGCAAGGGTCAGGGAATAGAATAATTCAGAGATGAATAAAAGATGGGAGGAAGCAGCAAAAATAAAACATTTACATACAGTTTGGTTAACCATTAAGTATTTTCATATGTCATATGCACATACACTCCCCTGGCCTCCCCATCCCCCTTGCTTGAGCTCTCATAAGGGAGACTTTAAGAACAGCAGGTCATTAAAAAAATGGACTTTCTCTACCAGCAGGTAACACTGAATAGAAGTAAAACACAAAGAGTGACAAGAACTGCAAGGTTGACTGCTCAAATGAAAAGGTCTTTTGACTAATGATTTAAATTACCAGAACATAAATCCATTTTTATGAGCCCAAGCTATTCCATAAATCAAAGGAAAAAAGAAGTATTATACCACACCATGTAAACAGATATTAAAAGGCAGTGTTTTTAGAGATAAACAGAGAATTTAACAGGGAATGTATTTCTTTGAATATTAAGATGCTATTTTTGTTGTTTCCTACCACACACAGATACACACACACACAAACACACAGATACTAAAAGCTACTTTGATTCAATGTGGCAGAAAAATAATTAAGAGCAGTTAAAAACAGGGGTGCCTGGGTGGCTCAGTCATTAAGCATCTGCCTTTGGCTCAGGTCATGGTCCCAGGGTCCTGGGATCAAGCCCCACATCGGGCTCCCTGCTTGTGGGAAGCCTGCTTCTCCCTCTCCCACTCCCCCTTCTTGTGTTCTCTCTCTAGCTGTGTCTCTGTCAAATAAATAAAATCTTAAGAAAAAAAAAAAAGAGTAGTTAAAAACAGTGAGTAGCACTCTAGAAGAGTGGTTAAGAACAGCACAGAACCTGGATCCAGATGGCATTGGTTTGAATTCCATCTCTACCATTTACCTAACAATGTGGTTTTGAGCATATTTATATATTGTCTCTGTGTCTGTGTTACAGCTAATAGGGTTCTAAGTAAAATGCTTAGAAACACAACTGGGAAATAATGGTCTAAGTTTTAGCTATAATTTTTCTATTGCAAAGGCAAAATTTCAGCTGGAAACATGATGATATTAGTAAGACAAATAGAAGTTATCATGTACCTGTGACACAATAAATTTTATAACAGCAAAATAGATAATTATTTCTAAATCCTTATGTTTACATCACAGAAAAGCAATTTTCAACAATATTGCCTAGTCTCATCTTGGCTTCACCAAATACAATGTATCTTGGGCAAGTTAATATATTTGTGCCTCAGTTTCCTCATCTCTAATGGGGATAATTATAGTACCTACCAGAAAATGTTCAGAGAATTAAATAAGTTAACTAAAGTGAAGCACTTTAAAAAGTTAATAGCAGGGGTGCCTGGATGGCCCAGTTGGTTAAGCACCTGACTCTTGGTTCCAGCTCAGGTCATGATCTCGGGGTCATAAGATCGAGCCCCACATTGGGCTCTGTGCTGGGCATGGAGCCTGCTTAAGATTCTCTCTCTCCCTTTGCCCATCCCCACGCCCCCGCACCCCCAAAGTGCATGCTCTCTCTCTAAAAGAAAACGTTAATAGCAAATAGTAAGTACTCAAAAATTAAGTGTTATTTATTACTCACTTAACACATTGTAAGAAGCAGAATATAAGTGTGTGTGTGTATAACCATGAGGGTCACAAATGCAAAGAAATACAGCATTAACTTCAGGCCCAATAGTACAGACAAGCTCAGGGAAGTATACTGATAAAAGTAAAAAATATTCAACAATCTAAATTTCTGACTCACTTTCTCATCTATATAAAAAGGGATTTCTATGAGATAACAAAAATTCCCTTCAGTTTCAGTTTTAGGGAACTGTGGCATGCTACAGAGTTAATATTAACAACAAAGTATACCCTTTTAGAATATTGTAACTAATTTTTGGTATTAGCCAAGATGAAAGTATTTCCTTCTTGGCAATTGCCCCAGGCAAAGTTCATTTAAGTAGCCTGGTGAGCATTCTCACAAATTTAATTCAATCTCAAAGGACTGATATATAATCCTGTATCTATCCTAGAGTAGTTTCAAAAGAAATTATTTAAGAGTGAATTTTTCTATAGTTTCTTGGTAGCTCAAAGTACGTATTCCAAATAACCAAAAAAAAAGTAGATGTTTTTTACTTCAAAAGGCAACAAATTATATCTTTAACATAACCTTAATCTTAAACATAATCAAACTCCTCTATCAGAGCAACATATGAGAAAAATACATAAATTGTTAAATAAGTGATGACCAATGGGAAACTGACTGGCTTGGTTGGTACAATGTCAATTTTTTAGCCATCTAAATTCAATTGCTTACTTGGGTTTTTCCTTTCATTAAAAGAAAATAATAAACTGAAGCTTCTGGCTTGGACAAAATAACTTCAAACATCCTACAGAGAACAGATACTAGATAAACCACAGAGAGAAAAAAAGCTTTTGTTTGAAGGTATCTAAGGACAATCAAAGCAGCCAACACTTGAGTGACAAAAATTCCAGAAAGAAAGGAAATGCATGAAGGTTACTGGGTACAAGGTTAGAATGCAAAAGTCAACTGTATTTTTATACATGGAATATACCACATTCATGGATGGCCTAATATTTGTAAAGAAGTTAACGGTACTCAAATTGATCTATAGGTTCAATGCAATGCCAATCAAAATTCCAACTTTTTTTGGTAGAAATTTAAAAATTGATCTTAAACCTATACAGAACTATAAAGAAAACCGATGCAATCTTGAGAAAGAAAACAAAATTAGAAGACTTATGCTATCAGAAATTAAGATCCATTCTAAAACTATAGTAATTAAGACAGTCCGAGACTAAACAGACAAAATTGAATAGAGTCTATACAAGAGCCACACAAATAGTTTCACTCAAAATTAATGAAAAAGATGATGCTGCAGTAAAGTGGGCACACTGGTCTTTTCAATAAATGGTGGTAGATACCCATATGGGCAAAAATGCACCTTGATCCCTGTCTTCATACAATTCACAAAAAAATCAATTCCAAACAGATTACAGACCTAAATATTGAAGGTAAAACAATAAAGCTTCTGGAGGACAGCTTCATAGGAAGCGTATTTTCATAATTATGGGGTATAAACAAAAATTTCTTAAGCAGAACATGACATGGAAAGGAAAATACTGTTATATTAGATTTAATTAAAACAAAGAATTTCTGTTTATCAAAAGACAGCATTAAGAAAGAAATTAAAAAACAGGCTCACATAGTGGGAGACAATATTTGCATAACTTTTATCTGAAGGAAGACTCAAACCAAAATATATAAAAGAGTTATAAATGGTACAAAATAAACAGACAACCCAATTTAAGGAAAAGTCATCAAAAGATTTAAATAGTCACTTCACAAAAGAGGATACCTAAATGGCAATAAACTTATGAAAAGAGGTTCAATTCATTAACTACCAGGGAAATATAAAATAAAACCATCATATCGATCATAAAAAAATAAAAATGAAAAAAAAATCCTAACAGAAAATCTGAGTAAGGAAGTACAGCAACTGAAATTGTCATACAATGCAACGACTAGTGCATCTATTTTGGGATACCATTTGGCAATATCTACTGAAGTTGAGCATGTGCATACCCAGTGACCAAAAATTTCTATCCCATTTTATACCCACATAAATTCACATACATGTATATAAAAACATGCACAAAATATTCAAAATGGCTTTATTTGTAATACACAAAAACTGGAAACAACCCAAATGCCCATCAATAATACAATGGACAAATTGTGATGTATTTATCAAATGGATATTAAAGATAATATACAGTATTAAAATTGAATATACTGTGGGGCGCCTGGATGGCTCAGTTGGTTAAGAAATCCAACTCTTGATTTTGGTTCAGGTCATGATCTCAGGGTCATGAGACTGAGCTTCACATTGGGCTCCGCACTCAGTACAGAGTCTGCTTGAGAGTCTCTCTCTCCCCTCCCCCTGCCCCCCCCCCCCGCTCATTCAAATCATTGCCAAATCTTACAAAAGTAACCTTATTTTCCCTTCTATCATCATGGTTAGTGTTTTTTCTTTTGAAATGATACAAGAAGGAAATCTTAAGTATGTGATCCTGACACTATGACCTGAACCAAAATCAAGAGTTGGATGCTTTTTAAAGTGACTTTACAAATTGCCCTACTGGGCAAAGAAGGAAATAGGTAAAATACAAAAATCAGTACTTTAATTCTTTAGAATGAGTGGTAGATCTTTTTATGGATCTCAAAACCATTCACTAGGAAGATGTACTTAGGGATAAAATACCCATCTGCATATGCCATCCCCTAAGTAAATGTTTGTGTATCAGCTTCATCTTTGAGGAGATTATAGAGATGATTTAAACATAGACCTAAAGTTCATAATTTGGTAGAAATTCAGTTGTAAGTATCTTGAATACACCTGGCATTTTATTTAAGTTTATTTAACTATTTAATATTATTTACATTTACTTAATAAACTTGAATTCTCCCTACATAAAATGTGACCTATCATCAGCTTTCTAATTTCCTAAACAGTAACATCTCTTCCTTTCTGTAGTATTTCCACAAATATTCTACTGTCTCATAGGTTAGTATGTGAATATAATAAACACATTGGGTAATTTTCTCATATAGGGTCTAATATAGGACTCTTGTTTGAATCCTGACTCATGAAACATATGCTTAAAAAAAAATGCCTGTATGTGATCAGGAAAATCTGAATCTATCTGGATATATGATAATATTGAATGATTGTTAATTTTTTAGATATAATAGTGGCATTATGATTGTATTTTTAAACAGAGTCCTTATCATTTAGATACATAATGAAATGGTTACAGATGAAACTACATGACTACTATTTCCTCCAAAATAATCCCTGGGAGAGGGTGAGAGAGGACAGTGAGGCACAGCTGAAGTGAGAGTGACCTCGAGTTGATCAGTGTGGTAGCTGAGCTATGGATATGGGGAGGCAGGGGTCAGGGGAAGTGTACTTAAGTTGTTCTCAAAACTTTAGGGTACATTCAAAATTTTCCAAAAGGGGAAAAAAAAAAGAGAAAGAACTACAGGTAAATGATTAATTTTGGAAGTCTTCTCAACTAAGAAAGATGCTAGTGTATTCTCTGGACACAAGACATTAATTTGCAAAATTCATGACACGTTCATCTGCATCGCCCGTCACATTACTAAAATCACAAGGATGCAGCCGTCAGAGAAACAAACTTTTGATGCTGGTAGAAAAACAGGACATCACTGAAAACTGAAGATCACAACTTAGTAGGTGCATATTTACAACTACATAAAAGTAAAGTCTCTTTAATGCTGTAGGAATGGGGGGAAAGGGACAACTTCAGAAATGCAACTATAGTACTAGATAATTTTCTTCTTTAAGAACTACACTCTTACATACAAACTACATATTCTAGGAAATATTGGGATGTGGGACAAAGAAACTAAGGCTGTTGTGTTTTAGCCTCATTTAATAATGAAGGCTCAACTTCAAATACAGTATCATAATTAAATATTTTCAAATTACCTTAACATTATACTCAGGATGAGAATTCATATAATCAAAAAGCAGCTGATAATTCTTATACTGATGATCCCATTCTATGAGTTCACAGTAGCGAAAATCATCTCCTAGTGGGGCCAGGACAACTGTAGTACGGAAGAGCTTTGACTTCTTTCGGTACTGATCTAGAAGCATCTCAGCCCTACAAAAGAAAAAGGAAAATAAGAACAGTACTAAGAAAACTACAATGGGGCAACTCATTAAAAAGTGTATTATGTTAAAAGAAATTGTTGTATACTTTACCTGTATTCTAGGTTAGTATGATTTATAAGGCAGATTTTTTAAAACTACTATACTAATTTTCATTATCCACTTAAAATATTCATAAATTTTGGGGTGCCTGGGTGGCGCAGTTGATTGAGCATCCAGGCTTTTGGTTTTGGCTCAGTCATGGTCTCTAAGTCATGAAATCAAGCCCCGCATTAGGTCCTGTGCTCAGCGCAGAGTCTGCTTGGGATTCTTTCTCGCTCTCCTTCTGCCCCTCCCCTCTGCTCTTTCTCTCTAAAATGGATAAATAAATCTTTTAAAAAATATATTCATAAATTCTTACCAGAGAGAAAAACCCACAGGTTTCCAATGGATTATCCTTAGAGAAATAAAGTCACATACCAACTTTGACATAAAATTACTGGGAACATCAATGGCCTCCTGAAGCCCTGCCATAGACACTGGATCCCAGATTGCCTGTATTTTAAAATAATTTAGTCCAAGAAGACAATAAGGATTTCTTATCTATATAAACTTTGAAGTTGGCTTTGACTCAAGATGCCTTTCTCTAATTTGATCTAAACTTGCCTGATTACACATAAAAAAATTAATAGTTTAAATGAAACCAATTATAGAACCTGAGTTCCTCTTCAAACGGAAGAAAAACAACTCACTTAACACCTGCCATCAATAAACTGGATATCTGTCAGTGTCCTTCTCAGGGCTGATCAACAGATAAAGTTTTGGAGATCAAATAGCTTTTTTGATTTCTACCTTCCTCAGATCTAACCCATGAGTCCAAAGGTCAGCTAAATACTAAATGTGCTGATGTGTTTTTATATTTCATATTATTCTAGTATTCTGCAGAAAACCTTTGGGGTTGAACTGCTGAATGCTGAACCGGGGTACCATTTGAGGAAGTCTAGGAATACAAAGTATTTAAGAGGAATGGCTTATAAAAATGAAATTAAATAAGCGGATGAAGAACTCAGAGTAGTTCTCTATGTTTGTAATGCCAAGCTTAAGAAATCAGTGATAAATGACTAATGTGCTTTTTACCCAGTATTCCAATTTTCATTTCTAGGGTTATCGAGAAGTTCCAATTCACAATATAAAAACTTACGAAAGAAACTCAAAGACCATCAATAACGGAACGAAGTATTTTATAGAATTAAAAACATTTAACTAAATTTAGAAATTCACATGATCTTTTTATACTGATAGTCTCTGAAACTGCTTTGCAAATATTAAATTATTAGCAAAATTCAATAACTTGGTGAGTAAAATATAACCATAATGTTCTTACATAACATAGTTTTCTGAGATTAGCGTTCAGTAGAGTACTTAATTTTTACTAATAATTTATTAATATTCCACACTTAACCAAAAATAACCTTGGATTATTAGTTATAATTAAAAAAATACATGTCTAATGAGATTAATCAAATAGAAAGAAAAATAAGAGAAAAAAACCAAACATATAAATCAGATATGAGAAAGATACACTATGACTGAGCATCCAATCAGATTCCCCTAGGCAACCAGCATAGAAAAGGATAAGTGATCATTTAAATGAATGCCAAGGTTTACTACTAGATATACCATATCTTGTGTGTATATGCATATGACACATAAGAGGAAAGAATCACAAACATTAAGTGTGAGTCTTCCATTCAGCATCTGTCCTAACTCCCAAGCTCCTGCTCAGAAGGTGTCAACACGGAATTCAAGAGACCAATCTACACTACCTGGTAGAGAGCGGATATTCACTAAATACATTGTACACTAATGCCAAATGAAATGACCGATATCACACTTGAAGATGTACAGCAGCAATCTGCTCTTCACTCCTACCAGGTTAGAAATGTCAACTTAACTAGAACCAAGAAAAAAAAAATTTCCTAGAACATCCTGTATCATTTGACACATAAATCACCATCATATGTAAAATACGTTGTATGAGAACAAAAACTCAACGTGATAAAGAATGGTACCTCTTTATTTGCGAAGTAGAGGAACCTGCTGAACTAAACAGTACCAATTTTATCACCTGTAAATTGTAGTTAAATTTCATTTTCTTTAGGGTATTAAAAATCACGTGCCACTAAGCTGGAATGCCCGTGTTTGCTCTCCATTAATCACAAAGTAAAAAGGACGGTGATATCTGGATGTGAAGTAACCAGTAAAGATTTCAAGAATTATGAGAAGTTTTTTAAAAAATCTACAGAAGTATTAAATAGACTCTTTCATCTCTATGCCCCCAGGTGCCTGGAAATCACTTGCAGATTCACTGGAACTGACTGAGCACAAGGTATGTTCCTGGGGGGCAATCTTTGTAGTGTCAGATGGGACACAGCAAAAGGATTACACAAAATAGCTTCCCCCCTCCAATAATGCACTTTAAACAGGTACTCTCAGCAACACCCAAGAAAAGAAAAAGAGGAGCCTCACAAGGTCTTTGGTGCACTGGGAGTCCCCAATTAAAGCATCTGGTTACCTTCAAAGAAATTCCCTATCTCTGACCCCCTGAGCTACAGAAGAGCGTATGCTGCCTAGCTCTATACCTTTTGCCACATAATACACTGGATTATTCTCCTCCGCCTAACTAACCTAAGCCCAGAAAGCACGCTATTCACTCTTCCTCACTGATCTTCACTGCTGTAGGAACCAATAAAATGAAACCAGGTTGATCCCTAATCTTGGGACAGTTTTTCAAAATAACTATAAAAATCAGATTTTGCTGGAAGCGATCTATGTTAAAGGCTGCCATGTTAAAATACTTTTGTGTGTGCCAGAGTGAGGGACCCTCAATGAAATATTTTATGGCCACAAGGACTGACTCAAGGCAGAGACTCAATCTCACCTTCTCCTTCCAGTTTTTAAAGAAGCAATTTTTAAAATAAATAGACTTGATAGTGCACAGTGCAAAGATCTTACTTCATTTAAAAGGCTTTATCATTGTGCTTCGAAACCACCTGGGGGCATGGTTATGTTGGCACCCTATTCTCATTTTGTTGGGCTGGAGATTTTTTGAAAGCTCCCTGGGTAATTTGGGCAGCCATGCTTGGTAACTACCGACCTGCCTCATCCTTGCCCATTTAACCCTCCTGTGGAACGCAGGATGCCTGGCTTCTTCTTAGCAATTCACACGAGCGTGGAGTTCCCAAAAACCATCAAACTTACAAATGGCAAAAAAAATTGCACATAATTATTGTTATACAATTAGTGTACACAATATGATGAGTTTAAAAATATTCCTACACTCGTGTTGCCATCATGTTATTGAAAATTTTTTAAGGATAACATGTACAAGAACCTAGGCAGAGTAGGTTTTCAGAAACCAGAAATTCCAGGGTCTTAAAAACAGTTAATGAATGTTGTGGTTTGCAGAATTTATGGCTGTCATCCTACTTTAACTGTTTATAGCTACCCCCCTCACTCTCAAAAATCTCCTCATGTGTTTAATAAATAACATGATCGATCTAAAAAAATAAAATAAAAGCCTGTATCATTTTTCTGCCAGAGGTGAGTGGTTTATATTGCAACACAATGTCTTATTTAAAGGCATTATACACCAGTAATTTTTAAGTGAAGAAATTAAACTTTAAAAGCAAACAAATGACAAGTATAGGTAATGAGATGCTTCTGTCATGAGCATAATTTTCTTCCTAAAAAAAATGATTCATCCCTTTTTTATTTAAGTAATTATCTTTAAGTATAAATATTCCTAATTAAAAATTGTCTGTAAGTCAAAAATATCAGAATGATCGAAAGAGTGTATTCATCAGAGCTGGGCAGCATCCACTACTATTGAAATTGTATTAAAAGAACAGATAATTATACTCTTTATGTGTTCCATTTCAATAAACCTGTTTTTGCAGTTGGGTTGCTTTTCTTACCAATGTATACAATAGAGACCAGAAGTTTTATTATCAACTAAAGTATGTGAGATCAATCAAAAGCAGCAGAAGGCTTTTATAATGAGGGCAAAGGAGAGGGTAATAACAGACTGTTATAGGTTCTCCATTGTATATTGATCAACTGTTGTTCATTTTCCATTAAGTTATAACACATAAAAGGCACAGTCAAAGCTCTGCATTTTTAAGTTGCTTTAGATCTGGTTGAATAAGTACCTTGAGCATGGATAATGTTGGCTACTGAACCCTTTAGCAAAGAGCAGCAGAGTTGTTGCTTTGCTCAAGATGCTGTCTTAATGAAATGCATATTTTCATACCTCTTTTGGACATTTCCAAGATGTATTGTTTCTGGGGGGACTCCCCAGGGACAACCAAATCTGCCTCCGGGAAGCCGTTTAAAATCAAACTGGCAGCATATTTTAGGATCAGGTCCACACGTACGAGGGATGTCATAGCTGTAGAAAGGCATCATGTGGCAAAAAATATCTGTGCCAGATCCCAGATCTAAAATAAAGAGCCAACAGACAAACCTGGATTTATAAATTGTGTTTTCCCAAAACTGTTCAAAATGCCAGTACTTTCTACATATATAATGCAAGCTCCACCCTAAATCTACAACCTACTTAACTACTACTCATACATAAACTCCAGTGGCATTTAAAGACCACCAGCCTGAAGGAAGAGACTCACATCTCAGTCTCTCTCTACCTCCTCTATCTAAACTGAGCAGAGACCCATCACGGACCAGCGTGTGCTGGCCTGGAAAGATACAAACGAACAGAAGCAAAAGTTATCCCTGGCTCATCCAAAAATATGGGCTGTGTCCATCCCTGGCTGCCAGCTCCTTGCCACATCTGTCCCCACATCAGTAACGGGACACACTGGGGAAGACCATGACACTAGCCGCAGAGGAAAGGAGAGAAGGAGAGAGGAAGAGAATAAAAGGAGGAAAGGAAGAAGTCGGGAGGCTTGTGAGAATGCTGGGCAAATTCCTATCTATTTCTCGCTGTGAGGAGAAGAAAGGGCAACCGGAAGAGTTCACAGAGTCTCCCCGTTGTTCACCAATGAAGAGCCACCAGGACTTTTCACCAAGAAAGCAGCACAGGACAAGGGGAAGTACTTCTTAAAACCAAAACAAACAAACAAACCCAAGAATAAAAACGAAGCAAACAAAAAATATACTGAAAGGGAGCACTGGTTCCTGACGCAGAACTGTCTTTAATTAAATCCCGAATGCCAGCAAGTGTTGTTATCACTGCCCTTGAGAGGTCAGAAGCCTACCACCCAGTGATGGAGGACTTGAGCAAGGGTTAAAAATGGTTACCTTTTAGGCTCCTGACCTGTAAATACCTCTCCCTCTTTATTTATAAAGTGTGGATTTCTACTTTTCAGCAATGGGTTATGTGCTGCTTTTATGACAAAGACAGACACAACAACGAAAACAAAAAAGCAACCCGCACGTTTTAAAAAATGAAAATACCTCCTTCATTAAGAACCAGAACACACAAAGAAGCTCAAATGAGTTCCAAAGCATAATTTTGAAGCAACATGTTCAAATCTATCTGGTAAGTGCTAACATATTCCAGTTCTATCTCGTGCTCCATTTAGTTAATTACCAGCTCTTTTCCAAAATTTAAAGCTTTTATAATTTGTATATTTTTGTGCTGTCAGTTGCTTCACTGAATCACACTCGAGTGTGACATCACGGATCTGGTCACTAATGCTTGCTAACCGCACAGAGGCCCTCGGTGACAACTCCTCTTCCCTTCTCCGGTAGATCAAAGACACTCAACAGCCCCACCCCTTCGCCTCAGCCATACTATTTAGCAGCTCATTTACACGTTTCAGTTTATCTGCTGCTGTTGGTCTTGTCTTTCATCAAATTAAGACTATAATTTCCTGATAGGCAAGGAAGTTTTCTGTATTTCTTCCAAGCATGGTATTAAGTACATAAAAGTACTCAGTACTTTCTTGCTGATTGGTATTTATGGGCAATTTGAATGTAGGCAATACTGTTAAGTAGGGCCTCTTCAAATTAACAATCCCTTTTTTTTAATTAATATGCTCTTTGCATTTGATCAAACTATACAGGATATAACCCCCTACAAGTTCTCGTTTTCCCTACAGGTTTTAATTTCCAGAATAAAAAATTATATAGTTAATCTCTTTCCTTATTGAAAAAACAGCAGTATGTATCAGGAAGTTACTGTCTAGATTTACAAACGATTTTTTGAAAACACTTAAGGGGGGATCTAACTTACACAGGAAAACAAGTATGATGCAATGCAGTAATTTCTGAACATTGTTTTAGCAACGAAACCCTTTTTGTGGATGAAATCTTACTGAAAGCCCAGTACCGGGAAAGCAGTGAATGGCAGGGGCTTAAAAGCCTGGGCTTCTGAACTACACAAAGCTGGATTCAGATCTCGCCTCTGTACCTACTACCTGTACGACTTTGGCAAAAGGCTTCACAGCTCTAAGCATCCATTTCTTCACCATTTAAAAGGGATAATGAGAGAAGAGAAGATAAAGGATAAAGATCTAGTGAGAGAGCAGATATAAAGCATACAGTACAATGCATGGCCCAGAATAAAGAACTCAATAAAGAAAAAGAAATAATAAGGTATTCTGAATTAAATGGGGGTTGGGAAAGGCAAAAACCTCTCAAGAAGCCTAAATCTTGTCTCCTTCCCACCCCTCAGCAAAGAGCTGTAGAAGTATGACCTTGGGAACACCTGTGCACCCACAGAATACAGCGTGAAAACAAGCAGGACAGGTAATAGGAGGGCTGTTCAGGAGGACAGGATTAATGGTTTAAAAGGCAATTCTTACTAGATGCAGAGACAGGAAAGACAGAAGGAGGAAACACAGGCTGAATGTGAAATAAAAGACTGGATATAAGTTCTCACACATGTTCAACTTTGTGATAAAACAAGTCCTTTTCAAAACAGAAGCATGTAAAAGCATTATTTGCAAAAGACTAATTCCTTACATTTATTTACTTCCTTTAGGCATAAAAAAGAATCCACGGTGTTCTATAGATAAATATCCTCACCACTGCTTAAGAGAATCTTAACACCAATACACTGGGAAAAAAATCGTAAGAACGTATATCTTGAAGCAACCTAATTTTCAAGACTGACACTCTGAATAAAGCCCGTAACAGGAGGAGTTCATAACCCTTATGAAATAACATCTAGGTCAAGTGAGATCTTCCACTCTCATCACACCCTACGTACCCCAATTCTGTCTCCAAAAAAATTCCAGCGTTTTATGCAATGCAAAATGTTTTTTAACTGCATAATGAACTCTCTGAATAAGCATGTGAGAAAATCCGGCGTGTTTGAGGAGATAAGCCATTGTTGGTGAATGTCCAAAAGGATCAATAGACCAACCGGACCGAGGTTTCACTCCTGTCGATAAAGAAAATAAGTGTTATTTTTTTAACTGATAATGAAACGAAAAGAAGTCACAATCCATTCAGAGCCATCAGAGTTCTATGGTATTCTGGGTCTGAGGACAAGGCATCTGCCCAGCATTCCCCTTGAGCATACGTTCCCAGCAGGGCTCCCAGACGGGAGGATGCTGCCCCTGCCATGTCTTCTTCCCAGGCAGAGGAATCGCACTAGAGGTTAATCAACCGGCACTGAAATCAGCACTCTGCCATCTCATAGACACTAGAAAGCTCCTGCCATTTAGTGGAGCTAGAGAAACAAACAGGACCTAGCCCCCATCCTTCTAAGACCTCACAGTCTTGTTTTCCTTTGAGGTGGATAACCCAGCAACTTGCTATGTAATAAGGAAAAGTAAGCTAACTTATTTCAACCTGGACTCCTCAATCCCAATGTTAAGGAATTTTCAGGCTGTCTGTCATACCTCACAATAGCTTCAAATCATCTTTTTATACAGTAGCAGAAGTGACCAAAATAACTGCACCGAATTTCGTTAAATCTTAGTGAAATATAATAAAATTGTAATATAATATAATGCTGGTACTTTCTCTCTACCCAGAAAGGATTAATGGAATTTTCCACAACTGACTAACAGCAACTGTTAAGAGCCATTGACTAAAGATATAGCTCAATTTCACATAGGGTACAATGTGAAAAAAAACATAATAAATGTAAAGACTGGAATTAGTGAAAGAAGACTAGTCATCTGGCATTATACAAATCTGATCTTTTATTTATTCAGGATACTCAAAAGCAAACTTGTACATGCAACCTATAGAAATCTATAGACGTAGTATTACTATGCGCATTTTTTTCAAACACCTGGTTAGCACTTCCATATACCTAGACTATGAGAGGTTCTAGGATTACAAAAATGAGTTTATCTTGGTCCTGACTGCAAAGAATATCATGCAAATAGGTGTAACACAGAGTATCAGAATATGGAGGGGAGGGAAGAACTCTGTGGAACAATCTTGAAGATGAACACAGAGCTGGGAAGCCAGCAAAGGAGACTGAGGAGAAAAAGTCAGAACTCTCAGAGGACCAAGAATATGTGTCAAAACTCAAAGAACTGACCACATATTTTTGCTTTTCACATATGTAATTCACCTCTAAAAACTGTAAAGAAACCTTTTTTAAAAATATTTTATTTATTTGAGAGAGAGAGAGAGGGAGAGATCACGAGCAGGGGGGAGGGGTAAAGGGTGAAGCAAGACTCCCTGCTGAGCAGGGAGCCTGATGCAGAACTTGAACACAGGACCCTGGGCCAAAGGCAGATGCTTAACTGACTGAGCCACCCAATTTAGCTCATATTTCTGTGCTGTCAGTTGTTTCACTGAATCACACTCAATTTAGTATTTTTGGTTTTTTGTGGTGGTATGGTTTAACAATTCTGGAACTACTTTTCATGTATTCTAAGGTTGAGCAAATTAAGACCAGGGAGCCAGGGTTCACACTGTTAAGGAACTACCAAATATGTAAATGTGGGAGAGCAGAATGTACTTTAGAACCCTGACTTGAAATAGGAGGTACCAGCACTAACTTACAGTTTTGTAACACACACCCACACCCACACCCATTTTCTAGCTCTGCCCCAGGAGGGCCTAGATACAGTAACACCTCAGGACCAATGAGCACACCTTAGCTTCTAGATGATGACTTCTAAACACTATGCTCTATTAAAAATAACCTTAAAGAAATGGCTCATCCCAGGACGGTGGCTGGGAAAATACAAAATAAGCCTGGAACATATACTTACAGCATAAAGTAAAGAAATGGTCAAAGAATCATCGGAACATATTAAAATAACTCAGGAGATAGCCTGTAGGGGCTTCCACTATCCAAATGTGTGACAATTGGGGCATCAAAATAAACAATGATAGTACTGGGTTATAACCCATTGAATAAAATAAGAAGCCACGAGATCCATGAGCCCTAAATAAAAAGAAAATAAAAAAAGAAATAGGAAATAAAGGAAAACAAAAAGGAAAGGTATATTCCTTTCAGTAGAATGCCAACTAATAATTATAGAAGGAATGACAGAATTAGAAAACCATCAATGGATCCTAAAAGTACAACAGGCAAGTTTGATGAGGAACAGGATATTTAGCTAATCTCAATGTGTCCCCCACAAATAAGTTATTAATTAAAGAAGAAAGATGTAACAGTACAGCAAAGAAACTTAAGAGACCCAAATTAAGCAACTGACCAAGGCTAGCAGCACCAGTATTAGAACAGGGAGACATCATGTGCCTCCTGACAGGATGCACTGAGGCCAACAGAACATCACTGCAGTGATATTCGAGCAAAAGAAGGAGATTGGTTTAGGGGCACCTGGGTGGCTCAGTCCTTAAGCGACTGCCTTCAGCTCAGGTCATGATCCCAGGATCCTGGGATCGAGTCCCACATCAGGCTCCCTGCTCAGCGGGGAGCCTGCTTCTCCCTCTCCCTGCCACTCCCCCTGCTTGTGCTCTCTATCTCTCTGACAAATAAATAAAATCTTTAAAAAGAAAAAAAAGTAGATTGGTTTAGGTTAGGAAGGAGGGAAGAAGGGAGGGAAGGAAGGAAAGCGGGAAGGAGGGAAAGAAGGAGGGAGGGAAGGAAGGAAAAACAACCTGAAGCTAATCGTGAGGAAATGGACATACTCAAATAAAAGGACTTCCTACAACAAAGTCCTTCACTCCTCAAAAATATCAAGGTCAAGAAATTTTTTAAAAAGGCTGAGGAGCTAGCTGTTCCAGATTAAAGGAGACTGAAGAGATGTGATAACTAAATGCAACACATGAGCATGGTTGGATCCTGGACTTAAAGGGAAAAAAAAAAAAGCACCTTTTATTAAAAAAAAAAAAATGCTATTGAGAATTTGAATATAGCCTATGAATTTGATTACAGTATTATATCACTGCTAACATTCTGGATTTGATAACTTTCTTCTGGTTATATAAGAAAATGTCCTTTTTTTTTTAATTTAACTTTTTTTAATTTTGTTATGTTAATCACCATACATTATATCATCAGTTTTTGATGTAGTGTTCCATCATTCATTGTTTGCATATAACACCCAGTGCTCCATTCAATACGTGCCCTCTTTAATACCCATCACCAGGCTAACCCATCCCCCCACCCCCTCCCCTCTAGAACCCTCAGTTTGTTTCTCAGAGTCCATAGTCTCTCCTGGTTCGTCTCCCCCTCCATTTCCCCCCCTTCATTTTTCCCTTCCTGCTATCTTCTTTTATTTTGACATATAATGTATTATTTGTTTCAGAGGTACAGGTCTGTGATTCAACAGTCTTACACAATTCACAGCACTCACCATAGCACATACCCTCCCCAAAGTCTATCACCCAGCCACCCCATCCCTCCCACCCCCTACCACTCCAGCAACCCTCAGTTTGTTTCCTGAGATTAAGAAGAAAATGTCCTTATTTTCTTAGAAAACACACAATGAAGTATTGGAAGATAAAGAAAGAAGATGCCTCCAACTTACTGTCAAATAGTTCAGAAAAACATGCATTATGAATCTAAGTACAGGACATATGAAAGAGCCCTTCCCAGCTGTCATGCAGCTTTTTATAAGTTTGAAATTATATCAAAATTAAGTTATAAAATAATAAAGGATTGCAATGTCCCAAATAACAAGGGCGGAATTAGCTTACAAGTGAGAGTAAAAATCACCATCAAATTCTACAGTGATGTCAGATTTTAGCAACGTTAGGGATGTTTTCCCTATCAAACTCACATGATCCACAGGAGCAGCAACCTAGCTGCAGTGGACTTAAGAGTCCCTGGGAGGTGATGATACAGAAAAGGAAGAATGTAAACCATATTTTTTAAAACTCTGACATGAAAGGAGGTGAGAGCTAGGCAGAGACCTAGAAAGGACCCCAGTATCCCACTAGGGTTTTCCTTGGTATGGTAAGTACTGTTTTAAAAGGGGTAAGGGGCAAATTTAGGTAAAAGCGCAGCATAAAAAAGCGCCAAAGTTTTATAAAGGGTATGTTTGCCAATGATACCAGGAAAGATCATGAAAAAGATTTTGTGCCATCAAGCAAGATTACCAAATACATAATAAAGTAAAAATTGTTAGGAAAAATGACAAGAAATGGTCATTAAAAAGAATAAAATACACCCCTCAATTTTTGACAAACCTAACAGACTTAAAAATTAGAACAGAAGTAATATGAATAATATAATTAGTCACTGGATTATTCCAAGTACATTTAATATTAAAGCTTAAGAAAAGTCAGGGAACAGATAGAAAAACAGGTATTTTGGGCAAAAGACAATGTTGGTAACTCAAACTTCAAAAAGTTTATGATATTTTGGGCAAAAGATAATCTTAATAACTCAAACTTCAAAAGGTTTATAATGATCATATTTGCATAACAGAGGTCACAAAAGCAGAAATTAACAAAAAACAGAACAATTTAAAAAGCATTCCATGACCAAATATAAAGTATCCAAAACAACATGCTGTTGTTCTAAATTGCTTAAAAAACAAAACAGAACATGAATTTACAAAATGCAGCCAAAGCTACAAAAAGATATTCCATTTCTCAAATGTGTCCATTATCTAAATGTAAGAGCTAAAAACCATAAAGTTCCTAGGTAAAAACCACAAAGTAAATCCTATGACCTTAGGTGAGACAATGGTTTCTTAGCTGTGACATCAAAACACAAGTGACAAAAGAAAAACTAAAATGGACTTCATCAAAATCAAAGCTTTTGTGCATCAGAGGACACCTTCATGAAACTGAAAAACAACCCACAGAATGGAAAAAAGTATTGGCAAATCATTGTCTGACAAGAAACTAGCGTCAAGAATATACAAAGAACTCTTACAAGTCAACAATAAAAAGACAAAGAACCCAAATGTAAAAATAGCCAAATAATTTGAACAGACATTTCTCCAAAGAAGATATATAAATAGCCAATACACACATGAAAAAACGTTTAACATCATTAGTCTTTAGGGAAATGCAAGTCAAAGCCACAATGAGGGACCATTTCATACACACTAGCATGGCTAAAATAAAAAAGACAATAACAAATGTTGCACATGTAGAGGAATTAGAAATCTCATACATTGCTGGGGGGGAATGTAAAATGGTGCAGCCATTATGGAAAACAATTAGGCAGCTCCTCAAAATGCTAAACACAGAGCTACCATATGACCCAGCAATTCCATTCCTAGGTATAAACTCAGAAGAAATGAAAACATATGTCCTCACGAAAACTTACGCTAGTGTGGGGTAGGGGGATGGGGTAATTGGACAGTGGTCATTAAGGAGGGCACTTGATGTAATGAGCACTGGGTGTTATATGCAAGTGATGAATCACTAAATTCTACCCCTGAAACTAATAATACACTATATGTTAACTAATTGAATTTAAATTAAAAAAATATATTTGCTGGGGAAAAAAAAACAAAAAACAAACAAACAAACAAAACCTTACACAAGTGTGTATAGCAGCATTATTCACAGTAGCCAAAAAGGGGAACACTCTAAATGTCTAGCAACTGAAAAAAGGAGAAACAACTGTGGTCTTTCCAAACAAAATAGTATTATTCAGCTATAAAAAGGAATGAAGCACTGATACATGCTACAACATGAATGAACTTGAAAACATCGTGCCAAGTAAAAGAAGCCAGTTACAAAGGCCATATTGTATGATTCGGTGTATGTAAAATGTCCAGAAGAGTCAAAACCATCCACACAAAAAGCAGGTGAGAGGGCTCCTGGGTGATTAGTCGGTTAAGCGTCCAACTCTTATTTAGGCTCAGGTCATGATTTTAGGGTCCTGAGATTGAGCCCCATGTCAGGCTCTGTACTCAGTGGGGAGTCTTACTTGGATTCTCTCTCTCCCTCTGCCCTTCCTCTGCCCCCCCCCCACACTCTCTCCTGTCTCTAAAATACATGAATACATCTTAAAAAAAAAAAAAAAAAGTAGATTTGTGGTGGTATGGGCCTGGGGCAGGGAAGGGTGGAGTCAAGAAAGGAGTGTGACTATTAATGGGTAAGAGATTTCTTTTGGGGATGTTGAAAATGTTCTAATAGAGGGTGGCAACGGTTGCACAACTCTGTGAACAGACTAAAAACTACTGAGTTGTATACTTTAGGTGGATAAATTTTATGATATTGGAGACAACACAATTTTAAGAAGAAAATTTATGCTGAGCAAAAACTGATGGATCCAAAGGAGTCAGTCCATATATACGAAGTTCTGAAACAGGCAAAAATAATCTACAGTGATAGAAATCAGAGAGCAGTTGGCTGCAGGAGAGTTGAGGAGGATGAGGGAACTTTCGGGGGTGATGAAAAAGTGGCTTAACTGGGTATATATATTTGCCAAAACTTGAACTCTATAGTTAAGATTTGCATGTTGCACTGCATAGAACTTATATGTCAATAAAAGCTAAACATAAAGAAAAAAATCCCCAAACTGAAGTTTATAAAAGAAATATTCCTGGTTTAGAACATAATTATTTAAGAAAAGTGGCACTGTGTAGGGGGTCCCTAAGTCTGCCACCCCCATTTAGTGAGCTGTTAAGAAAATGTACAGGACTCGGCATATGGTCATACTCACAGCTATGACTTATTACAGTGAAAGGACACAATGCAAAATCCACAAAGGGAAAAGGCACAGGGGGCACAGTGTCCACGGGAAACCAAGCACAAGCTTCTAACAGTCCTTTCCCTATGGAGTCACAAAGGATGGGTTCAATCCCTCCATGTTGTGACAACTGAAACAACTGTGACAAAAGTGAAATGCTATCAAACAAGGAAGCTCCTGAAGAGACTCAGCGTTCAGGGTATTTGTTGGGGGCTGGTCATGGAGGCATCCTCAGCCTAGCAGTACATATTAAGATTCTGGACTTCCAGAAGGAAAAGAACTCAATACATGATCACAGTAGCATCTGTGATTAGCATAAACTACATTGTTTTTACACAGTTTAAACACAGTGAAACAATTCC
The DNA here is from genome assembly GCF_029215605.1 of Mirounga angustirostris. NCBI lineage: Eukaryota > Metazoa > Chordata > Mammalia > Carnivora > Phocidae > Mirounga > Mirounga angustirostris. Next base: position 844,564 of record NW_026991726.1, on the reverse strand, counting down.
ACAGTATCTGTGTGGTAAGGATAGATGTTTTTTATTGGACTTCCTTCTTGGCATTTCTATTTTTTTCCTATTTAAAATTTTTTTCTGTGTTAGAGATAAAATCCTTGCCATCCCCATTCATTCTTTCTTTATATTTTGGAATAATTCAAACTTAAAAGAAAAGGTTTAAGAAAAATATGAAGAACTCCCATAAACTCCTCCACCAGATTTACCAATTATTAACATATTTGCTTTACTTTTTCTTTTGCCATATCATTGGTGTGATTGTTGTTGTTATTAGAATAAGCTGCAGATATCACACCTGTACACAAAAAAGAGATAACACAGGAGGTCTGAAAGTGCTATCTTTAGAAAGGTCTTGCTTGGAAGGTTTGCCCTTGGCTGGTGTCTGGGGACCTGGATTTCCTAAGTGCTACAAAATTGTACTCAGATATGAAATATTTGAAAAGAATTACATACCACATTGCAGGATACAAATACTAGGTACTGCAAAGATTTAAATGAGTCCCATGTTCTTACCAGTTGTAGTGAACACCTGGTTTTATCAGGGCAGTGTCCTCTTCCCCATGTCTTGTGGTAACAAGATCCCTCTTTCCCATGGAGGACCTATTCACATGGTTCCAGTAGAGCGGACCATGCCTTCCACAAACCCCTCTCCCGCATGACCATTTCCAATAAACTGACTAGGGCTTGATGATTTCAGCCCCTACACCTCTGGCCACAGAAACTGGCTCAGAGTTATGCACTTAATCCAAAGTGAGACAATTAGGTAAGACATTAAGAAAAACTTCTACTGATTAGACTGGGAAGATGAGAATCCTAGTTGCCTATGGCCCTCTTACTCACCATGTGAAGAGAACCAGGAGAAGACTAAGGCCATGCAAAAATAAGCAGAGCCAAGTGGAGCCTGGGTGGCTCAGTCGACTGAACATCCGATTCTTGATTTCAGCTGAGGTTATGATCTCAGGGTTGTGAGATCAAGCCCCGAGTAGGGCTCCATGCTGGGCATGGGGACTGCTTCAGATTCTCTCTTTCCCTTTCCCTCTGCCCCTCCCCCACCCTCTATCTCTCTCATAAATAAATAAATAAGCAAGCAAGCAAGCAGAGCCAAAAGAGATAGTGTCCAAACAATATAATCCAACTTTACCTGAACCTACCGTACCTCTTGAATTCTCAATGACAAAACTAATACCTTCCTTTTGTTCTTCTTTTTCTTTGGCAAGTAAATTAGGTTTTTGCCTCTTCTAACCAACAGTCTTAACTAATATAAAATTAAAATCCCAATGGGATACTGTTAGAAGAAAATTATTCTAAAAATTAATAAAAACAGTACACAAAATAATAGATTACAAAGTAGATGACACTAAAAGTGACCACATTATATTTATGCAACTTAGCTTATGATGGAGGAAACATCATAAATTAATGAAGGATAAAAAAAATACTGGGAAAATCAGTTATTTAAAAAAATAAAATAGAGCCTCATCTCATGTTCCCCAAAATTAATTGCCCAAAGTAGTCCAAATGAAGGAAAAAGACGTCAATACATACCTAGATTTTTTTCCAGCCACTGATGTCCTTCAATTAGTTGGTCAATTAAGGCAAAATAATGTGGAGCAGCTTCATCAGGCATAACCCAGCCACCTGTCACAATTTCAAACTGACCATTCTGTAGCAAACTAGAGAGAAAATAAATATAGGAGTTTACAATAACATATACAAGAAAAGTTCAAATAAAAGATTTAAAATAGCGTAAACATCAGGGACAGCCCTTAAGCAAGTATAACCATTACTTACATGAGTTACTAAAAAAGTTTTTTAAACCAGGGAATAAATTTCAACTTTGGGGCCCTGGTGATAAAACATCCTTAGTGAAGCGTGTGTATGTGACCCTTCCTTCCTAGGCAAAGCCTCTGCAGGTCACTTTGGAAGTTCCTTTTCATAAGGTTATAATCTCCCAGACAACTTCAAAGATCCTGATGTCAGGAGACACATCTGATTTATTTCTGAATCTTACAAAGCACCTAGCAAGGTGCTTTACTTGCAGTATGTCCTGAATGTTTACTGGAGGGCTGTCGTTTTAAGCATGATATTTGTTTCAATATACCTATATTGAATATCAATATTCATTTTAGTCCTTCTGACAATGGTAAGTTAATCATGCAAACTACACAAAAGTAATAATAATAAAGGTAAAGCCAGTAAATAACATATGCCTCTGGGAATACAGAAAACATCATAAAGCACTTTGCTCCAGATTCAGTTAAAATGTGTCTATATAGTTTATTTTACATTACTGAGTGAAAAGCTCTAACATTACCATTATCTGTCCATTGGGTACTCCTTTGCCATAATGCCATACAAGGTAACTAGATTCCCCACCCCTGGAACAACTGAATTGTTACAAGAAGATCCCTTCCTCCAAAAAAAAAACAAAATCGCAGACTATTAAAAATTTGAAGAAGTACCTGAGGAAGTATAGAGGTCAAGAATTTAAGCAAACACCTTAAATGCCATAGACTTGTCAGTCTGCAGTAAGATGGCTTGAGAAATTGTGTAGAATTCCAGAAAGAAAAGCAGCTTTAATAAGGATACACATCACCGGATACCTACCCTGAACAGCCGAGTACCAAGCCAAATTTTGTTAAAGCAGCCCAGAGGCATAGAAGATAAACGTTTTCCTACAAAGCCTATAACAGAATCCACTACATTAACACAACATCTGATTTATTCAAACATGTGCATAACCATACAACCAGTGAGAGAGTGGATAATGGACACAAATTTTAAAAATGAATGAATAATTCCTTGTATAAAATTTTTAAATGTTAATTTAATCCTGTATTGCCATGGGAATCACCAACTAACATAATTTCACATGGACACTATGATGGCTCATTATAGTGCCTAAAAAAACCCAAATGTCCAGTCAAACCTTAGATTCTCAGAGGCCCAAATCAAGAACTTAACAATATACAAACTGGGAATCTCCAAAAACAAAACAAAACAAAACAAAACAAAAAAACCCATATTTCTTTAAGAACACAACTAAATCCAAGGCTATTTTATCCTATTCTTACTGTCAAACTGCTTCCAGTCAGTTCTCTTTCTTATCTTTCTGGTGATTGCCAGATTTAGCCACACTCCGGAGACCTTGGCCCAGACCCAGCTCTTAAGTCTGATGACCAGTACGTGGAAGCCTGAGACGTCAGGACAGATCTGGGATTTAAACTCTGGCCATCAATATAGAAACGTGGCTCCTTATCTCAGCACTCCAGTAAAGAGATCTTTTGGAAAATTTCAGAAATAAATTGGTCAAAACAAAGTCTTTGCTGCTTCTGAACAGTTAATAGAAATTACAGATTAAGAAGTCTAAAAATTAAAATTAAAAAAAAACACTCCAGTGATGGAATTTCTCATCTCAGTTTTATTTTGCTACATGATCCCTATCCCCAGGCATGAATGGACTCCAAGAAACAGCTAAGTGAGCAAAGAATCATACCTACTATATACATTAACTAATTTCCCCAGGTCCATTTGTAAACAATCTATCCCTTCCTCCTCCCCATGATGCCCCAGATGTCTGTGATCAGTATTGAGTTCTTATTCGAATGCAATGGTTATCTTAAAGACTGACTTGTCAATTTTGGGAAGGCATGAAAAGCCTCCCATGCATTAAAATGTTTTCCACGATCTTTTTTACCTACTTATTTTCTTCTCTCCTATTTTTCCCAAACTGATTGGTCCCAGGTGTCCTCATGTCTCAGCCCAAATAAAACCTGCCCAGAGAAATCTCCCTGAGCACCCAACCTAAATCAGTTCTCCCACCATACTACCACACTCTCACACGATAGCATTTATCACCAACCAGAATTACCTTGTTCCGTTTCCATGTATGTCTCCTCCCTCTCCCTCCTCAACCCCACCCACCATGAGAGCAGAATGTAAGCTCCCAGAGAGCAGGGACTAGCACCTGCTGTTTTTTTTGTGTGTGTGTGTGTGTGTTTTTTTAAAGATTTTATTTATTTATTTGAGAGAGAGAGAATGAGAGAGAGCACATGAGAGGGGGGAGGGTCAGAGGGAGAAGCAGACTCCCTGCCGAGCAGGGAGCCTGATGTGGGACTCGATCCAGGGACTCCAGGATCATGACCTGAGCCGAAGGCAGTCGCTTAACCGACTGAGCCACCCAGGCGCCCTAGCACCTGCTGTTTTGCTCACTTATCCACACCCAGCACTGAGAAGTGTGTGTGGCATGTAAGGGGCACTCTGACAGTTGTGAGATAAATGATGAATGACTGAACGAGACTCTCGGCTCAAAGTCAGTATTGACAGAAAGTTTTAGATTAGATGAAGCTCACAGACATATGCAAAATAAACTGGACAGAAAGGGGCCAGGTGGAAAGGGGTCTGAACAATCTGGGTGTGAGGTGGTACGACCCAGAATATGAAAGTGGTGGGGCCCCCGGGTGGCTCAGTCAGATGAGTGTCCGTCTTCGGCTCAGGTCATGACCTCAGGGTCCTGGGATCAAGCACCGTGTCGGGCTCCCTGCTCATAGGGGAGTCTGCTTCTCCCTCTGCCCCTCTCCCATTGCTCCTGCTTGCTTGCTTGCTCTCTCTCTCTCAGAGAAATAAATAAAATCTTTTTAAAAAATATGAAAGTGGTAGGAAATATGGAAGAGGAAGGAGAGAAAGGAGGTGTCTCATGAAAAATCATCCATGGGAATTGGGCAACGACTGGCAATAGAACAAAGGACGGAAGCACGTATGTCTTGGGTGTTAATTCCTGGTGTCTAACGGCACCGTAGTGTGACACACACAGTGGAGGTGAGAAGGGAGGTCACTTTGGGATCATAAATATAAATTTGGATAAGGCTGTCCGATAGGATGGTGAGACACCCCAAAGGAGCTAACCGAAGATGAAAAGTTCAAGAAAAGAGGCTGATAGAAAAATTAAGCTTGGAGGGACTAAAACAAAGAGGAAACAGAGAAGCTAGGAGGTGAGGAGAAAACAATCAAAAGGAGAGTCAAGGACCAAGCAGAAGGAAAATATAAAAGGAAATAGAGGCAATAAGAAATGTGAAAGATAAAAAGAATAAATCTGTGCAAACAGCCTGAAACATTCTAGAAAGCAGTAATGAGGTGCAACCTACGCTCCCACTTGGTAAAAGGCATTTTTACAGTTAAAAAGCTACCATGTAATTGCGACTTACTCAGAAAAGGACACATTGGTGGGCCAGAATATAAAGCTGAGAAATAAATTTTTTAAATATTTATATGATTAAAATAGCAAATTACATTACTGGAAAAGAATGGGATATAGTTTTATTTATAAAAGCTTCACTCAGAGGGATTTAAAACAAACTTGTAAGAAAGCCAAGTTATTATGTCATATAAGCCAAAAGACTGATACTTTGAAAGAGCATGCTCATATAGGTTTTTAAGAAAAACTATATGAATAGGTCACAACAGGCATGAATGTCACAGTCGCAAGCCAGAAAGGACACAGGTTTTAGCTTTTCGTAGGATAGTGTCTCTAACCAAGCAGAAGAAAAACCAAACGGAAAAAAAAAAAACAACAAAAAAACATGATATGAAGTACGAAGCAATATAACAATGACTAGACACCTGGCCAAACAATCAGGTTGGTGAGTACTCCTATTCCACTGAACTGCCTGGTTTTCCTAGTCTATACATAAGAATGGTGAAAACCAGATGATAAACTGGAAGACTCCTAGAGGCAGGAAGGTGTGGTCTTATATTAAATATTCACTGTGTTAGGCAAAAACACTCCCCAAAACCAAAACCAAACCAAACCAGAAACCCACACACAGCAGTTGCAGAAGAGAGAAGGGCACAAAATTCCCATGTATATGCCTGTATTCTAGAATATATGCAGTTAAGTATCTCATGAATGACAGAAAAACAAAAAAGGTCCAAAGAAACACGAGGAAAACATTAACCTGATGATTGAGAAACACAGCAATGATCTTCATCATTTAGTAACAAGTACAAAAAGTAGAACTGCCAGTCTACAGAAACACCACCTCAGGAAAGACTTAGAAAAATATTTATAAGCAATAATAGAAAGGCTATGGTAGCCTACAAAAAGGTGGCTTTTTTATTTATATATATATTATTTATATATAATATATAAAATAAATATATATTAAATATATATTATATATTAAGTATATATTATTTATATATTTATAAATTGCCACTGTTAGCAACATGATGAAAATAAAATTAAGACAGACCGCAACTGTATATTTGAGACTTTGATTTTTTTTTTTTTTTTTAATCAAGCAATGGGAAGTACCTACAGCTACAGAAAAAGTCACTTAGAATACAGGTGCTTCCAATGTCCATGCACTTAGTGCTCAACAAGCAAAACTGAGCTATTTCTCTGGCCCAGAGGAATACAAAATCGAAAAAGACATGCCCACTCCATCGGATCTATTCATCGTTTCTGCCAAGAGACTGGCTTCTGGCAAAATTTTTGCATGTACACTTTTCCTCGTATTTCCTAATAAACATGAGATCTAGAAACAAAAGTGAAAAGACAGGGAAAGGGAGGGAAAGAGAAGAATATAGACATACAGAAAATAGGAAACCAGGCATTAACTTCAACATTAACAACACTCCTGTTTCACTTTTTCAAATGGCTGACTTGTAACCACTGGTAACAGCATTACACATTTCTGTTTCTACTATTTCATTGCCTAGGAATTTGGTATAATAAGCTTAACAAAATAACCGATCAAAATTAGGCTTAGCATATCTGTCACAGCTCAATTTGCCTAAGATGCAGAATTTACACTTAAGAATGTCCTTGCTGACCACACGAAGCTGCAAATCATTTTCTCTGAGTGTCACTTTTTCCCCTCTGTAGACTCATCACACATTTGGAACTTGGCCACACATAGAAAGATAGACTCAAAGAGCTTTTTTCCCTAATGCAGAAATGGTTACAGATAACTTAGTAGTAGAAAATGCATCATTTAGCCAGCTTCAAAGAACCACAAATTAATTTCACATGAGAAAACGAATTGAATTTGTAATCACACATCTGGGGAAATATGAAATAATATAAGATGATGTACAGGGATTCATTCTTAAATAAAAATTTAGTTACGTGGAAAATTCAAAAGATGGAGGCTCCCAACAAATCAATTGATAGCCTAAAAACATTTGCTTATCATGTGCCTGATTCATACGCCTTTCATGGGAAGTACCTAATATATGAGAACAAAAATAAAACCTGTTTTAAGACCCCTCATAGAATACTAATTGGGGATATTCATCGTATACTTCTGAATATTGTTGACGTCTATCTTTAAAACTATAGTACACGAGGGGGCGCCTGGGTGGCACAGCTGGCTGAGCATCTGACTTGGGTTTCAGCTCAGGTCATGATCTCAGGGTGGCGAGATCGAGACCCAGGTCAGGCTCTGATCTCAGTGCAGAGTCTACTACAGATTCTCTCTCTCTCCCCCTTCTTCTGCCCCTCCCCCTGCTCACACATTCTCTCTTTCTAAAATAAATTATATAAAGATTTAGAACGTGAGGGACAGATGGCAAATGTGTTCTCTCATCATTCCTTCCTCACTTCATTCCAGCCACACTCCTTTCATTTCACTGTCCACGCACTCTCTGCCTGGCATCTTTTCCCTCCCAACACCTGCCTCACCGGCTCTTGTGGATCCACCTGGAGCCTTTCCTAGCCACCACATCTCGTCTAAAGCTCAGCCACCTATACAGTTATCTGTCATAAAGCCCAAAACTTTCCTTTTATAACATTTATCACAAAACTTAATTACACACTATATGTTTACTGTCTTTCTCCCTCCATAGACTGTAAGCTCTGTGAGGGCAGGAGTCACACCTAGTTTCCTCACCATTTAACACTCAGGGTTCCTATTAAAAAGGATACCAATAACTCAAAAGACAAGTGAACAAAGAATATGCAGCATATATTTCAGAAATGATGGCCTCCCAAAAATGAAAAGAAATTTAGCCTCACTCATAAGGAAATGCAAATTAAAACTTCAAGATGTCACTTTTATTTATCATATTAGAAAGATCAAAAAGTTGTGTAACATACTATGAGGTCAAAGATGTATGGAAATTGGTATTGTTACACATTTCTGGCAGTAACTATCAAATTGTAAAATGCATATACACTTTTATACATGTTCATTCAAATTAAGTCAAAAAATAAAGTATAAAAATAAACAGAAGCATTATACACACTAAATATAAAGATACATTCCATGCATTCACAAAAGACCAGAAATAAAACTACATGGTCACCCACTGGGAAGAGTCAAAAAAATAGATTTTTATACTGTCTTTAAAAAGAAGGGCTCTTCTTTCCTGAAAGGTTCTCCAAGATATATTAAGATTGAAAAGCATGGTACAATATCCATTAGGATGGAAATTAGATTAAAAAAAAAAAAAAACAGCAAATAGGTGTCAAGGATGCAGAGCTATTGAACATTGTGGGTGGCAATGTAAAGGGGTACAGTTGCTGTGGAAAACATGAGGGGTCCTGCAAAAATTCAAACATAGAATTACTACATGTCCAGCAATTCCACTTCTGGATATACACACAAAAGAATTAAAAGCTGGGACTTGAACAGATATTTGAACACCTAGGTTCACAGCAGTATTATTCACAATAGCCAAAAGATAGAAACAACCCAAATGTCCAATGATGGATGAATGGATAAGTAAAATGTGGTATATTCATGCAATAAAATATCATTATTCAGCCTTAAAAAAGGAAGGGAATTCTGATACATGCTTCAGCATGGATGAACCCTGAAGACTTTGTGCTAAGTGAAATCAAAGCGAGACACGTATTATTCCATTCATATGAGGTACCTAAAGTAGTCAAACTTACAGAAACAGAAAGTAGAATGGTGATGCCAGAGGCAGGACGGGGAAGGTGAGTGGCAAGTTATTGTGTAACAGGTACGGTTACAGTTTGAGATCATGAAAAAGTTCTAGAGACAGATGATAGTTATGACTGCACAGCAATGTGAATGTACTTAATGCAATCAAATGGTACAAATAAAATCAGTAAGATGCTAAGTTTTACGTTATGAATATTTTACAATAAAAAAAGACTCATTCAGAAAAAGATCAGCACAATGTACGTGCCATGCTATCATTTGCATAATAAACATGTATTTGCACACAGGTATATGTACATATGTTTTCCTGTATATCTATAATAGAGTTCACAGCAGCTGCATTCTGTGGGAAGAACTAGATGGCAAAGAGACAAGAGTGGTTCATCTCTTACCTTTCACTGTGTACCCTTTATACACTTGGGACTTACATTAACACATTAATTAAATGAAAAATTTTTTCTAAACTATAAATATTATACCGATTTCTCCTAAACATTGAAAACTAACATAGCTATAGCATAAAATAATCATGAAATGTTATTTAAGAATATTTCCAATATTAGATGGCTCAATTAATCTTTTTTTTTTTAAGATTTTATTGATGTGAGCGAGAGAGAGAGAAGGGGGGTAGAGAGCATGAGCGGGGGAAGAGGGAGAGGGAGAGGGAGAAGCAGACTCCCCACTGAGCAGGAAGCCTGACACGGGCCCAGGACCCTGGGATCATGACCCGAGGCGAAGGCAGATGCTTAACTGACTGAGCCACCCAAGGACCCCCATTTCTGTTAAGTTTTAATAAGAGGATATTCTTCATGCAAACTGGTGCAGTTTGCATAACAGTATGGAGTATCCTCAAAAAGTTAAAAATAGGACTACCCTACAACCCAGCACTGCACTAGGCATTTACCCAAAGGATACAAAAATACTAATTCAAAGGGATACATATACCCCAAAGTTTACAGCACTATTATCAACAACAGCCAAATTATGGAAAGACCCTAAATGTCCATTGACTAATGGATAAAGCCGTCATATATATATGTATATATATATATACATAATGGAATATTAGCCATAAAAAAGAATGAAATCTGTCTCAAATAAATAAATAAAATCTTAAAAAAAAAAAGAAAAAAGAAAACAAAAAAAAAGAGGATCGTCTTTAAATATTTCACTGTATAGTGAATATTACTTCACTCTACCATTTTCCAAAACAAATTAATAAAATGCTCATTCATAATGAATCAAAATATATATGAGATTAAAGAATAAAATTCAAAAATTTATTCACTATCTTGCTATAAATGCATAAGGGGTTATGGTAGGCACAGTTTTTGACCAACTTCTTTTACTTAATACTATACCAATGCACACCTTTCCATGTTAATAAACAGACCTATCATCATGTTTATGGCTGTACTGTATTTAAAGGACTTTTGAGATATCAACACACAATACACGTGTGTTTGGTTTGATCAGTCTTGACAAGTGTTTATACCCCTGTAATCACCACCAAAAACAAGATATGGACTATTTCCATTAACTCAGAGAGTTCCTTCATGCCCCTTTCCAATTATCTCCCGCCTCAATTGCTCCAAAAAAGAAAGACATTCTTACTTCATTTCTATCATAATAGATAGGTTTAGCTACTCTTAGACTTCATCAAGTAAAATTACACAATATTTATTATTCTGTCAGGCTTTTTTTGCTTAACACGTTTATTAGATTCATCCATCTTACCATGTATTTCAGTAATTCATTCTTTTTCACTGCTGAGCAGTAATTCCACTGCACGAATATGCCTTTTTTCATCTATTATCTTGCTGATGGACATTTGAACTGTTTCCAGTGTGAAATCACCATGAAAATGTCTAAACAAGTCTTTTTGTGAGCATGTTTTTATTTCTCTTAGGTAAATTCCTAGCAGGGGGCTCCTAGGTCTCATTATGTATGTGTTACTTTGGAAAACTTTGGTGGCTTTTCAGAAAGCAATTGTCCCATTTTATATCCCCACTAGCAATATGAGAGTTCCAGTTGCTGCACATTCTTGTCAACTCTTGGTGTTGTCAGGCTTTTTGATTGTAGCTATTCTAAAGGGTTTGGGATAGAATCTTGTAGTAGTTATAATCTGCATCTCCTTGATGACCAGACATTAACCAGCCCGAGCACACACACCTTCCTCCTCACTGCTGAAGCCTCATAAACTTCTTCTGGGTGTTTGAACATGCCAAGCTCTTGCTAATAATCCCTGGCCCATAATCACAATTCTGCTCTCATAACCTGGAATTCCTTCCCCACCCCCTACGTAACTGGCTAATTATAACCCCTTTCAGGTTTCAGCCTGAATACCACCTGCTTCAGGAAGCCTCCCAAGACACCCTTCTTGCTTCCATAGAAGCAAACACTTTATTGTGATACTAAGTTTTTTCCCCTTATTTTATTATTTTATTTATTTTTATTTTTTATTTTATTATGTTATGTTAATCACCAAAATTACATCATTAGTTTTTGATGTAGTGTTCCATGATTCATTGTTTGCATGTAACACCCAGTGCTCCATTTAGTACGTGCCCTCTTTAATACCCATCACCAGGCTAACACATCCCCCCACCCCCCTCCCCTCTAGAACCCTCAGTTTGTTTCTCAGAGTCCATAGTCTCTCATGGTTCATCTCCCCCTACGGTTTCCCCCCTTCATTTTTCCCTTCCTGCTTTTTTTTTTTTTTAAACATACAATGTATTATTTGTTAGAGGTACAGCTCTGTGATTCAACAGTCTTACACAATTCACAGCACTCACCATAGCACATACATCCCCAATGTCTATCACCCAGCCACTCCATCCCTCCCACCCCCCACTACTCCAGCAACCCTCAGTTTGTTTCCTGAGATTAAGAATTCCTCATATCAGTGAGATCATATAATTATCTTTCTCTGATTGACTTATTTCGCTTAGCATAATACCCTCCAGTTCCATCCACGTCATTGCGAATGGCAAGATCTCATTCCTTTTGATGGCTGCATAATATTCCATTGTATATATATACACCACTTCTTTATCCATTCATCTGTCGATGGACATCTTGGCTCTTGCCACAGTTTGGCTATTGTGGACACTGCTGCTATAAACACTGGGGTGCACGTACCCCTTTGGATCCCTACATTCGTATCTTTGGGGTAAATACCCAACAGTGCAATTGCTGGGTCATAAGGCAGCTCTATTTTCAACTTTTTGAGGAACCTCCATACTGTTTTCCAGAGTGGCTGCACCAGCTTGCATTCCCACCAACAGTGTAGGAGGGTTCCCCTTTCTCCGCATCCCCGCCAACATCTGTCATTTCCTGACTTGTTAATTTTAGCCATTCTGACTGGTGTGAGGTGGTATCTCATTGAGGTTTTGATTTGGATTTCCCTGCTGCCAAGCAATGTTGAGCATTTTTTCATGTGTCTGTTGGCCATCTGGATATCTTCTTTGGAAAAATGTCTGTTCATGTCTTCTGCCCATTTCTTGACTGGATCATTTGTTCTTTGGGTGTTGAGTTTGATAAGTTCTTTATACATTTTGGATACTAGCCCTTTATCTGATATGTCATTTGCAAATATCTTTTCCCATTCTGTTGGTTGTATTTTGGTTTTGTTGACTGTTTCTTTTGCTACTATCAGGTCTGTCTTCCTCATCTCCTGTATCCCCGGAGTCTAGCACAGTATTTGTTGAATGAATGATGGAGTAAATAAGGGAAGGCTTCAGAAATAAGGTAATATTTCAGCTGAGTCTTGAAAAATGAATAAGACTGAGATTATCCATTGCACAAAAGGAAAAAAAAAATTCTAACCTCAACTCATGGGCAAATTCCTAAACAAGAAATAACATGTGTCTGAGGACACCCACGCAGCTCAGCAGGGCTAAGAACAGACTGTGAGGCAGGAAGTGATCAGAGGGAAGGATGGACAAGTAGGGAGGAATCAGAGCAAGAGCCAGTGTGTGCCAGACAAGAGATGGGTCTGTACCTTTTGACACTGAAGCATCACTGAAGTGTTTTAAAGTCAAGAAGTGACATGGACAGAATGATACATTAGAAACCTAACTCTGTGGGAGAAATGGAGGACACCTGGAAGAGACAGAGCTAGACACAGGAAGACCAGCTGGAGGTTTTCATAATAGCAGGAAACACAGAGTAATGGGCCTGGAACTGGGGTCCAGAGCACAGAAATACTAAAGAGGAGTAAGTGACAAGGCTTAGGGGACTGACTGGATTTGGCCTGAATGGCAGATGGAAAAGGCAGAGCACACAATACTTAACAGCACTGATTCTGGGGCCAGGCTGCCTGGCTCTGGTCTTCATGACCTATTCACTAGCTGGAGAATCTTAGGTGCGTTCCTTTACACCCCTGCCTCAGTTTCCTCATAAAGAAACTCAACTCATCTTAACTCCTAAGAAAGCTATAGGACTGACTGGATAAATACATGTAAGTGCTTACAACATGCCTGGTATACGTTAAGCACTCAGGAAGTGTTAGCTGTTACTATTGTCATTAAATAGGGAAAAAAGAAGTTGAGGTTGGCACTCTAGATCTGGAAGCAGCCCAAACACCTAGTAATTAAAATAACAGTGTGGATGAGCCTGCAGGATGAAGAGGAGAAGCAAGGGGTACGACCCCACAGGTGAGAAAGGGACATGGAGGAAGTGAGCAGAGGAGGAAACTGAGGGGATGAAAAAGGCATGCTCAGCAAGGTAGGAAGAGAAACAGGAGACAAACAGCTCTGGGTCAGAGAAGACAAGAAAGAAAGAATTTCAAGGACAGTGAAGTGGTCAGTGTTGACGCTGCAAAGAAAGCCTTCAGGGGGACGGCGCCAACATCCAGTGGATGGAGCAGCTGAGAAGTCCCTCGTGGCTTGTGCCAGTATCCGTGAGGTAGACAGAAGCCAGCAGCCGGAGTGGCTGAGGGGTGGCAGCTGCACAAAGCTGCCTCATTGGAAATAAACTGGGAGTGGAGGAAGTGGGGTGAAATACGTACTTCTTCAAATACACATACGCTGCTGCTTCAACTATGAGAACTGAGATTATTTTAGACACCGGCGAATTGCTTTGGTTCCTTTGATTAAATGCTATGTATCTTTAGCCTCTAAACTCAATCCAAATCTGCAATGTGCTCTGAACATCACAAGACACACTGTAACTTCTTATTGCTCTGCAAATTTCACAGCAGCCTTCGGTCAAGTACCGTAAAATTTGACCTGTATAAAATGTATGATAAATTAACCTGTATGAGAACTTTAAAAGTACATTTTTATAGTGAAACCTGAAATGCACATCAATAAGTTTGGATTTGTATTATTTAAGAAAGTGATCTCAACCATTTCTCTGATTTCTTTTTTTTTTTTAAAGATTTTATTTATTTATTTGACAGAGAGATAGAGAGAGAGCACAAGTAGGCAGAGTGGCAGGCAGAGGGAGAGGGAGAAGCAGGCTCTCCACTGAGCAGGGAGCCGGATGTGGGGCTCGATCCCAGGACCCCAGGATCATGACCTGAGCCGAAGGCAGCCGCTTAACGAACTGAGCCACCCAGGTGCCCCCATTTCTCTGATTTCAATAAGCAAACAGATAGTTAAGAAAATAGGGTACAAGGTTCACTTAAATATAAACCTAGGAAAAAAGATGTAAGAGAATGACAGATTAGAAATTTTCCATTCTTGGGGCACCTGAGTGGCTCAGTCTGTTAAACATCTGCCTTCAGCTCAGTCATGATCCTGGGGTCCTGGGATCAAGTCCCACATTGGGCTCCCTGCTCAACGGGGAGCCTGCTTCTCCCTCTCCTTCTGCCCCTTCCCCCGTCCAGCTAGTGCTCTCTCTCTCATGCATGCGCTCTATCTCAAACAAATAATCTTAAAAAAAAAAAAAAAAAAGATTGTGCATTCTTGGCAAAGCAATGAAACCCAGCAATGTGTTGAAGATAAAATATTTTCATTAACCATCACTTCAATAACCATTCACTGATGATACCTTTCCTCCCCACACACATATGAAGCCTTATTTCATACCAAAATGTCCACACAGAAGCTGGTCAAGACTTCGGTGAACACAAACTGTTCTAGGTTCCAACAACTCATTAAGCTTCTTCACTGAACACCAGTCTCAACAGCAAGAGCACATGCACCGTAAAAACTGTTTCAGTGTCTCAGTGCCCAGAGAGAAAAAAATAAGTATGTAATATGCTGGGTGCTAGTCAAAAGAAATGCTAAGGTTAATGTTTCAGCTGCTTGATTCTGAATAACGATTCACATTTTGATGTATTATAAACATCATGCAGTATTTAACTGCATTTAGCTGAAGAATATTCAAATATGAAGCCTAAAAAGTAAAAAGAATGTTAACATCCTAGTCATTTTCAAAAATAAAACAAGCCTAGACAGAAAATGTGTTGATTATTTAATGGGAGGAAGTTTCTTTTAAATCCACTGGATATGTGTTACAAGTAGGCACCATGACTATAATTGATTAAATTACTTTGAATCACACACACACACACACACACACACACAAAAGGCTAGATGTTGTTTGCATGGATCTCCCTTTAGTTAACTAGATTCTCATTTTTAAAAGCTTATAGAGCTGAAGACTGCTGCCACAGGGGGTGAGAATCAAACAAGTCACTGCTAGAATAGATTACGGGGATCATTTGAGTTATGTTTCTGTTAAGTTCCCACAATCAATTGGTATTCTTCAGGGACAATAAAGGCTTACATGGAACTCTGCTGGAATTAACAGGTTCTGTTCTGCAATAGATAGCTTGCAAATTTAGGTACAGACATAGAATCCATAGACTCATCTTCAAAAAGGAAAAAATAAGCCACTGCATAAGCATTATACTAGCAGTCAAAAAAATTCTATCAGTTAACACCACTTAGTACAAGCTCAGAATTTTAAATACTGAAAGCACACCTGTACATCTATTAATTTTTCCCCAAAACATACATTTAGGCAAGAAATACTAAGAATGTTATGTTTAAGTAAGGAGGGGAAAAAATGCTATGACCCTAATTCCACAGATAAATGTAATAAGTGAATAAAAGTGTATGATGATGCCAAGAAGGGAGAAAACTCTGACAAAGCTTGACCAGAAACAAAACTCATTTGCCTTAACTTTGCTATAAAAAACAATGTTTTCTTTGGGACTCCTAGGTGGCTCAATCAGTTAAGCGTCTGACTTTGGTTCAGGTCATGATCTCAGGGTTCTGGGATTGAGCTTGTCAGGCTCCCCACTCAGCAGAGGGGTCTGCTTGTCCCTCTCCCTCTGCCCCTCCATTTGTGCTCTATCTCTCCCTCAAATAAATATAAAATCTTAAAACAAAACAAAACAAAAAGAACAAACAAACAAAAACAATATTTTCTTCAAGCAAAATGGTATCATCAAGATCAGGCCTATATTCCAGAATATTTCCCACTGCCAAAATAGCATCTGTCAAAAGAAGTTTAAGACAATGAATTGAGCATTAGATTCTCATTTGTATTCCCACTCCTTACCACATCTTACCATTTTCTATCCTTAATCTTAGGTTGAATCCCATGAAATTGCTATTTTTGTACATCAAAAATGGTGAAATACCGGCAATTTCATACAGCTCAACGTAAGTAAAATGGCCAACAGAGCAGAAAAAGAGAGAGAGATATGCACCCAGCTAGAATAAGGAGAAGGGGACTATCCTCATGCTATAAAATTGGCAGTGGTTCTGACAGATACTACATAGATGAAACTAAAATAATTCAAGTACTAACTTGCCATCATCCTACAAGAAAAATCAACATGGAGTCTCAAATCATAAAGAGAAAGGACTCTGAGAGATTTGGGCAACAGCCCCTAATTTGGAGGGCCAAGGACTGAAGCAAAGCTGTATCTTGGGACAGACACTAATCACTATCTCCATACTTCAACCTGAGGGCTCTTTGAGAGCTCATCCTACAGAGAAGCCTCTCAACCCCAAGGTCCTTACTGCTGCAGAGGGTAGCTCCCTCATGCAGCCATCCTGGGAGGAAACAAGCATGGCCTCACCTTACGAAAAGCAGCAGGCAGCAAGCCCACTTTCCTTCGGAGGTAGCTGGACTCTAGTCTCCTATACTCTTGTGAAGCAGGACCTTCAGACAGGCCAAAGCTCTTACTTGGCTTACACGTGACAAAAGAGAAAGCTGAATGGAGAAAGCTAATCCTGGCCTCCGCAGCTTCACCCAGCAGAGAACAAACACTTCATAAATCTCCCCATCTTCCCACAGCCCCAGCTACTCTCTTCCCCTCGGCCACTCCTTTTCATGACAGGGACATATTCTCCAGCTGCTGGGTCCCTGATGCTCATGCAATCTTTCAGAATCCAGCTCTCCAACAAAGGATCTGAGGGGGAATAGATCAGCTAGCTTTCTTGTTTGCCAACAACACCTGCCGACTCCAGAGAGGAAATGCACTGGGACACTCTCCTGGACACACAAAACTGAGGACTACAAGTCCAAGCTTAACGAAGGGCTGGAAGAAAATGAGAGGACATGCTACAGGGATCACAGGGACCATGTCCCAGGACAGGAAGAGTCTTATGAACGCACCAGGGCTGTGAGAGATGACCTGCAACCTTCCCTCTACGTCTGCCTCCCTTGCTTCCTTTTGTCCACCCTCGTTTCACTTTCTAACGACTCAGAATGCTGGGCAGTAATACACTGATTAGCCGAGCTCAGGTCATAGCTGGCCTGTCTGACCTGAGGCAGGAAGATGGAGGATCTGACATGTGTGAGAGGCCATTTCCCAAAAGGAAACCAGGGGGAATGGACACTGGCCAGTCAATATGAACTAACACCCACAACAAGGAAACAAAGTATTTAGTTAGAACAGGAAGGAATTGAGGCCAGTTACACTCTCTGTTTTGGGACAAATTCTAGGTGTATATACATCTGTTATTGTTCAAGGATGAATAAAAAGGACAAAAATACTTGGACTTACAGGGTACCATATAAAGAATGCAGAACTGAGGGGTAAAAAACAAACAAGCAAACAAAAACAGTTAAAACCAAAGCCAGAAAAGAACATGTTTCATACCCTCAAAGAACTGAATCTGAAGTGGGGGAAAAAAAGAACCCTTAAGAAAAATCTTTAAGAAAATCTTTAAAACCCTTAAGAAAAATCTCCCAAACACAGTAAATATAACAAAGAAATCAAAAATGCATGTGGAAAAGTGAGACTCAATAACTAGAAAATTTAATCCACAGAGAAAATAAAAACAGTATATAGTAAGGGCAGAACACATAAGCCGAAGATATGTTTGAATTGACAGAT
The DNA here is from genome assembly GCF_029215605.1 of Mirounga angustirostris. Taxonomy (NCBI): domain Eukaryota; kingdom Metazoa; phylum Chordata; class Mammalia; order Carnivora; family Phocidae; genus Mirounga; species Mirounga angustirostris. The sequence continues at coordinate 826,339 of NW_026991726.1, read as the reverse complement.
GGAAAGTTTAATAATAAGTTATACCTAGATACACGGTCAAAATTTAGAATTTCATGGATAAAATTTTAAAAATCCTAAAAATGTCTGAGCGGGGAAGTGGAGGGGAAGGTTATTTTCACTGAAGCAATACATTAAAAAGCTTTTTTAAGAAAGAAAGCATATATTTTACAGTTAAATTCTTCTATTAAAAGAAAAAAAAAAAGGATGACTTCGGAACTAAAGTTCTACACTGAGTGTCCAAGAGAAAGACTCAAAGTGACAAAAACTAAAATAACAAGAGCTTTTAATATTTATTAAGGACTTAAAATATGCCAGGCATTGGGCTAAGCATTTATTTGTATTCATTCAATCTTCATAAAAACCAAATAAAATAGGTCCCAATATTATCCTCACTAGACAAAGAAAATGAGACACAGAGAGGTCAGATAATTTGCCCAAAGTTCACACAATAGATGGGAGTTGCCAGAATTTGAACCCAGGTAGCCTCATTCCAGGGCCTAACCATTTGAACTACTGTTCTAAATGAATTCCCTCTAATGTAAAAAGGGCACAGAGATCAGGCAAATCCAAACAAACTACAAGTGAGTGGTAGTTATAGTAATTTTAGTTATTAAAAGGAGAAAAGATAATTATTTGTCAGTGGTGAGAGTTAGAATTTATGATCAAGAAAAAGAAATACTCAGCTCACGAGTGTCCAAACCTCGTCGCTCTTGCCCCATTGGAGATATCCATTGGGGCAGTTGCAGAATGCATGACCGAATGAGCTAGTAAGCAAAGATCGGGCACAGACCCTTATGTACTAAATTTAAAAAGTAATAAAATCCCTAAAAATAAAAGGGAGCTGACAGGGGAACAGTGGCAAAAAAAAAATAGGTATAGTCATTTCTGCTATAAATGCTTGTTTCAAAAAAATTTATTCCAAAGTGAATGATTATATCAGGGAGCAAATTTTGTATTGCTTAAGTGAAATTTTGTCCCTGAGAAACAGAAGCGAAGAAGGCAGAAAACTGCACCCAGTTGAACCCAGCCACATAGGGATACACAAGACACACACACACACACACACACACACACACACACACACACACCCTCCAAGGTCTACCAGTTACTTCAATTCACTGTCTGTGTTCACAATCATCCACATATGCCAAAAAACTTCCTGTCAGATTTCAGATAACCCACTTTCTACCATTTTGCACTAACTCAAAATCTGTACTCTTTCTGACATCCACGTCTACAAGTATAAACTTCGGGTCTTTTATTGTAGCATTTATGTTATTTCTAACCACCTAACATACATAAATCTCTACCAGCATCTTTATTAGGTTCCCATCTCTTCTGTGTGTGTGCGTGCGTGTGTGTGTGTATCACTAGCAAAGTTTTTGAATGCTGTGCCCTATCAAGGAAAAAAAAAAGTCTGATGGATAATGATGGAAAACCAAATCCCTCCAAATTATCTTTAAATTAGTTTGTGTCAATTTCCATCAAAATCCTTTTCTTTTTTGATACGGTAGGAAGAATTTAACAAATTAATTCTAAAGCTCCTTGGGAAAATTAAGTGGTCACTCATTAAAAGAATTTTTCAGCAAAGAAAGACAAAGGGAGATTTAAATTGCCCATTAATGAAACAGATCTTAAAGCCACGACAATCAGAGTCAAGCAGAAAAGTCCATGAAAGAGGTCAGAAAACCCAGAAATCAATGCATATTTAAATACAACAAAGATGGCACTTCAAATAAGTAGGGAAAAAAACAGACAATTTACATCTCAGGGCAGCAGCAGAGCACAGCATGGGAGGGAAGAGCCTGTGGGGCTGGACAGGCGGCCCCGGATGGCACGCCAGCGAGGCGCGTCCCAGCTGGGTGACTCCGGACAACCAGTGTCTTTATCTGTAAAACGAGGACAGTCATTGTACCTACTTCACAGGACTGCTGCGAGGATTATCAGTTATCATTTGTGAAGTGCTCAGAACAGGCATTAAAACAGTAAGTGCTATATATGTGATATTAAATAAATAAAAGAAAGCAATTCATGCTATGATAATCCTTAAACTCTTGGGAGCAGAAGGGAGGGACACATAGGGAACAGATTCTCTCATCATACCACACTGAGAAAATATGCAACATTATCAGTAATCAAAAATCCAAATTAAAATATTTCAACCATCGAATCGGTCAAAGTTTTAGAAAAAAATTATAGTGGTGGCCAACTAGGCAGAGACATTGGTACAATTCTATATGGAAGATAGAAGAATACTCTGAAACAATCTTTCCAAGGGTCACTTTGATTATATGCTTCAAAAACCATTTAAAATATTAAGCCCCTTTGACCTAATAATTCAATCTCCGGGACAAAGTTGGAACATAAGGACTTCAACAGAAAAGTTTCAAGTCACTTTTTCAGAGATGAACTAGAATCAGGGAAAAAAGGATGTGAAGAAATATTTTAGTTTCAGATATAAGGCTAAGAATTTTTACCTTCTAAAAATTCAAGTCTTGTTTCACTGTATAATTAATGTTTAATATTACCAAATTGCAAAAACAAAAAAACAAACAAAAAAACAGTTTTAAAACAAACCTTTTCACAGCATCCTTCTTCGGCTTATCTATAGTATCCCACCACTTTGAAAGGTAAGAAATCTCAGACCACATAAATTTTCTCTGTGAGTCTTCTTTCAGCTTGATGACCATGTTATTAAAAATATACTGAGTCATCTCTCTAAAGTAGTCATCAAAAGTCTTCAACCAACCTAAATCAAGACACAAATATACAACAAAGGTCTGATTCATATGTCTGATTTCAACTCAGTCACATTCCATTGCATCACCTTTGGATACCCTTAGATGTTTCATTCATATTAAGACACATTTAAAAATTTCAGAAATGTTTCAAGTGGTGAAATTCCATTTCAATGGATACGAAACTCAAAAAGTCACTAATGACAAAACACTCTGAAAACTGCACAAATTCAGATAGAAATGAGGGAAAAAATGAGAAAAATGACCTGAGGCCCAAAAGCATTTATTTATGCTTAGTAATTATAGTATTGAATTCAATTATTTATAATTTATCTCTAATTTAAGGAATTTGCTTTAATTCTAAAAATCTGAACAGCGTTAACAAGCTGGCAGTACTACTCATAATGTAATGAAAACTGTATCCCTTCATACCACATCTGAAACTCCCTACCCATTTTAGTAAGTTAAATTAAGAAAAAGAAAAGTATAAACTATATCTAAAAGTCAGCAGCAAAGCAGTAAGGTAATTAATAGCACTATTATGAATACAGAGAAGTAGAATTCTGCCAAGAACGGGCATTAGTTTCCAAAGGCTGTAAATTATTCCATTTTTTGGAAGCACAAATTGACACTAATCAAACAACACAAGTGTATACATGTATGTCAAGTCTTTTTCAAAAGAAAATTGTAGATACTGAGGACTTAGTTCTCAGACTTTTCTCAAATATCCTGGAAGTTTTATCTAAAGATATTTGCAATTTCACTATAAAGAAACATCTTTTTATAAGATTCTATTTATTTGACAGAGAGAGAGAAAGAGAGCACAAGCAGGGGGAGTGGCAGGCAGAGGGAGAAGCAGACGCCCCGCTGAACAGGGAGCCTGACACGGGACTCGAATCCAGGACCCTGGGATCATGACCTGAGCTGAAGGCAGACGCTTAACTGACTGAGCCACCCAGGTGCCCCATCCCTATAAAGAAACATTTTTAACAAGACCCATAAGTCCAAGCATAGCCCTATCTGGCAGAGCATTAAAGCAACATGATGAGCTGCTGAGGCAAAATCATACCCAGCTATCTATTGGCCACGTGGACCTTCCAAAGAACAACCTCTTATCCATGAAATCTTATAGAGAGATAGGACTTTCTATACATCCAGGCTAAACTACTGCTCTATTTTTTCCAAACCTCAAACATGTGGGGAGACTAAACTATTAAGGGGTCAACTGGTTAGTTCTTTTGTTTATAATTAATATCTGAAATATACTGTATTAGCTGGAAGATAATAAAATGTGCTAGGGCAGAGAAGACAATGCAACTATTTTGACAATGTAAATATGAGCTTCTGAAAAGGGCACTGACACTCTGTATTTCTCCCTTTTGCTTTAACTAAAATCTATTCATTCATTCCATAGTTATTTAGTGAGCATGTACAAAGCGACAGGTCTGAAGCCAGAAGCCAAAGAGGAATTCAGTGTAAAATATTCTTTACGAGGACTTTCTTGATCTGGGACACCTTTAAGTTATTTTTAAAGTCACCAAAGAATACTACATGGATAGTTTAACTTTTCCATGTTTAAATAAAAAGCCTATCTATATAGAAAATTCAAAGATAGCTCATGAAATAGTGGTTTGCAAAGAATCCCATCTTGCTTGGCAAAGGTACAAACTTGGGACTCCTGCCCCAGACCGCAAAGCCAAGATCCACATCTGGATTCCCAAGGACAAGCAAAGAAAAGCCAACCTACCCCTAGCATGCTCCAACTCGCTGCTAATGCTGACCATGCCAACATCCAAGACAAAAAAAAACATCAAGTGCTCAGACCAGAGTCCAGGATATAACACAGGACTTGATAAATGTTAGTTGCTATTATTATTATCACCTTCATCAGTCTTTAATGGACCCTTCCCCATTTCTACAATCAAAACAGGTAAAAGAGGAAATAAAAGATATTTCTAACAACTAAATTTTGAAAAGGGCACATTTATTTAAAACATTTAAATAAACTGTTCCACATCTTAAACATATTGGTAACCCAAAACTTTGGTTTGCAAAGAATTCATTCTATGCCCCTATTAAGGGCTGAATTGTGTCCCCTCAAAATTCCTATGTTGAAATCCTAAACCTCAATACCTCAGAATGCAACTGTATCTGGAGACAGGGTCTTTCAAGAGGTGATTAAGGTATAATAAGGTCATGAAGGTGGGCCCTAATCCAATATGTCCTTACAAGAAAAAGCAATTAGGACACAGACATACACAGAGGGAAGACCATGCGAAGACAGGGGGCTATCTGCAAGCCAAGATGAGAGGCCTTCAGAAGAAACCAACACTGCTGACACCTTGATTTTGGACTTGCAGCTTCCATAACTGTAAGGAAATAAATTTCCGTTGCTTAAGCCACCCAGTCTGTAGTACTTTGGGATGGCAACCCTAGCAAACTAATTTAGCCCTAGAAAAAATCAGTGTTATTACCATCCGAAAAACAAAGATTGCACTGTGGGGAGAATTTATTTTACCAAGGACCATTATAATATTTAATTTAACATGTATCTACCTCCATATTGCAAGACTGAGCTAAAATCAAATGTTTGGAAGTGACCTCTCCTTCTGCATCATGCTCTTATTATACATGTGCAGTGAGGACCATGTAAATTCCTGAAATGGCTCTGTGCAAATTATTGTCTTTAAGACATCACACATAGGTGTTTTACCTAAATTTTAACAAAGGTCAAAACTAAGCCCTAATTATTTGGCTATTAACTCAATAAAAGAAAAGAGCTATTAACAATGGAATGACTCCAAAATTAATTTAATAATAAAACTCTAGTAATCTAGCATAGAAAGCAAATTTAGAAGAAACTGTCTTTATGAAGCTGAATAAGTAACAGGGTTTTTTTTTTCTTTTTTAAGTACAATTACTTGTTTTCATCAGTTATAATTTGTTATTAGCTAAGACCCTTTCAAAGAATAGTTTATCATAGGAGTTTTCATAAAGAAATCACAGTGACTGATTAATCCATGTTGCCTTCAACACTTCATTTGCCCTTCAACAATCATGCAGAAAATATGTCAAAGATATTTATGTGAGCCAAAATACATGCTGAGATGTCAACTTAAAAGCCTTCCATAAAACTCATCTATAATAGATACTAATATCACTAAAATATAACACAATTAATGAAGAATGAACTAAAAGATAGCCTCTTGCAGCTTTCAATATTGAGTAATATAACAGTAAATTAGCTTTTATTGCTCTTATACAATAATCAAGTATTCCCTTTTACACTGAATTGGCTCTTTCTTGTCCTCAATTACTGTAAAACTACAATTGTATATTAACATAAGACCAATCAGAAAGACAGTATTTTATGAAAAGTTGTATGGGATGATTTTTTGTGACATAAAATTATATTCCTACCTCTGGATTTAATAATCCTAGGACATTGAGTTGCAAACTGATTTACTTAAGTGGTCAATTCACAGCCTTTTTCTTTCCCTTGAATACACTTGGAAATTGAACCAGGGCTAGAATAGCACGAAGAATACCTTTCCATTTACTCTTTTTCCCCTCTAACAACACTTCAACCCATAAAACAGCTAGTCACCATTTTTAAGTAAGTGGGGAAATATCTAAAACAAAGAATACATAATTAGAAGTTCTTTAAAGCAGGCATAACTCCAAGTTTGCTATCACTATTTTATCATAAAAAATTTTAAGTTTTAAAATATAAAGCCTAATAAAGTTGACAACCCAATGCTTATTTTTAATGCTTGTGAACAATTAAGCACCTCGTAATTGTTCACTGACAAAACACTATTTTTTTAAAATTTGACTCTTGATCTTGCTTCAAAATCTAAAGACTTTGTGGCACTCTGATCCTCTCAAGGAACACTCAGTTTTATTTGGTTCAAGAGCATACACAGCACCAATTTAGCACTTGGGCAAGGGGATCCCTTCCTGAGCCCTGGTCACTTGAGGGATCTTCCTATTCGTCCTCTGACCACATTCTTTTCACACAATAAATTCCCAAAGCAAAGAACCTGCCCACCCAGAGCCTGCCCTGACTTGCCCTTCTGAGTACCAGGGCCCAGAAATCTGTGTTCAAACAGCCTCAAGCCAGTTTCTAGAGCCCACCAAGGGCCTTCTATAGGTTTTTCTATAGGGAAGTCGACCTGCAGGTGGTAACCTCCCTAGCCTGAGCAATGGGCAGGGGGAATGCAGTTTGCAGGGGTGTGGGAAGAGTGCTGGGGTGTCTGCAAAGGAGGGCCTGGTTTAGGACAGGGCCATTTCTGGGAGACAGGGCTGGGCTACTATAGGCTGGCTCTTCCCACATGCACCAACACATTCCAGTAGAGAACTGGAGCCTGATCGATCTCAACCCACACATGGCCTTCCTGATAATGGTGCTATTTCTCAAGGCAGGATGAAAAGACCTATCCTTATTTAGCAATGTATCAGTTTGATTTATAACTTTTAAATGTTTATACAAAGGGCCTGAGGACCTCCAGGTATTTCTGCCCCAATTCCTACAAATTTGAGAACCTATAACCCGAACTTCAAAGCATTGAATTCTCATGAAGCCAGCACCTAGTATGAAGCCTACACCATCAAGAATTCAGTAAGTATGTGATAGATGAATGAAATGCACGGCCAAAAGGATAGGGGAAAAAAGGTATATGAAATATAAATACAAATTTATTACTCCAACTGGAAATGAAACCAAAAGGAAAAGACATTGCACACATACACAATTAGCTCTAATGCATTCATTGTCTGTTCTGATGCTAACCTAATAATCTTTGGTCATTATCTCTTAAGGTTCTATTTTATATTTAAAAAAGCTCTGTCAGCCCTAAGATAATTTAAAACACACATCCTCTCGGGGGCGCCTGGGTGGCTCAGTTGGTTAAGCGACTGCCTTCGGCTCAGGTCATGATCCTAGAGTCCCGGGATCGAGTCCCGCATCGGACTCCCTGCTCAGCGGGAGTCTGCTTCTCCCTCTCCCGCTCCCCCCTCTTGTGCTTTCTCTCTCTCACTCTCTCTCTCAAATAAATAAATAAAGTCTTTAAAAAATAAATAAATAAAAATAAATAAAAAATAAATAAATAAAACACACATCCCCTCAAATCATTGCTACACTGTTGTGATTTTAACTGCTACAATAATGATTTTTTTAATGACTACATTTATTCTACTCAAAGTTAAATAGGTACTGAATGTTAAGAGAACATAGTAAATTTTGAATCAAAAATAATTATATCCAGATAATAAACATGTAAAAACTATAACTTAAGCTTCAGGTTACTTCTGTTTTAACATAATAGTCTCAAATTAAGAAACAAATATAAAGGTTTATAAAATAAGAAAGCTTCTTTATTTTAGTAATGAAGTTATTGTCTATCAACATATGATCAACAGGTTTCTTCCATCACTTGTCAAATCCTTCCATAGTTGACTGCAATAGCCACTCTTACACTTAAGGTATCACACACCATCTTAACTGGTATTATCATAACTCAAATCCGCTGCTGATTAATTTTAATTCCAACATTTCCATTATAAGTTAAGCTTGTTTCCCCCTGCCCTGATAAACTGTGAAAGAGTTTTCACCAACGTCTTGTTCCAGTTTATTCATTCAAACACAAACCAAGCCTCTAATAAGGCAAAGCAATAAAGCTAATCAATGAAAACAGATTCCACAGTGGAAATATGAGCGAAATGCCGTGGGAATATAGAAGTGGTGGATTCCTACCAGGAGGACAGAAGAGAGATTCTTAGAATAGTCATCATCTGGATAGAGGAAAAAGGTGGTAGTTCCCAAACAGAAGGAAGAGCATGTGGAAAACACACAAAACCACAAAGGTCTGTGTCAGTTTCAGGGAGAAGGCAGGTGGGTATGGCTGCGTGGCAGCTTACACGCTGGGAGTACAGAGAGAAATAAAAACAGAAGTGGGGGTCAGATCACCGAAAATCTTCTAAACTGTTTTTGATTCTTGCTGAAAATCTAGGAGGAAGGAAGTTAAGGTCTTTTGATCTGTGCTTTCAAAAATGAGTGTGCTGTGAGTGTAAAGGATAGACGAAGATGGTAAAGTAGAAAACAGGAAATGAGGCCACTGCAAAAATTCTGCTGGAAAACGTTTATGACACCAAGGAGGCAAAATGAAGAGAAGATGCTAACTGACTGAAGCTCCCGAGAGACGAGAGAGAGACTCAAAGATGAAGCTGAGGTTTTCCAAAGACCTGTGAGTCTTTGGAAACCTAGAAGCCTGCTGAATCCTATAAATGCTTCTGAACTCAGGTTTCCAGAATCACCTCACCTTTTTCCCAGGTGATTCAGTGTCATCTAATAGTTTTCAAAGCATATCAGCTTCACGTCCACGAAGCTGTTTGAGATACAGCACTTTTTGAACCCGTGTAAGATGCCCTCACTGGAAATTCTATCCCACACCACGGGAGCCATCTGCATTACCGTTAGGACAGCTGGGGTTTTGTTCACCCTGCAGCTGATTGTATAATGTCCAATTGTGACCCCTTACTATATTGCTTTTCTAAATGCCCTTTAAAAGACCTGCATACCTCGATATTTGACACCTGCCATTGTGAGATCAACCTCCACAATAATTTCTAAATCTGGGCTAAAGTTACTTCCCTCCCTTGTTAAGGACTCCATCCATGAGCATCAATTCACACCGAGTAGGACACTTTAGGCCTACTACGTCTTCCCCAAACAGGGCTTAGTGGTCTGAAAAAATGAAAAGTGTCTATAATATGAAAGAAACCATTAGAAGTAAAAGTAAAAGTGACTTCCTTCGAGGAGTTACTCTTAGGAAATGAGGCTATTTAGCCTTACGGTCAGGGCAAATGTGGGGCAAATTATCAGTTTCTAAAAGAAACCATTTAAAAGCTGGAAAATACTGCTTCTAAATGACTTGCTAATTGTAAAATATGCAGCAATGAGGAAAACCACTCACCATCTCATGTACTCAAGTAGTATTTAAGGACAGGAACATCCATTTCAATAAGGAGAGACCAGAAGGAAAAAAGGATGGGAAACAGTGTGGTGAGGTGTCTACTTTTGCAAGATAGTTCATAAAATGTTTTATATGATTAATCATACTAAAGTGGATGACATCTAACACGGAAACACTTAGAAGACCTTCTTCCTAGAAGCTCTGCCTGTGGTTTCAGAAGTATTACCTTCCAGAAACAATATTAAATAGTGGCTACAAGTCCGAGTCCAGAGCTTGGGTTCAAGCCCAGCCCTGCCACCAACACATTACTTGGACTCTCTTCTGCCTCAGTTTTCTCATCTGTGACATAAGGGTAATAATAGGACTTTTGTCATAGAGTGGCTGAGAGCAGTAATGGATTTAATACGTGAAGAGAACAGTGCCTGAAACACAGTAAAGTCTCATAGGCAGTAGCAATTATTTGTATAACTGGCACATCGGTGAGCTCTGAAGCACCCAGACCGGACAGACAGACAAAAGTAACCAAAACAGGAGGGTGGGGACATGTCTGGTGATCACCTACATCTCTAGGTGCTACTTGATGTATATGCTCCTAAGGAATGCAGTCCAGGGAGAGCCGCAACGATCAGCACTCTCCCCCTGAAAAAGAACCTCAATACACCAATTTGAGAGATCGCTTAAAAAGATAATTCTAAAGTGCTGTGTAAACATTTAACTCTTAATGCCAGTATTTTCCTAATTAAGATTGCCAGATAAAATACAGGATGCCAAGTTAAATTTGAATTCCAGATAAATAATGAATAAATGTTTACTGTGTGTTCCCTATGATATTTAGAACACACACTAAAAAAATTATCGTTTATTGGAAATGTAAACTTAACTTACATTTTTTTTTTTATAAAGTTAAATCTGACAACTCAAGGGGCTCCTGGATGGAAAAGTCGGTGAAGCATCGGACTCTTGGTTTTGGCTCAGGTCATGATCTCAGGGTCCTGAGAGATCAAGCCCTGAGTCAGGATCTGCGCTCAGCGGGGATTCGGCTTGGGATTTTCTCTCTCTCCCTCTGCCCCTCCCCCTGCTCGAGCACTCTCTAAAATAAATAAATAAAATCTTTTTTTTTATAAAGATTTTATTTATTTATTTGAGAGAGAATGAGAGAGAGCACATGAGAGGGGGGAGGGGCAGAGGGAGAAGCAGACCCCCTGCCGAGCAGGGAGCCCAATGCGGGACTCAATCCCAGGACCCTGAGATCATGACCTGAGCCGAAGGCAGTCGCTTAACCGACTGAGCCACCCAGGCGCCCACAAATAAAATCTTTAAAAAAAAAATCTGGCAACTCTATTAACAACCCAAGGTTCAGATAAATGTGTCAAATTAGTTAACGCCCATAAAGCAAGAAAATCATTTGAACTAAATAAAATATCTTGAGAAGCAGCATGGTAAGTAGAAAGAACAGAGATCTCAGAATTAGGCAAATCTGAGCTTTAATTCGCCATCCTGTGCCAATTTATAACTGATGGATCTCGAAGACATTAGTATACCGACCCTAGCCTCACTGTCTTCACCTGGTAAATGGGGTTTAATTTACCAGTTTTAAGGGTTGCAGAATGGATTACATGAAGCAACACACACTTAACATTCCCCTGATACAAGACAGGCAATGAATACCAGTTCTCACTCAGTTCTTCCTCATGCATTTTAGCTCCAGAAACTCAAATTTCCCATCACAGTGGCCAAAACCGAAGAACTCATTTTATCCCTCAATTATTAAACAAAACAAAGTGCTCCGCAAACTGTGCCCACAAAGACATGGCCCTCTCCTGACCATCTCCTTCCACTCAGCAGGTTCCTTTGGCAGATGGACTTGCAAGTCTCCCCTGCTTTCACCCACTGGGTGTTACCCAACTATGGCTGACCAGAACTCTTTTCTTCTGATTGTGCTGAACAATACATGAGCAGAAAACCTTTAAAATAATGCCACACTGCGATTTCCTCACGTTTTTGTTCTCTCTCGTTTTTTTTTTTTTTTTTTTTTTTTTAAGAAAAAGGGCACATAGGGGCACCTACATGGTTCAGACGATTAAGGGTGACTCTTAATTTTGGCTCAGGTTGTGATCTCGGGGTCGTGAGACTGAGCCCCAAGTCTGGCTCTGCGCTCAGCAGGGAGTCTGCTGGGACTCTCTCTCCCTCTCCCCTCATCCCACTTATACCACTCTCTCTAAAATAAATAAATAAATCTTAAAAAAAAAAAAAAAGAATAAGGGTACATACACTCATTTCAAATTATCATATAATGCTAAATGCAAAATTCTGTTTCCTTAATTTAAAAAAAAAGTGAAAAATCCTACTCACTCATTTGAATCAATAAAAACTCTGTAAAACAACTGCAAATGCACAAAATAAAATGATTTTCCACTGTGGCTCTTGTGCCTAGGTCTCTCTGATTCAGAGTCATACCACATGGGGGATTATTTTCTAATGTTCATCTTACAAATTGCTTAACTAACAATATGCGGTCCAACTTTCCATTTAGTATACCTTATCTACTCTCTACACACTGTGACTTTTTTGAAGGAAAATTAACTAAATATTTCGGCAGTTTAAGTAGTGGGAAGGAAAGAATTAAGATTGTAGATACAAAGGTGCTGTTTTAATCAGCTTATTAAATATAACATGAACATGTATCAATCAACTAACATTTAATTTCATGGTCTATGATTCAAAACTTTTCAAAAGCGTAACAGTACAAAGTTATCAGCATTTACTTAACAATTCCTTTCCAATTTTGTTTTAACTCATGTAAACCATACAAAATGCTGTATGACAATTGTTACATGTCCTCATAGACTGGAAGAAGGCATGATTAGGAATTAAAATACGAAACATAATTTGAAATTTATCTGTCTTGTGAGATATCAGAACTCGATCCAAAAAGAAAAACACCTACATATATAAAAACACAGCAACAGAATTCCTAAAGTTAGGGAACTCAATATAGGAATCTTTCATAAGTCTATTTCAAACATTCCTATCCCCAACAGACAAAACTCCGATGAAACAAACCACTAAGCTAAAGTTTGTTTTAAACTGTTGCTGCAGAAAATGCAAACAAATCTCTATAAATCTCATTTAGAAAGTAAACCGCCTAACTGCACATTCATTTAGGAGTATTATACAAAGATTTCCCATTACAGAGTCACATTTTGACTTGGAATGTTTGTGCACACACTTATCTCTTTTCTTCCACTGAAAAAGAGGTTTCTTCATGATCTGAATGATTTACTTCTTCACAGAATGATTTAGCTTACCTAAACTCTACTTTTGTGAAGGAGCGGTGAAAATTATCAAGAAAAGCCAGCGAGCGGTTCTGTTCTCTATTTTGCCTGGTAGCAAAAATCGCTATCGCTTTCGCTTTCAAAAAGTCCATGGGGGAGCCTGGGTGGCTCAGTCATTAAGCATCTGCCTTTGGCTCAGGTCATGATCCTGGGGTCCTGGGATCAAGCCCCACATCGGGCTCCCTGCTCGGCGGGAAGCCTGCTTCTCCCTCTCCCACTCCTCCTGCTTGTGTTCCCTCTCTCACTGTCTCTCTCTGTCAAATAAATAAATAAAATCTTTAAAAAATAAAAAAATAAAAGGTCAGTGTCAGACTATTATTTCTTCCTCAAGTGGAGGAGGGCCTGAGGGTAAGGGTCATTAACATCTTTTACTAAGACAAAAAGACTCAACTCTGGTTGCTAAGATACCAACAGACAGATTCACTTAGAGCAGTCAGGACCAATGATTAGAGAAATCTCCCCACAGAACAACACATTAACTACAGCGGGAACCCCTAAGGCAAACAAACAAAATCTCAAAGGCATAGGTAATCCCTGCCCTTGAAGAGCTTCCTATCATCTGCTGTTTGTATTTAAAATTACAAAGCACATTTTAAATATTTTTTTTTTTTTAAGGAACAGAAATAAGACAACAGGAAGAAGAGATGGAGGGAAGCTAAAGAAATGTGAATGTCAAGGTCCAATGTTTCCTCTGAGTCTGCAGAATCACATCCCCTGGTTCACTATTTTATTGAACCGAATGAGTCAGTACCATGTGCTGCTGACTCTTCTGGGCATTAGTGACCTGCTGGTTATAAGACAAAGTGTGAGCCCTCACTGAGCTTGCATTCTAGTGAGGAGACAAAGCAGAAGTGCTGTAAACGTTGACATCTCTGCCTGTGTGCAAGTATGGAAGGTTCAAGAAGCTTCAGAGGGGCATGGAGAAAGGTCGGGAAGGCCTCGTCTCTATTTAGCGATTACTATATGCCACGTGTTGGGCTAGGCAATGAGACAGACTGAACAGGAGGCACATGTTCTCTGTCCCTTGAGTGTACTCAGGTGGGAGGTCCAGGTAAAGTAACAAGGAATTCTTGTGATGCCACTTACTGCCCCTGGAAGTCTGACAAGTTGGTAACGCCTTCATCAGGAATAGTGACACTCACCTTCTAGGGTTGTTTTGAGCACTCAATGTTTATAAAACATTTGGCACACTGCCTGGTAAACCACAAATTTTATTATTACAGTTAAGCGTGCGTGTTCTAGAATTACAAGAAATGAGATTGGTGGAAACTGAGGATGGCAGAAAAGGGGAAGAGACAATAAAAGTCTTTAAAAAATCTAAAAGGTTGGAGAAATGGGTTCACATGAGGACTTGCAAGACATACTGCAAAGTGTATTGACGACCCTATAAGAAACTGGATACAATGGAATCACATCACACACCCAATTAAGAGACAAGAAATGAACTGGCAGAGAAGAAAGGAGAGAACAATTTAAATACTACAGGGGCTCTGCCACCATTTCACTCAATAAGGGAATATTTCAGAGTGAATGAGATTTACAGAGAAAATCAATCATCTGTAGTCCTACAGGCAAACTCAGATCCCACGTATCAAGTGTGAGCACCTCACCTCACTGTTAAGTCTAGATATAAACAAAGACCTGTTTTTCAGTACACATACCCTACATGCAAATGTACTATTTAATTTGGCATACAAGTAAGTAAATAGCTAAAGGAATTTTAATTACGTGTGATTTTCATCACCTTTTGTATTTACTTGATAACTAACTCCTGCTTTAAGATGATCTACCATATGATCTGCATTTGACAGACACACAAATGTGCCCAAAGGACTTGGGGCCAGTATACAGCCAAGCCAGGATGCCTGCCTCATTCTGCCTGGCTCCAGATCCCTGCAGTCTTTCCATGATGCCTGGCCATCGGAGTTTGGATTTGAAGGGACAGGCTAAGTTTAAGGAGGAAGAAGATGCAAAACATTTAAGAGGAAAGGTTAATAAGATGGATGGGTATTTGTAAGAAAAGATAAAGACATTAAGACCAAAGACAGAGAAACCAAGTCGGAAGCTGGTGTGACATATGCTCATCACAAATTTCCAAAATAATATTGATTTCACATATTTCAGACCTCTGTGCATACTGAATTTTGAAGTTTTATGGAAATTCAAACATTTCAGCATCCAAACTGTCCGAGTACCTTTCACATCCAAAGCAGCACACGTGTGTACGCACACACAGACACACACAACTTCACCAAATCATGTGTCCATCCAGACCTAAAGCAACAAGTTCTACTGTCTTAGAAACAGAAGGGAACATATGCCAATAAATCAATGGGAAAGGATATAAGTCAGAGATAAATGAATGCTGGGAGTAAAGAAAAAAACCTTCAAAGTACTAGGTGAATAATGGTGCCTCTGATTAGTAATGATGAAATGGAAAAATTGAGAAAAGTAACAAATAGAAGTGTAAGTCAGTCCTCAAAGGAAGTCTTTTGAAGTACATTCCCCCAAAAATTCTACAACAGAATTCATGAAGTATTTACTCTGTGCCAGTGTACTCACACTAACAAATCTATACATTGAATCACATTTCCCACTGTAATTTTAGCAATTCTCCCTTACCTTGGAGGAAAAGGTCTCCAGCCCCAATAAATAACAAAAGCTGTCATATGAAATAATAACAATAATGATAATGACAGGAGTTACCGGGGCCATGCATCACGCTTTTACAACTCATCTTATAAAGTAGATACTTTATTCTGATTCTACCCGCGAAAATACTTTCACATTCTGTAACTTGCCTAAAGTTGTCTCACACCATGGGGTTGGGACTCCACACTCATGTCCACCTGACCAAGGCTCTTAACCACTTTACATTGCTTTTCCATTTTAAAGATTCAAACGTTCCCATGAGAATTCTGCATTTTTTAGTGCACAGTTTATGAACACAAAATAATTCTCCCACGCAGTATTTTACAAGAAGTAACTACGATGAACAGTCAGCACCTTAAGTGAATTCAACTTTTCATCCCCAAAACAAAGACCTTCTTGTGTTTATTACTATTTCACATCGCACAAGTACTATCCATGAATGGCACATAAATTGATAAAAACTCAAAATAAAAGGAATACGTTGCTGGAACAAGTCAGCAAATAGTGTCTCAAAAACTTGAGAAATCAGCTCTACCAGATTCTCGTTAAAATACTCTGTGTGTACAGGGGCTTAATAACCTGTAGTTTTTTTGAAGTGTAAATTTTACCTGGGTCATTATGGGAATGAGGCACCACAAAGACTTGAAGGGGCTTAGAGTCCCATTCATTAAATAAATAGCTAATGTCAAATCCTTGTTTCCAAACTCCACCATCTGGATTGTCAAAAGGAATTAGACTGTAAACATCCAACATCTAAAAATACAAAAGACAAAATATAGGGGAAAAAAGAGTAAATTTAACCATGTATTACCATTTTTAATTTGAACTTAATGTTGGAAAATATTTGCTCAAAGCTAGTCACTGTGTATGTATTTTACTAGATAAAACTATTTCTGTAGACATTAACTGAACAGTTTAAGGCAGAAAACATTTAATTACCATTCAAATTCTTAAAATGCTACTGTGTTACTTAACTATCCTGATAAATAAGCCCCTCCTCCATCTGCTTCTAATGAAAAATAATTTCATTCAATTCCTTCTTGCCCTGCTTTTCTTCTAATACATTTTAGTGGAAACTGATAGGAACTAAACAGCAAAGAAAAAATTTCTTGATGAAATGTGATTATGACCAAATATTTCAGCATTTTCACAAGCAATACTGATGATTTTTTTTACTTTGAGTTGTCTTTATTTTACAATTAATCACATATATTTTAAAATCTGTATCTGAATGGAAATGCATCTACAGCTGTTCCTTCATTTAGCAAATGTTATGTTCACCTTTTTCATTCTAAAACTAAAACTACAACTGAGTGAATGAGGCATAATCATGTAAAAATGGAAATTTTTAAATGTTCAAATGCTCTCTATGTTTCCAATGTAGTAGTCTGAGGTAATAATCTTTTTGGACACAAAGGAAAAAATATTGCAGAAAAAAAAAAAAAAACCTAAAAGCTGGTATTTTTCATATCCTCTATAATACTAAATGTGACAAAGAACCCAAAACTGATTTTACCAAAATTTGACTTTGGTAAAATTTAAATTATGTAAAAATTATATATAAAATTTTAATTACATAAAAATCACTATATATTATAAAATATATAAGCGGGTTACAAAGAAACTTAAAGATACCGAGCAAATTATGTAAAAAGTGAATGCAAAGTATTTTAAGGCAACAACATATCTCTCACTTCAGAATGTATGACTTTAATAAATAAAATAAAATGCTCCCAAGGATGAGTCAATAAAGGGAACCAGCTGGAAAGGAGGATGTGTTAACAGTCTCTGTTATTCCTTCTGGTTCTTTCTCCGGCCCTGCAGCTCGCCCTGTACCCCACTGCCTCGTTCTGCCTGCCTTCTGGGGTTCTTCAGCAATACGGCTGTTTCTGTCCAGCCCAGATTTAACAACCCCCTCCAAAAAGAGTTTTGTTGTTCTCCTTTAAAAGGTACTTATTTAAAACCTATACGAAGCCAAGACTCACAAAAATAGATATACCTTCACAGCACAGAATCCTGATAGTGTGGGAACCTGACCACACACTAGTTGATAAGATTATGGGCACAAGGCTTGGCCAACTCTGTCTCCAGCTGCTGGCTTGGTCTGTGAGCCACAGGCTTCAAGATCCTATCACATTCTCTGTCCCCAGAAGTTAGTAGAAACATCTACTCCAAAGCAAGGCCAGAGCCAACCCATTTTGTCCAACAAAATTAAATTAAATTAAATTAAATTAATTGACGAGTACAGACTCGTCACCAAGTTTGAGCTCAGGTCTAAGGTACAGGTTAAACACAGCTCTCTGCTAACTGGCAGAACAGAGCACATTTGACACACCTTAAATTTAAGAAAAGCAGAAGTCCTTTCTTATCCTAGTTTACAACTCCACCACCCTCTAGAAAAGCGCTATCCAAGAGAAACAGAATGCAAGGCAAATCCGTAATTTTTTTAATTAATTAATTAAATTAATCCAATATACTCATAATATTATCTCCACATATATGTAAAATGAAACAAAGTATTTTGTATTCGTTTTCATAGTAAGTCTTCAACACTTAGAACACATCTCAATTCAAACTAGCCACATTTCAAGCGCTCAGGAGCCACACGTGGACAGTGACTTTCATACTGAACAGCACAGCTCTAGAATATTTCCCTTCCCTCTCTCACAAAGAGATATTCAGCAGAAGGTATCGAACCCTACACTGTGTGAAACCTATAATGTATAAAAGATATATAGTAAGAATAAGGCTTTTCTTATACTCTTAATAGGAAGATAAGAAAATCTCTTTGGTCAAATTTAAACAAACCTCTAAAAGTCTTCATCTACTAGACAAAATAAGACCTAAAAAGCATACAAAAAGGCCATAATCACAAAGTATAAAATAATAAAAAAAATAATTAGGGAAATAAAGAATTACAGAATTTTATCACTAAAAACAACTTTAATGGTCATGTGACTAATCCAGTCACTTTACAAAAACAGAAACTAGAATCCAGAGTTTAAGCAACTTACTAAGTTAAAACAGACACCAGATCAAAAAAGAAAGAAAAGCAAGAAAATCCCAATGATCATTAACGAATGCATACATTACCTGCACATCTGAATTCCGACTTCCACTTTGCAAAGCGAACGAACAGTCTTCAGGGTCCACTACAAGGGACAACTGTTTTGATGGCAGAAGAGGTGCGCCAGCACCTTGGCTGAAATTGCCTTGTGAACTTTTTGGACCATCCTCCACAGACTCACTCAAATTGATGACCGAGTCTCTAATGTTTGAGATGATCTCATTATTCTCAGCTAGCAAACGCTCCAAATGGTCTATTTTTTCTTGCAACGTTGAGAGCTGGCCCTACAATAAAAAAGAAAAAGGCAGCTATATGAAACTCTAATATAGCTCTGCTGGGGCACACACATTTTTTTTTTTTAAATTATGTGCCTGCCCAAGAGGGCAGCCACTCACCCTTCACTTTCCACTTTTATAAGTGGGACCACAAAAAGCGTGGACGGCTGGCAGTGTTGAAACACCAATTTACAACAAAAAATCTCCGTGGCTGCAATCTTTGTTTAATCATATTTTAAAATGTGCAAGAGAAAAACCAAAAATATTTTGGGATATATTTCCTATTGCCCCCAAACCCAATCCTAAAAGATCTGTTGAGTTCTCTATAATAGCTAAGTATAACATATTATGTTCAGGTATGAAATTTTAAATTTTAGTTAAATGATTCTAGTTACTTGAAAGGGTCAAAAAGTATGAACCTGAAAAAAATCATTCCATTGTAGTAACCCTAGTGGACAATCCTAAATAAGAAATATCATCTACAGGAAAATCAATTAGTCAACCCTCAATTAGCCACATGCATGAAAAGTAACCACGCTATAGGTCACGTAGACTGCTTCTCCTACATTGTGTGACTTTAAGGGTTTTTTTTTCTTTTAAGATTTTATTTATTTGACAGAGAGAAAGCTAGAGACAGAGCAGGAGTGGAGGGGGAGGGGCAGGGAGCCTGATGTGGGGCTTGATCCCAGGACCCTGGGATCAAAACCTAAGCTGAAGGCAGACCCTTAACCGACTGAGCCACCCAGGTGCCCCAACTTTAAGGTTTTTTAATTGATCCTCACATTAAGAGGCTTGTCATCTTTATAACATAAAACTTGTTGTAGAGAGTAGTATTTCAGCTTATGAGAGCAAGGACAATCTTTGTCTTATTCATTCCTATATATAGGGCCTTAAATACGTGGTAAATACTTAAATATCTGTCCCATGGCCCTTATATTTCTGGAACTCAACAATAATTCTTTAGTGAGCACCCACTGTACCAGGCAAATGCTACATGCTGGGAAGACAGATACACATAAGATATGGGTCCATACCTGAACACAAAAAGTGGCACTCTCACAAGCAACAGCCTACCCAAAGTCCACACTAGGGTTTAATAAAATAACTCTATGCCCAGCGAACAAATAACTCTGGACACCCAAAAACAAAAGTTCTATCACCAGTAAATAACAGGAAGACAGAAAGAAGAAGGAATGAAGTAACAGGAAGACAGTAAGAAAGAGGAAGGGGAAAAAAACACCTGAATGTCCAAAGGTGAAGAACTGGTCAAATGGTACATCTATATCATGGAAATGTTTTCAGTCACTGAAAATTTAGAAATATTAATTCCTTAAAAACAGAAATACGTGAATCACAGACCTGTACCCCTGAAACAAATAATGTATTATGTTAATAAAAAAATATATATATATATGGGAAGGTACTTTCAGAAGATACAGTAGAGAAAAAGTTTAAAAAGCATGCATAAAAAAAGTAGTAATTTGGTATCATCCTTTTGGAAAAAAAATTATGGAAGACCATAATCAAGATGGTAAAAACTGGTCACGGCATTCACAGGGAGTCCCCAAACCTCACACGGGCCAGTGCCCGCAAACCTCCTAAGGCAGTCCACCTTGGCAGCACTCGGATCCAGGAGCGTCACAGGGGTCACCACTGGAAGAACATCTCTAGGATTCTGCCTGCTTCCTTTTGTGGAAATTTACAAGAGGAAGGTTGACCCGATCTTGAGGCCACAGCGGTCAGGGCCCCGCCGACTAGAGCCCCTCCAGCTCCGACCCGCGGTCCCCCTCCGGAGGCAAAAGCAGCTCCGGGGTGAATTCCAGAGCAGAGCCACCTCCACACCAGTTCTCCCACCCGATCCGGCACCACTGGCAGAGTGAGAGGCAGCCCGAGAACGAGAGCCAGGTCTCGAGGCAGCTCAGCGCTGCTGGGGGAGGCCGGTTTCCTCTGACAAGGCACAGGGACGGGCTGTGCTGGGGCGGCTTCCTTCTCCCCAGGGTTGATCCGGAGCCCTGTCGATACATGTCACTGCACCCCGGGCGCAGGGCTGTGCCCGCACGGGGCTGTGTCTGATCTGGGGGCAGCAGTGGGGCTGGGCAGGAGGACGGTGAGGACGGCCGGGCAGGGCTCCGCTCACTGTCTTCGCAGAGCCCCATGGAAGAAATTGGGGACAAGCTGGTCAACAGGAGCCTCCCTCAACGGCTCCCCGGCGTGGGGCACGTGCACCAGGCAGTCGGTAAGGGCTGGTGCGGGCTCAGGGGGAGTGTGGGGATGAGGGCGCTCAAGGACCAGGCTCGGGGAGGGCCGGGAGTGTCTCCTGCCCCGACGCCATCCGGGACACTGACGACCCGGGGTGCCACGACGGCTGTGCCCCTTACATGGCCATGACCTCAACCCAAGGGGTCTGGGCTGCTCCCTTCACAGACACACACAAACAGACACACACGCCAAACACACACACACACCGAGTCCTTCAAACACACACACACACACACACACCTGGTCCTTCACACACAGACACACACACCCGGTCCAGCCCCAGCCTTGGCCAGGTACAAAATCACCCTTCACATACGTGGAAGATGATCCGAACCAATTTGGATATTCTGTGGCACTTCAGGACACGGACAGAAATAGTTTTGCAATTTCTGTGTTGTGAATTGTCCCTCCTTTACCACAGATCAGCCCCACCATGAACCTGAGTGGGCCCTGCCGCTGGGGGCGAGCCAGAGGCAGTGGGCGGTCCGTGCTGACAGCCTGAGGAAGCTGGTGGAGCCGGGCCAGGCCCTCTCCTGTGGCCCCTCTCCCGGAGCACCTCCCAGAGGAACGCCTCCCCAGCCCTTCCCACACCTGCTGCTCACCAAGGTGAGCAGGGCCCCCCGTCCCGCCCGGAGGCTCCCCCTCACCTGCGGGCTGTGTGTCTCGGGCCTGGCACGTCCCCTCTCCGAACCTCAGGTGTCTCCTGGGGACCCTGCGTGCCACGAGGCCAGGCCCCACACACGGGGTTGCCGTCGGGCCTGTTGGGACGGCTCCCCGACCCTGTGGCCGGCCCACGGGGAGGGTCGCCTGGGGCTGAGGCGGTTCCTCTTCACCGTGAAGGAGGTCTCTGCCCCAAGCCTCGCTGTCCTGTGTCCCGGGCAAAGCCGCATTCCTGGCTGTGAGGAGGTTTCAGATTCCATCTGGGGCTCCCATCCTGGGTGGAGCCAGAACAGGGATCCCTGGGGGCTGGCAGAGGGGCCCCAGAGCCACTCAGACATCTGAAAGGTGCTGGCTGGGCTTCATCGACTCCACACATGGACAGGAAGCCCCTTCTAGACATTTTCCATAATTCAGGGAACAGGGCAGACAAATGTCCCTGCCCCGCGGGCCTCTTTCTAGGTGGGGGTCCGCCACTAAGCCTAGACGACAAAGCAGAGATGGGCACACGATGTTGCGTGGGACGCCCTGCCGGCCTCCCCTACATACGGATCCCTCTGCTCTCATTGTCCGAAGGATGACGGGCCCTAGGACGAAGAAGAGCCCTTGTCTCAGAGGTGGTGAGGGAACGCGGGGGACCGGTCAGGTGCGGAGCCATGGGTCTCGTGCACATCTGCCGCAGGGCTGGGTCATGGTCCAGGAGCTGTGGGCAGGTCGTCTGTGCACACCTGGCCATGACACACCTGGCTGGCCCTCTCGGTGGGGAGGCCTGCGTGCACCTGTCCCCCACCTACCCCTGGAGGAGCAGCCACGTTCAAGCCTTTCCATGTCCGACCCTCAGGGACAGTTGGGAACCTGGGTCAAGAGAGGCAGGGACTGGCCCAGGACAAATGAGGGGTGCAGAGTCCAAGGAGCTGCTCTCCAGTCCCAACCCTCCCATGAGGTTTGCTTTGGGGGTGAGAGCCCCTCAGATCCTCAGGAATAGCTACCCACACCGTCCCATGTGGGGACATGACCTTGCCATCCCCAGGCACGTAGAGGCACATGCACCTGCACACCCACCCCCACACCCACACACACACCACTCTGACTGCCCAGCTGGGGGTCAGAAGGGGAGGAAACCCTGGGAGCGAGGTGGGTGACAGGGGGGAAAGAAGAAACAGGTTGCAGACAGCTGGGCCATGGGGCAGGGCATCAGGACTCCTGGCAAGGACCCAGATCCATAGCATGGGGAGGGGAGACAGGCCAGGCTGAGGGTCAGGGGTCCCCAAGAGGCCCAGGGCGGTTGCCAGGGCACTGGGAGAGGACACGGTCTGGGTTCCGGTGTCCATCACCAGCCTGGGCACTTGGAAGCAGGAAGAGATACCCACCCCCAAGTCCAGAGGGGCTCCAGCACAAAGGCCTCAGCTTACTCTTCTGTCACTTGGGCTGTAGAGATGCAGTGTCCCTAGGGTCCCACAGGCTTGTGGGAGAGCCTGTTGGCCTTGGATCTCCATTCCCGACCCCCTGTGCCCCCAGTCCTGGGAAAATGCTTTGTACTCCCTCGAGGTCCTTCGGAGCAGAGGACAGACTGGGGGCTTGGGGGGCTGAGGACCTGGGTACGCAGAACGTGGCAGAGCACTGACCACTAGTCTGGGGACCAAGGCCAAGACCCTCCTTGTTGCAGCCTCCGGGTCTCCATTTGGAAGAGGTTCCAGATTCACTGCTCTGGTCCGGGTGACAAGGCCTTAGGAAGGAACGGAGCACCGGGACAGAAGAGGGAAACACGGACAAGGGAGGCTTCTGAGGTTTCTCACATCACCCCTGGAGTCCACAGATCCTGCTCCTGTGAGAGACACAGAGACAGAGACAGAAACAGAGAAGGAGACAGAGAATGAACACACGACAGTGGGAACCAGAAGAAGTCACAGACTTTCCTCCATCAGCTTGGAAATGACATCCCAGCATTTGGCCCCATTCTCCTCCTGAGAGTGCGGTCACACAGGCCATCCACCCCGGAGGGGAGGGGATTCCACAGGGATGTGTGAGCAGGATGCGGGAATGCCCGGGAACCACTGTGGGGACTGCCCAGCACGTGGGCGCAGACGAGGTCCCGGGGCCTGAGCCTAAACCTAATGGGAGCCCCTGGAAGTGTGCGTCACCAGGGGACAAGGTCGGAATCAGTTCATTGCAACCTTCCCACAGGGGCTGGGAACAGGCAAGAAGGGGGTGGCTTTGCCCAGACCCCAGAGCAGACCCAGGCCCCTCTGAGCTGTGCTCCATGTGCCGCCCAGCCCCTGGCTCATCCTTGCATTGCCAAGTGTGCCCCAGCCTCCTGTGAGAGCAGGTCCGGAATGTATGTAGAGGTCCTACCCCTGATGGCTTCCCTAGGAGTAGAAGCCAGAACACCCCACTGTGCAGATGGGGAGCCTGGGGAGGCCCTGAGAGGCACAGGGTCTGTCCAGGGTCACAGCCCTGGGCATGCAGGGGAGCCCAGTCTGAAGCCAGCTCTGTGTCCTCACAGCGGGGACACCGGCTGCACCCAGGCCTTGGGAAGGCTGTGGGGGGGCTGTGAGGAAGTCACTGTATGGATGGGGCATGGGGGGAGGGGGAGCATTGAGCAGCCCGGGGAGGGGGCCCTCGGGCGGGGATCTTGTGTGAGGAGGAAGTTGGGTAAGGGGACCCCAGGCAGTGGTGACCTCACTTCCCTGACAACAGAGTCCAACAGAATTTGGAACCCCGGTAACCAGGCACCCACATTCCAGAGACAGCCCCCTGCCCAGCTCATTTCTTTGGAGACCCTCCAACAAAAAGCATGTTCGGGTGCTGCTTCCCCAAATCTGGACGCTGCAGGCTGAAGAAAGAGCGCCCTGCAAACGCTGTCCCCCGCTGGGGATGTCGAATCAGGGCTCCCCACAGCCTCTGGCCATTTGGCCAGAAGGACAGAAAGGTGACACCAGGAGGCCCAGAGCCTGCCACCCAGCCCCACACGCTCTGATCTGCCTGTGGAGCCCCAGGCCCCCCTCCGTGTGTGTGTGTGTCTGTGAGTGTCTGTTTGTGAGTGTGAGTGTGCGTGCGTGTGTGTCTGTGGGTGTGCGTGCGTGTGTGTGTGTGTAAAGAGGGTTCATGCAGGGTGGGGCCACCCTGAGCAGGAGCAGGCTGATGAGGGGTCAGATTCCCAGTGGGCAGGTCATGTTCAAGGTCAAGGCTGGCTTGGTGGGATGGGGTGTGCGGGCGCTGCCCCTTCTACCCAGGGTTTATCCCGATCGCCCTGCAGGGATGGGTCACTGCATCCCGGGTGCAGGGCTGTGCACTCACAGGTCTGTGTCTGATCTGGGAGCAGCAGGGGGACTGGGCAGGAGGACAGTGAGGATGGCCAGGCAGGGCTGTGATGCCTCCAGCCGGCTACCCGTCCCTGTCTTTGCAGAAGGCCACGGATGACCTCCCGAGGCGGCTGGCGGACAGGCCCTCCTCCCTGATGGAGGGGTTGACCCCACAGGCATCCCCAAAAACAAGTGCTGGGGATTGCCGGGCAAGACCTCCAACACCACCCACACCACTGTCCCAGGTGGTTGGTCACCGGACAGTGGTCCAGGAGCCGGAGCCCACGGAGACCGAGCCTGAGGGTGAGAAGGCTGGGGCTGGGTGTTTGTGGTGTGTGGGGATGGGTCGGTGCTGGCCCCACAGGGACGAGCCCCCAGAGGCTGGTGTGGGGCCTGGAGCAACGACTGGGCGCAGAGCATCCAGCGGGTGGACTGCAGTCGGGGAGACACCCCAGGGAGGGCTCCTTCCTGGCTGCGGCTTCTCTGGGAGGCCCTGGGCTGGGTTCTGTCTCCGCAAAGGCCCACAGAGAGCGGGCTCGGGGTGAGCTTTTCTCCTCTCACAGCTGCCCCACCACCTGAGGAGCTCGAGCCCGTTCCAACTCCATCGGCAGCTCTGGACGGAGTGGTGGTGCCTGCAGCGACCTCAGGAGGAGACCAGGAGCCGGCAGGTGACCCGGCACCCACCCACGGACAGCCTGACGTGGACCAGGAAGAACTGGCACCTGCCCCTGACCCAGCTCCTACTACTGTTCCTGCCCCTGACCCAGCTCCTGCCCTGGATCCTGCCCCTGACCCAGCTCCTGCCCTGGATCCTGCACCTGCCACTGCTCCAACCCAGCTCCTGATCCTCCTCCTACCCCTTCCCCTGCCCCTGCCAGAGCCACGGCCCCTTCCCCTGCCTGAGCTCCGGTTCCTGCTCCTTCTCCTGCTCCTCTCCCTGCCCCTGCCAGACTCCGCTGCCCCTTCCCCTGACCCTTCCTGAGCTCCTGTTCTTGTCCCTGACCCTGCTCCTGCTCATAACCCTACCCCTGCCAGACCTGCTGCCCCTTCCCCTGCCCCTGCCTGAGCTCCTGTTCCTGCTCCTTTTCCTGCTCCTGCTCCTGCCCCTTCCCCTGCCA
Source organism: Mirounga angustirostris (assembly GCF_029215605.1). NCBI lineage: Eukaryota > Metazoa > Chordata > Mammalia > Carnivora > Phocidae > Mirounga > Mirounga angustirostris. The sequence goes on along the minus strand of NW_026991726.1, from coordinate 799,962 downwards.
GACCTGCTGCCCCTGCCCCTGCCCCTGCCTGAGCTCCTGTTCCTGCTCCTTACCCAGGTCCTGCCCTAGATCCTGCACCTGCCACGACTGCTGATCCTATCCCTCCCCTTGCCCCTGCCCCTGGCCCTGCTCTTACACCTGGCCCTGCCCCTGGCCCTGCCCCTATCCCAACCCCTGCCCCTACTCCTGCTCCCGCAGGGCTCCCAGAGCCACATCCAGAGCCCACAGCCCTGCGGGGAGAGCTCCTTGTACAATTACCCTTAGGTCCATCGCCGGACCCCGACGCCCCGCCAGATTGTTTCATCCCCTCCCCCTATGTTCTTTCTCTCTGGTTCATATTGTTCTAGTTCATATTGTTCATTTTCATGTTCTCTATACTGTTTATTATTTGTTTTAAATAAAATTACTTGTTTTCAACTGAACGTGTGATGAGCATAAGTACATTCCCAACGCTGTGCCACCACACCCCAGAAGATTGCTGTGGAATATCTCATGTCTCAAAGGAGTCCCCGAACCAGAAGCCCCCCTGCCCATTTCGCCCCCAGCCCAGACCCTGGAAACACCTAAGCTGCTTTCTCTCCCTATTCTTTTACTTGTTCTGGATGTTTCTGTACATGGAATCATGCAATAGGAGCCTTTGTGTCTGCCCACTTATTTTCAAAGGGGACTCGTTTTCTTCTGTTTATTTGTCATAAAATTTCCCTTATTCGATATTGAAATCCCCGATTGATTACAGATCAGATGTAATCAGAGAGGCCACTTTAGGAATTATGGGCACAGGGGCGCCTGGGTGGCTCAGTCGTTAAGCATCTGCCTTCGGCTCAGGTCATGATCTCAGGGTCCTGGGATCGAGCCCCGCATTGGGCTCCCTGCTCCATGGGAACCCTGCTTCTCCTTCTCCCACTCCCCCTGCTCGTGATCTCTCTCCCTCTCACTCTCTCTCGCAAATAAATAAAATCTTTTTTAAAAAAAGGAATTACAGGCACAATCTCGGGGCAGAGACCCCTGTACCTGCTGGGACACCACAGCCTGACCCCAGACAGGAAACGGCTGGTTACTCCTGCGGCCCACACAGAAACCAGGTAAACGCAGAAAGCTGGAAGACACACCACAAAGCAAGGCCAGAGAAAGGTTTCACCTGACTCTGGTACAAACCACGCTCCAAGTCACTGGGTTCCACAGGGATGGAGACCAAACACATGCCAGTCCAAGGGGGAGGATAGGCATGCAGGGAATATGTGTCAGAGATGTGGAGCTCCCGGGGAAGGATTCCGGCAAAGGAAACCCTATGGAGGCAGCGCTCATCACCCTCAGACTGGCAGGTGTCTGGTCTGGGGAGAACGTGAGTAAGTGGAGGTCCAATGCAGGTCCCCTGGAGGAAAGGGTGACGGGCACCCCTGTCTGGGAGAACAGTGAGCATCACCCATCCCAGGCTGCAGGTGCACCCATCACCTGGCATGCTCGGCCTCAGACTCACCCCCGGAAACTCTGGCTCGGTTTTTCACAGATCTGCTTTCAGGAGTGTTCATCACAGCGGTGGTGGAGAGAGCAGGGAATGGAACAACGCTAATGCCCAAGGAGATGGATGGGATCCATGGTCCCAGTCCTCATGATAGAATGCCCTGTAGCCACTGTCACATTGTCATTCGGGGCACAGGATCCGGGAAGCCCCTCCTGAGACCCCTCCTGCCACCCTGTTCCTGGGAACATTGAGAATTGTTTGAGGAGGAGGTGGAGAGGATCCAGGATGACACCGGGTCCAAGGAGAAGGAAGGTCAGCACTGGGAGGACAGATGGACGTGCCCTGAGCCACCATCCAGGACCCAGGCTGTGATGCCCTCGGACCTCACCCCAAATAATGGCTCCTGAGGTACAGATCCAGCTTCTGTGGTTTCACTCCCTCCCTCCCTACGTCATTTATTCACTCATTCATCCCCCCCTCTCTCTCCTTCCCCTCCACTCCTCCCTTCCCTCCCCCACTCCCTCCCTCCCTGCCTCTCTGCCTCCCTCCCATCCTCCCTGCCTCCCTCCCTCCCCTCTACCCCTCCCATCCTCCCTTTCCTCCTGCCTTTCTCCCCTCCCCCTCCCCATCCTGCCTCCCTCCCATCCTCCCTTCCCTTCTCCCTCTCTCCCCTCCTTCTCTCCCATCGTCCCTCCCTCTCTCTTTCCCTCACTCCCATCCTCCCTCATTCAGCACAGGATCTGGGGTCCCTGCTGGGTACTGAGCACTGGGGCTTCATCAGTGAGCACCCCCCAACCCACATGGTCACGTCCACTGTGGGAGGTGATGGGGGGCAGTCCTCACGGCTAGCTCTGGCGATGAGCACTAGGAATCTGCTCCTGGAAACAGGCCAGTCGCACAAAGAAAAGAATGGAGAGACCCGTGTTTAGCACCTCCTCTAGAAAAATCTCGTCCTGAAAAGTGATGAAAAGTAAGTATGTCCTAGACTTCATGCCATGTGAGTTCTAATGGCAGGTGCGCACTGATTCCTAGAACCAACAAAGAGTAAATCATCCAGTGTCAACTGGGGAGTTGTGACACAATTTTTCTGACCAAATGACAGCATTTCAGCCAACATCTCCAGGGCCTCCGAGTTTCCCCAAGGGTCTCTGTGATCCTTTGATCCTTCCATCGACCTCCTTGGGAAGCTCTGTCCTGTCCTCTTCCTTGTCTCCTCCCTCTTCTGAGACCCTTCCGTGGCTTCCCCCTCCCCCACTTGCCAGGGCCGCCCTCACCAGGATTCCCCATGCCCCTTGGCTGGGCGCCCGCATCCCACACTGAGCCCCATGAGCCCAGCGCCTTCTGCAAGGCCTGTGCGCTCCCTCTGGGGTCACTTGGCATCTCCCCTTACAGCGACCTGCATCGTCCTGTGCTGAGTCTCCTCTGAGCAGTCTGTGAGGCCGGCCTGTGCCCGTGTCACCGGAACAGAAGCGAGAGTCCAGAACGTCCAGAAGACCCGCTCCCAGTCCCAGCGTGTGGAGCCTGGGCCAAGGAGGGTCCACGAGCAGAGGAGGACTCGGACCCAGGGAGCCTGAGGGAGGATGTGGCACATTGAGCCCATAGGACGAGAGTGAGCAATGTGGGGGCCTGGTGCTCAGACTTGCTGGGAGACCACATTGCACTGACTCTGTCCACAGGCCTGGAGGTTTTCAGGGTATCCACCCTCCCATGCTGCAGGCTGGCAGTGACTGGCAGGGGAGGAGGCACCTGGTACAGGATACACCCTCAGGCAGAGAGGAGGGGGCAGGCGCTCCCCCAGCAGCTGGAGGAACTCGGGATAGCCACTTTCCCAGGCTGCAGCCTGGCAGTGGCTGGCAGGAGAGGAGGCACCTGGTGTGAGAGAGAGCCCTCAGGCAGAGAGGAGCGGGCAGGCGCTCCCCGAGCAGCTGAAGGAACTCGGGGTAGCCACCCTCCCACCCTCCCAGGCTGCAGGCTGGCAGTGACTGGCAGGGGAGGAGGCACACCTCGTGCAGGAGAGAGCCCTCAGGCAGAGAGGAGGGGGGAGGCTCTCCCCCAGCAGCAGGTGCACTGGGTCGGGCTGAGGGGGCATCATTGGACAGCAGTGCCTGCAGCTGGGGTCTCCACACAGACCCCCTCCTCAGCCTCAGCACAAGCTTGTCCGGATGACCTTTGTCCCCCAAACGCAAAGTCTGACCCAGGACCCCCCTCAAGCCCTGACTCCCAATCCTTTCTACTCAACTCAAGTGACAAGAAATGGCCAATAGTTTAGTTGGTGTTGGGTGCACAGGGACATTTGCTTTTCTGGCCCATGCTGTAACGTTGCTGGCATTTTAAAGATCTCAGGGCTTTGATTCAAAAACGGCAGGATGCTGGGGACCCCAGACAGCTTCCTGGAAACCTGCCTCTGGGCCTTGCAGCCCTCCCATCCCACCAGCGCTCAGAATCCCACCAGCTGCTCAGAATCCCTCCAAGCCACAGACCCACAGTCTTGAGTCCTCAGATGGCCCAGGCGACGTGCCTTCAAAAAGTGATCCCGGTGGGGCTGCAGGACACACTGCGGATTCCAGCAAATCCCCCTCCCAGAAAGTGAGGGTACCACTGGACAAACTGTCCAAAACCAGCCAGGTCAGGGTTCCAGGAAGACACCAGAGGCACAGGAGTAACTGAGGAGCATCTGAAGGCCAGGTAGGGACAGTGAGAACCTCTGGTGTTTTTGCCTAGGGGCAGCTCCGGTCCCCCTAAACCCTCAGTGGAATGGCTTTACTGGGGCATTGGGGGAGAACCATGCCTGGAGGACCCATGGCTCCACTGTCCAAGGTCGCCGACTTGATCAGTGCACAGGTGGGGAAAACCGGCCACACCCCGAAGAATTTCTAGAAACAGTAGCCATCTCAGTGGTAGCTGACCTGGGAGGTCAACCTTTCAGCTGCCTGAGGTGAGATCGAGGCACAGACCAGCACACTAGCCAGAAATGGAAGAAGGAGAACCAGTTCTTCATTTCATAGTTTCTAAGTCACCAGTTTGTTCCTACGGTTAGTATATTTTGCATCCTGGGAAATCTCTGCCTGTCTAAGGTCTTGAAACTGTTCTCCTCATGTTCTCTGCTGGAGAGGTTCTTGCAAAATCTCTGGTTTATAGGTAAAAATCATCTGGAATTGACTTTGGTTGGCACACCCATGCTGGGAAAAGGATGAAGCTTCCCCAAAATACTAAAAAAAGAACTCCCGTATGATCCCACTATCAGGTAGACCTTTTCAGGAAATAAAGTCAGTTTCTCGAAGTAAGATCTGCATTCTCCCACCCAATCTCCCTGAGGAGGGGCGGCCACCCTTAGCGACCCTCCCCTTGAGGCAGGTGCCTCCCTGGACAAGGGGCTACCCCAGGGCTGGAAGGTCTCCACAGCAGCACATCCAATGTCCTGATACTAGGAGGCAGAGTACAGCACCAGGCCAGTGAGGGTCAGGACACACTACCCTGAATATGGCACCTTGGCAAAATAAATACAGAAGCTAAAAGAACTTTTGCATAGAGCAAAGCAAGAAGGTCTCTCTGACCCCCAGCCATCAGCCCTTTTTCCCTTAAGCAGGTCAGAAGACTGCCATGTGGAACTTTCTCGCCCCGGACCACAGAGATGACGTGCTTATCACCAGAGTCAAGGAATTTAGGATCACGGGGTCTATACACACACACCTGGTTAAACTAACCCTTATCTTCCTAGTTACTTCTTTACCGTTTACGAGCCCTAGTCCAAACCCCTGCGTCTGTCAATTCTTCACACACTTACTGCTTCTTTGTCTAAAAGGTAGAAGAGCTGTCTGCTCCAGTCACCTCTGCTGGTCTTCATGGTCTTGTGAGGCTCCCACCAAAGCAACCAATACATTTTGCTTGCTTTTCTCCTGTTCATCTGTCTTTGTCAATTTCCAGACTCAGCCGGGGACCTTAACAGGGTTGAGGAAATCTTTTTCCTCTCTTGCAGCTCTGTGGGGCAGGGGGTGGGGAGTCAGGAAAACCCATCCCATGTTCCTGGCTTTGGTTAAAACCGACCTCTGCTGGGAAGCAGCATAGGACTGTGCACGGCTGGGGGAGCCAGAGAGAGGCACGTGGAATATGTAGGAGCTACCTGACCCCCAGCCGGGGGACTTGGCCCCAGTGACAAGTCCAGGGTGTGATTATGAATATTATAATGGAAGCATCCTGAACATCAGACCTTCCCCACTCCAGGCTTCATGATTGCTGCTCATTGTAGTTGCTACTGTTGGCTTAGTGACTTTTCTGAACTCACTTTGTCAAGTCTGTATTCTTTGCTGTGTGTGGCCACTGAATCCCTGTGCTGTTAACTCAGTGGTCAGCCAGTGGCTGGGCAGAGAGGTCACCCCTGTTTCCGAGCTATGGGCTACAGACTGGAAGTCCCCACAACCTCCTCTTCAGGTTTGAATAATCTGCTCCAGTGGCTCATGGAACTCTGAGAAACATGTTACTTACTAGATGACCAGTTCATTAAAAGGACAGAACTCAGAGCCAGGCAGCTGGAATCGATGAGCAGGGCAAGGTGTGTAGAAGAAGCTCGGGGCTCCCCCGCTCTCTGAGTTAAAGAGGCCTTTGCCCACCTCCACTCTGACCTTCGTCTGTACTTCCTAACTGATGACGTCCTTCCTTCGGGCTCATCTGTTAACTCAAGTGAAAGACCCGGTGGGCACCAAAATGACTCCTCAAGTAATAACCACTGCTGATGTCCTGGTGATTCTTGGGCACAGCCATGAATCTCAGCTTCTTCATGATGGGGCGTAGCCCAGCAGCTGTGGATCCCACAGGTCCTCTCGGGGACAGCCCAGCAGCTGAGGGTCCCACGGGTCCTCTGGGGACAGCACCTTAATGGGCTTATGGTCCAGCAAGTACCTGTTCAGGTGGCTCTCATTGTGCCACACAGCCTCAATCTCAGTGGCCAGGTTGACCCCCATTGCCTGGTGACAGGCCAAGGTCATTCGGTGAACCTCTACCACCGACCCCCCAAAAAAGGTCCTCATGTAGTAAAAGTCGCCCTTGTCCCTGGGGATGTGTGCCTGGGACTGTGGCCAATGCTTGTAGCTGAAGTCCTTGCGGGCTGCCTGGTAGAAACCGGGGTGCAGGGTGCCGAAGAGGGGGGCCAGGATCTCCATACTCACGTGGTCGCAGAACTTCATGTCCACCTCTGTGCATACCAGGTAGTCCACCTCACGGAGGAAGTGTGGAATTATTCTTAGAAAATATATTGTAAGCCCTCAGGAGTGATTGTGGAAGCAGCTGAAAGGTCAACAGCGTTCCTGTTCTCAGACTATTGAACGCAAGGGCCCAGTAGGAGCAGGATCCCATGATCCCCAGGGGCAGGGCACAGGTTAGGAGCTAGGAAAGAATGTAACCCTCAGGTCCCCTTTCTGCACCTGGTGCTTGCTAGCACAAACATCCCACTTTTCCCTTATCCCATGACTGCCTCCCTGAGTGCCTGCCCCTAGGGGAGGGTGCAGGACTGCTTTACCACTTCAGGATACTTGCCATCCCTTTGTCCTCCTCTCCCACGCTTTGAGGCAACTGCCCTTGCTTTTCTGATAAAAAAATGAAATAAAAGCAGAGGCAGCCCTGCATGGTCACTCAGCTGCTGGGCTGCCCCCCATCATGAAGAAGCTGAGATTCATGGCTGCCCAAGAATCACACATGTTTCTCTGAGTTCCATGAGCCACTGGAGCAGATTATCCAAACCTGAAGAGGAGGTTGTGGGGACTTCCAACTCATGGCAGGTGGGGACAGAACCTTCAGGGGGTCAGCCAGGGGAGGGGACCTGCAGGGTTTGCCCGGGAGCTCAGCACAGGGGGAGTGTTCCTGGCTCCAACATGCTGACTGTGGGGCTGCATGGGTCACAGGGTCACCTACCCTAACCCTAACCCGTTCTTGCAACTTTCTTCTACATTTGAAATTACACCAAAATAAAAGGTTTAAGACGTCACGTGCATTGTCATGTGCGTGATCTGACCCCAGCGCCCTCAGCAGCTCAGCGTTAAGAGAACGAGAGGCCTCCCTTCCTGTCCCTGGAAGAAGACACCTGGAATCACGCGAAGGAGGGAAAGCAGGCCTGGGGAAGAGGAGAGCGACACATTTTTACCGCACATCCTCTGCTGCCGCGTGACTGTCTTACGTGTGCGTGAGCAAATCAATCAGGAAAATGAAAACGCAGAAACTCGCGGGAAGGAACCCTTCTGCACCCACAAGGGGAGCAGCATCCTCAGGGACGCGGCCTATCCTTCAGCTCCATGCTCGCTCTACCTCCGCCCGCCTCCCTGCTGGGCAGCCCAGCCCTGTGCCTCACGCGCCACCTGCTGGCGGAGCGGGGCACTGCTGCCGAGGCGCGCCAGCCCTCCATGCCACCCTGGCACCCACCCTCCACCATGCGTGATCTCGTGACCGCGGCCACATCCCACCTTCCGGAGAGCCCCCGCAGCCAGCAAGATGCCCGATGCAGCGTGGCACTCCGCAAAGATGAGACGTACCGAGGAAAGGACGCGGCTTCGAGGGGAAGCCCAGCAAATGGACTTGGAGGCGAGCACCCGCCTCAGAGCCTGGTGGCAGAGCGGCCCCGCGGCCATGGTGACCCCTGAGAACCACACTGCTGACTGTACGGCCCCCTGCTGGCCCGCCCACCCCAGCCCCGCCTGGGCTCCCGGGGTGTTCACGGCCTATCCCACACTTTACACCAAGGAAGGTGTAAAGTCAGCAGCACTCAGGACCCCGGTCACCAGCTCCTTGTCCCCACGAAGACTCTGAAAAGCAGGGACACCAAGCTGGCCAGTCCTGTGGAGCAAACCAGTTCAGCCCCAAGAAGCCAAAGGAGTTCAATCGGAGCATTAAAAAATAGAACAGAACAGAAAATACCAGATCAATGGCCCCGGAAGCCCATGACCAACACACAGCTGAAGTAAACCTCAAGGACAAACGGCTCATCTCTGTGACTCGCGCAGGACGGCACAAACACATCGCCCTCTGACAAAGTAAACCACACGTGGGGGCGCAGGTGCACGTGCCCTCCGCCAGCAGGGGACTCACCGAGGTCTGTGTTCGGGCCGGCAAGGAGCTGCTTGAACTTGTCGAGCCGGGAGGCCTCTCGTTCACTTAACGCTGAGCTGCTGAGGGCGCTGGGGTCAGACGTGCCACCCATGGCGGCCGCCACCGAGTGTGGGAGAGACTGGGACCGCTGCAGAGGAGCAGTGTCGCCGGCGCTATCTGCGGAGAGAGCGCGCAGGGGGTGAGGACGGCCTCCTGGACCCCCCCCACGGCCCTGTTCCCCAGTAAGAAGGCTCCCACCCGCGCCACCTGCCCTTCGGGAACGCCACCGTGCCACAGCCATCCCCTCCTCCCCTAACCGGCCAGTGCAGACCCGCGTGACCGGGGCAATAAAGTGAAACTAGTGAACACCCAAGAAGCCCACTGGCCTTATTGGTAGAGCGTTACTCCCTGGGAAAACAGACATGCCTCACACAAAAGCAAAACGACAACCAGAAAACTCCAGACCCCCCCGGCTCCCCCACTGCTAGCAGGCCTGCCCAGGTGACACAACCCAAGGATCTGCTGGTGCCTGTGGGGCTCACCTGGGCCTGAGCACAGAAGGAAGCCACCGAGCCACACGTGGAGGAGCATGAAGCCCACAAAGGCACTGCACCCCTTGGATCTCCCCAAGCCCCATGAGGGAGGCGGGCAGGGACCATCACCAAGAGAAAGCACAGGAAGCTAGAGCGCATGCAAGCAGGGGAGGGGCAGCAGGTTGCAGGCCTGCCCAGCACCCCCCGCCCCAGGGCACCACCTACCACCACGCACAAAGGCCCACCGACGGGGACACACAGGGCCGAAGTGAAACCGTGTGTTAAATCCAGGAACCCGGACCAGGAAGAGCCACAGAAAAGAGCCCAAGGCCCAACACCCACTCAGAAAGAGCCACCAGGGACCAACGAGGGGCCCACAGGAACAGGCAGCACCAGGCTGTACACCCCCAGGTCTAAATACCCTTGAATGGTCACATCTCCCAGAACTGAAATTTAAAGTAGAGGAAAAAACCAACTCCAGGAGATGGGGCGGGAACCAAACAAAGTGAAGAAAACATGCCGGCTCCTCGCCGCCGCTGTCAGACTCCCACCGACCCCCTTCTTCCCGCAGAGCTGACTCATTACCCTAAAATCACGGCCTGGAAAGGCTTCACACAGAAACCCTCAGGCTACAGAGGAGCAGTGTCTGGCCCACTTAAGCTTCCAGAAAAGCCTGGAGAGGTGGGCGTCGAGGTGAGGGCAAGTCCCAGCCCCTCCGCAGGGCTGACCCCTCACTTGGAGGAGGTGTCCCCACCGGCCTGCCCTCCGGGAGGCCCAGGGCAGCGATGCTCAGACCCCCTCCTCCCCGCCCTCGGAATCTGCCACTCTGCTGTGCGTCATGATTCCTCAGGAAAGACGATGGGCGGGGGGAGGGATTCCTCGTTCTAACGCGGAACCAAACGTGCTGAGTTTTACTTCTCTGCCATCTTAGAGAGCATCCCTGTGATCTACTCCGACATGTAAGGACCACGTCGTCCTGAGCAGAGCACACATCCGGTCCCCCTCTAAGATGGGACAGGCAGGGTTTGCAAGGCACAGTGATGCCCCCTGCCCCCCGAGGAAGCAAGAAGGTCAACAGCAGGTCTCCCTGCTACTGTAAGTGGAAAACACATCAGTGTCCCCCTCCGGGGCAGCCAGTGTCCACCCAGGACCCACTTGCATCTCAGTCCCCATCAGCGATGGACAGTCCTCCCCAGCCACGCCCACTGAGCCCTTCGCAGCCAAAGGCGCAGGCTCCCCATTACGCCAGCAGCACCCTAGACCAAGCAAACGGCATCTGACTTCAGATACAAAGGTACAGATACCTCAGACGCTGATTAAGAAAGTGAGGACAGTCGAAAGGTAAGCAGGAGGCGCGGGGAAGGCAGGCCGGAGACCCCTGCTGCAGCATCCCGGAACTTTCAGGCTGTCATCTACCCAGGGCTGAAGGCCAAAGGCGAGGGCAGCCAGCAGGCCCTGTGGACGCTGCGTGGGGTGATGTGAGCTCCCACGGTGGCGCACCATAAAGGGACAGGCACCGACACAATGCCGGAAGTGGGAAGGGCAGGCAGCACTCTGATCAGACTGGGCCCGGTGAAACACAGCGTCCAGGCCCCAGAAACACAACTCCGCTCCGAGGAGCACAGTCACATGAAATGGCACTCACAGGTCCCTCACCTCAACAGAGGCCTGGCCTGGCCCTGGGCCGTGGGGCCGGTGCAGGGACAAGAGTGGGGCAGAACATGGAGGAGGGGAGAGCCCGCGGTCACCAGGCCCTGAAGACACCTCAGTTTAGCTCAGCAACATTCACGTAATGACACAGGACCCCAAAGGGAAACAAAGGTAATGGGACATGGTCCCTGCCTTGGGGGAACTTGCAAACCACGTAGATGAGGTGTGCAGTCAGCCAGCCCAGCCCACCCGGCACCTCCCCTCGGCTGGGATGGCCCCACCTCCTAAGCCTGGAGCCTCACCCTACGGGTAACCTTAGAGACATCACCTCCTCCCTGAAGCCTTCCCTGACACGTCCTGGCCCTCCTCAACAAGACTGAACTGGGACTTCTACCCGTGGGTGCTTCTGGGTCCTGTCCATCACTCCAAGGCTCCATTCCACCCAGGGAGGTGAAAGACTCAGATCCTTGTGTTTCCCCACTAGACTGCCTGCCAGTCAACACATCTGCGCCGGGCCCAGCCCAGTAAGAATGAGGGCTGACGTGGTCGTCTTAGCGCCAACACCGAGTAAGCCATCCCCACGACTAACAGCCCACCAAGGGAACTGAACACAGGCCCACGAGTTCTGCGCACCACTGCCAGCCACCCGTGGGGTCGGCTCCCTGAGAGGCCACCTCGGGCTCCAGAGCGGCCCTCCCCTCCTTGGCATTGTGCACGGTCGGGCCAGAGAGTCCCCTGGGGGCCAGGCACCCTGGTCTCTGCCCACTTCATGCCAGGAGCACACACTCCCTGCCCCAGATGTTAACAGGAAAGGTCCTAAAACAGGACCTCATGTCCCCTGGGGGCGGCATCACCAGCGAAGAGGCCCTGCTCTCTGTGGGGAGGTCAGCAGCTAGCAGCAGGCCCTGGCCTCAGACGCCCTGGACTTGAACCCTACCCCACCGCTCAGCATGCTGGGCGAGCCACGTGACCTCCCTATACCTCCCCCGTAAGCTCTCTCCTAGACTGGCTGCAAAGTCAGAGGGATCTGTTCACGACGAGGGCCCGAGACAGTCTCTGCCCCACAGTAAGCGATGGATAAACACTAGCTATCATGAAATGAACTGCTCACAAAAAGCCTGCTCAGAAAGCAAAGCAAAGATGGTTGATGCGCAAGCGGGTGGAGGCAGAGGCAAACACAGTAATCGGCCCCTTCCCCAGCATGAGCCGCTTGGGGCATCCTTCACCTGGCTTTTACAGGAGGAGGCCACCCCAAGGCTCCCCACCCTGGCAGGATGCAGCCCAACTGCATACCTGGCCATGGGCTGAATGCTGTGAGGCCCCAAAGTCCGTATGCGCAAGTCCTTCCCCAGACGGGACGGTGTTAGGAAGAAGGGCCTCAGGTTTAGAGGAAGTCAGGAGGGTGGGGTCCCCTGATGGGATCTGTGCTCCTGAGGAGTCACGAGACAGTCTGTTTCCCCTCTCTAGTCTCCCCCATGTTGGGATACTGTGAGAAGGCAGCTGTCTGCGCCCCGAAGAGAGCCAGGACCCAACCGTGTTGGCCGCCTGACCTGACTTCCAGCCTCCAGAACGAGGAGACCTAACTTTCTGCTGCTCATGCACCATCGGCCTCTGGTGCTCTTCGCAGCAGCCCCACGGCCTGAGAGAACAGGAGCCTGCCCGCTCAGCCGAGATGGGCCCCCACCTCTACGGGTGCTGAGGCCCGCCCCCCAGCAACTGCTCAGATGGCAGGTGTCACAGAGGCTCTACCCAGGCCCCAGAGGCGTGGGGCACAGCAGAGGGCAGAGGAATCCGGGGCGCCTGCCAACTTGAACAGGCACCCAGGCTGAGGGCACTGCCCGGCCGGGGCGCGCAGGCGGTAATCGGCATAGGATGCGTCAGTCTCGGGGAACCCCGACCCACTCGCAGAAGCCCTAACCAGATTTTCATTTTTAAACTCAAATACTTTGAAGTTCAGCCTATTTTGGAGAAAAACAGTTCAGATTCCAATATGAAAACTGGTCAAAGGAACTAATTCACAGCGTTCTCACCCACGATGACGTGTGATGTTCCAAACATTAGTCAGCTCCCGGGACGGGTTTCTGAAAACTAGACAGGGGGATGAACGCCAGCTCCGTGGTCCCAGCAGGGCAAGCTGAGGCTGCCCGATGCCCTCTTCTCTCCTCTGTAAACAAGGGGCAGTCCCCCTGACCCCCAGAGACCCTGGGAGAGGGAGGCCGTGAGTCCGCCGCAGTGCAGGCTGGCCCCTCTGCCACCAGCTCCCCACGCCTCACTGCCTCACCTCACTGATGCTCGTGTCACCTTCTCAGGAGGGCATCTGGACGCTCTGACTGAAGATTACGCCCCAGGTCCAGGCTGCTGTCGCCACCTCCCACCTCTGTCTCGACCCAGGGCGCTTGTCTCCTCCCCGCACGATTCAGGCCTCCTTACTGACCCAACGTGTAGGTCGGTGCTTGTCCCCCTCACCAGAACACACACTCCAGGCCAGGGACTTCCTGGGGGCACCCCAAGCCCTAAGAGTCTGGCCCATCACAGAGGCTCATCAAATACTGGGTTGTTTTACATCATAGACACCCCCAAAAACAAAAAGCAAAGCTACTGAGAGCCGTCTCCAGAAAGGCTACTGAGCACCAGGCACGGGGTACAAGACATGCGCTGATCGCATCCTTGAGTTTATGACCTGGAGGCAGTCATTCCACACCCCAGACTCTGCCCCCTACAGACTCTGAGCCACGTGCAGATGTCCCGGCGGGGGAGGGGTGTCATTGGAAGCTGCCGGAGGAGGTGCAGCCTCTGAACGTGCAGTTGGCCTGGCCCCTGAGCTGGAAATTTCCCCCTGGGACAACCGGGGCACACTCAGAAGGGAGACACAGTCCCCTGGGGCCTGGTGCTCACTGTGGGCCTCTCACAGCCAGGCCACGAAAGCCACACACCACACCCTCCACCCAGAGGAGAGAAAGAAGCACTCAGCTGGGGACACAAAGAAAAGTCTACGGCTTCTCCTGCCTGGGAAGGCCTGTGGGCACGTGGATCACAACCTCAAGGTCTTCCAAGGGCACGAGCTCCTGTGGCAAAGAGGACGGAACGCCCGCTAACCTCCCGCACCGAGAGGCCTCCAGCCCCTCTCCCTCGCAGCACTGCACGTCATCTCCTCGCGCCCCCGCCCACCTGCAGGACAGGATGTGTGGCTCTCGCTGACGGACTTCACCAGCCGGAGGTCACCGCTCGGGACCGAAGGAGGCTCTGCCGAAGGCTGTGGCTCCTGCCCGGGGCCCGGCGCCTCCTGCGGCTTGCGGCGCTCCTGCCGCTGGCTGTGGTTGCGCAGGACGCGGTGGGCCGTCTCCATGACCACATCGGTGTTCAGGCTCTCGCCTGCCACGGCCAGGAGCCCGTCATCGTCCTCGCCGGCATCCCAGGCGTCGCTGGTGTTGCTCCCAAACTCCGGGAAGGTGCTGATGCTCTTGGCCTTCACAGGTGTGGCGGGCACCTTCGGCGCGCCCTTGAGCAAGCTGCAAAGCAAAGGCAGACTTCAGCTGTCCCCTCGGAGGCTGGAGCGGACTCACCCCACGACCGGTCAGAAAGGAGCCCTTGGATGAAAGGTGCACATTCAAGCTTCCAGTGTCAACTGAGCTGAGGGTGAAGAGCAAGCACAACCCAAAGAGGCATCCGAGAGAGGACTCCTGGGGCACCCAGGGGGCTCAGTCGGTTAAATGTCTGCCTTCGGCTCAGGCTGTGATCCCGGGGTCCTGGGATCGAGCCCCACATCCGACTCCCTGCTTGGTGGGGAGTCTGCTTCTCCCTCGCCCCCCTCCCTACCCCCCCCACTCTTGTGCCCTCGCTCTTTCTCAAATAAATAATCCTAAAAAAAAAACAGAAGAGGACTCCTAGGATTCGGGGGCAGGAAGGAGAGGCTCTCGAGGGGCAGTACCGCTGAGCAGTCTCTGCTCAGTGACAGAAGCCACTCAGGAGGAACCCCAGCACCGCAGTCACGGCATTCACAGGGAGTCCCCAAACCTCACACGGGCCAGTGCCCGCAAACCTAAGGCAGCAGTGGGGGCGGCGGGGGCAGGAGCGGCTGTCCTTCGGCGTGCAGACGCGACACAGCACCACTAGGGCAAGAGCCCCCGCGGGGGGCCCAGTGACACCCGCCAGCACGGGCGGGGGGTCACACCAGCCCCCTGCGTGGCTCTGGTGGAGGAGCCAGACACAGGGGCAGAGCGTGCAGTGGAGGGCAAGGGAAGTGAGCTGACCACCGAGAACAGGCCCGGGGCCAGGCCCTCCCCATCAGCTAAGGGGGTGCCAGCTTCGTGCTCTCCTCCACTTTGGGCTGGGCTTCCTCCTCTGCCCTTGTCCGCAGGACCAGTCGTGCGAGGCCCTGGCGCGTGTCTGCTCGAGGGAAGACCACGCTGCTCCCCTCAGGACCCCGAGGAGGCCGGCGGGTCACCAGGACGCCCAGGCGCGTGCGTGATGCAGCATGACCACAGGCCTCACTTACGTGCCGTGTAACAGTGGGTCGAAGGGGGGGTGCTGGGCGCCGTACACATGCCGGATGCTGTTTAAAAAGAAAGGAAAACCGATTAGCTTCTCTCCAGCTTCCTCAAGAGCCCACACTAACTCGGGAAAAGGACCAGTTCCCAGTAACCTACACGCCTGAGCAGCAACTCTCCCTCAGCTGCCACGGGTCCCGAGGGCCCGTCTGGAAGGGATGAATGGCGCCACACAGGTCCACGCCACACACACAACGGGGCATTCAGCCTGCCGGGCAAATGGGCCTCAGCCCGGGGAGCCGCAGCCCTGACCGCATCGGCAGGGCCTCAGGCGCCGCTGCCGACGAGGCTGCTGGGAGCTGGGAGCCACTCAGCATCGCCCAGTTCCAGCAGCCTCTGCTCCCGGACCGTGTGCCAGCGGCAGGACTACGAACTAATGCTGAAATGCCCGTCTGGAAATTCCCATCTGCTGCCATTTCGTCAAAAACAGAATGCAGAATCACGAAAAGAAGATAAATGTGTTTTTTAAAGACTTAATGATTTTATTATAAAAGTTTTCTGGGGGCGCCCGGGGGGCTCAGTCGGTTAAGCGTCTGCCTTCAGGTCAGGTCATGATCCCAGGGTCCTGGGATCGAGCCCCACATTGAGCTCCCTGCTCCGCGGGAAGCCTGCTTCTCCCTCTCCCACTGCTGCTCCCCCACTCGTGCCCTCTCTCTCTCTCTCTCTCTCTCTCTCTCTCCCTCTCTAATAAGTAAAATCTTTTTAAAAAAGATAAAAATTAAATTTAAAAATAAAGTCTTCTGTTCATCAGAGTAAACTTGGAAAACAGATGGAAACAAAACAGCCCCCGTGGCAGACACCAGGGCGGTCCACTGAGTTGCCGCACCCGCACCCTTTCCTCGGCGGAGGCGTCCAGCCAGGGGAGGCCCTGTGACCCAGCGCAGCTCGGTCACCAGCAGTGTGGGCCCTTCCTCATCTGCCTGGAACACACATGTGAGGCCTAGAGGTTCCCCAGCCTCATGCCACCATGAGAAATGAGCAGGAGATATCAACCACCCGAGAACGCGGGCACGGCAAGAAGATGAGAAAGAGCACGGGTCTCGGGGGCACTGCAGCCCTGCCAACACCTTCATCTTAGCCCAGCACCAGAACTATAAGACAGCAAGTGTGTATTATAAGCCAATAGGGTTATGCTGATTTGTTACAGCAGCAGCAGAAAACCAAAAGAGAACAGAATGGTGAAAGACAGGTGACAAAGCCATCCTCTTGGCTTATGGAAGCTTAAAGGTCTCTGTGGTTAAGTCAACCTCACTTTTATGCGTTACACGGGGCTCTCCTTTGAGGACTCTACTTAAAAAGGCCCACCCCCAACTGTCTTAGTCCATCCCGGCTGCTATAACAAAAATACCACGCATGTGGCAGCTTATAAACAAAGACATTTATTCCCCACAGTTCTGGAGGCTGGACGTCCAAGATCAAGGTGCTGGCAGATTTGGTATCTGGTGAGGGCCTCAGCTGGTGCCTTCTGCTGCGTCCCCACCCAGCGGAAGAGGCAGGGAAGCTCTCTGGGGTCTCTTTTATAAAGGCTCCAATCCCACCATGGGGGACTCTGGCCTCAGGACCTCCTCACCCCCTCAAAACCCCCACCTCCTAACACCCTCAGTCTGGTGGGTAGGGCTTCCTGTGAGTTTTGGGAGCGCACGAACATTCAGCCCAGCCGACTTACTGAGATGGCATAAATCTCCAACTGTGTCCTAGTTCCACACTTGTGTGGTTTTATTTTTTACCCTTGAGTATTGAGTCACCTAGAATTTATTTTATTTTGCTACAGACTGTAGAAAACATTTTTTTCTTTTGACAGAGAGAGAGAGAGCGATAGCAGGAACACAAGCAGTGGGAGTGGGAGAAGGAGGCTCCCCGCCGAGCAGGGAGCCCGATGTGGGGCTCGATCCCAGGACCCTGATATCATGACCTGAGCCGAAGGCAGACGCTTAAGGATTGAGCCACCCAGGCGCCTGCAGAAAACTTTTTTAAAAAATAATCCACTGCTCCAATGACATTGGTTAAAAACCTATCCTATTCCCTACTGGTTTGCGGACACTGTCTTCAATACGCAGGAGATTACTCTATGCTGGGGCATTTTTTCAGTTTTCCATTCATTCCTCCATGTCTGTGCCTGTGACACAACATTTTAATTACAGAAAATGTTCCCTTTTATATCCTAAAATGTTTCAGCAAAATTTAACGGACATTCGATAGCCCCCACATTGCGACGGGGTTATGAGGAGTACGAGGCAGGCAAAGACAAGCACACTGGACTCCAAACTCGCACGAACCTTTAAGTTTACCTACAAAAATAAAAAAAATGAATTGGCATTTATAATGTTCTTGGACAACAAAAACATGGTAAACTGGAATATTATTCAGTGAAATAGTCATCAGCTAAAAAATAAAGTGCTAGCTCACGCTGTAACACGGAAGAACCTTGAAACCATCACGCTACGCGTGGGAAGCCAGTCATGAAAAAACACCTATTCTGGGGCGCCGGGGTGGCTCAGCCATTGGGTGTCTGCCTTCGGCTCAGGTCCTGATCCCGGGGTCCTGGGATCGAGCCCCACGTCGGGCTCCCTGCTCCGAGGGAGGCCTGCTTCTCCCTCTCCCACTCCCCCTGCTTGTTCCTGCTCTCACTAACACTCCCTCTCTGTCAAACAAATAAAAATCTTAAAAAAAAAACACCTATTCTATGATCTCACTGACATGAAATGTCTAGAAGGGAGACAGAAGGGAGACTAGTGGTTGCCTGGGTGGAGGATGGGAGACTGGGGTGACAGCAGAAGACTACAGGGCTTCTTCCTGAGGGGACAAACATATTCTAACGTTGACTGTGGCGACGGATACACCGCAGTACCACTGACTTTCACCCCTTAAATGAGGGAATGGTGTTGTACGTGAATTTTAATGGGTGAACTATTATTATATGTGAGTCTCAATGAAGATGTAAGTTTTTAAAGGCAGCACAGTTTCCACCTGGTTCTCTTGGGTTCTCCCTTGGAACCCAGCCACCAGGCTTTGAAGAAGCCCACATGTAAGCACTAGAACCAACAGCTTCAAGGGGGTGTCCCAGCTGATGACGGCCGGCATCAACCTCGACAGGCGTGAGTCACCAGCCTTCTTCTGATTTCCCTCCCAGCCTCTGAACCTTCCCAGTGACACCATGGAAAAGAGACCAGTCTGACCCACAGAATCCAGGAGGGTTTGGGGGTTTGTTGTCATTGTTGGAAAGAAAGAGTATCAGCCCACGGAGGTCATGCACAACCCCTCTGTCGTGGTCCCTTTCCAGAAATCTCTTGGAGGCTTCCCCGACCTTGGTAGGTTTCCTGTTTTAAGAACCAAAGGGCCTGGGTAATTGCTCTAGGCTTTAGCTTCCTCGTCTCGGAAATGGGAATAAGAACGTGTAAGAAATGAGACAGCCATAAATGGCAGCAGCTTGACTACCGCCAAGTGACCTACAGACAGCATTCACCGGTACTATGCACCTACCTTGCTGGCTTGCACCCTTCCCTTATGTCTCAGTACACGAATAGGGCTCAAAACCAGCAGGCAGTGGGCCTCTGCCCTCTATGTGCAAGGCATTTCCATGGGTCTTGCAGTGTTACCACACGCTGCAGGCCCCTTGCCTCCCAGGAAAGCGCCAGTGCATTAATTCTTCATGGGCACACCACTTGTGTTTATTGAGCAGAAAATGTTCCAGCAAAGTTCAAGCTCAGACTAAAAGGCATCTCATTTTATCTTATTAAAATTGCATTTTTATCTGGTCTTGCATAGCCAAAAAGAAAAACAGGCTTCATCTAAAGCCATTTTAAAAGAATAAGTAGCACATCATGAAATCTTTCTTTAAAAAATATGTTCACCAATAAACTTTTTAATGAATTGTACTGCTTAAAAACACCACAGTAACTCATTGCTTTAAAGAGGACCCCAGTGATTCCTCACAAAAAGCAGATACACACGACATAATGCCACTTCTAGGCACACGCCATGAAAACCCCTTGTGTAAGGACGCAGAAGGCAGGTTCAGCGATGTCGCTAACGCTAAAAAGAAAAAAAAAATTAAGAAAAACTTTTATCCATCATCAACTGAAGAATGAATTCACATTATCCCTTTGTCCACTATCAACTGAGTTCCAACTGAGTTCCAACAAACTGGAACATACACCTATAATGGAATACTAACTACAATAAAAACGAAGGAACTACAAGAACCAAGATCGGTGAACTTACAAGCCTACCACTGAAGAGTAACTTGAATATGCACAGTATGATGTCATCTATAAAAAGTTTTTAAAACGAGAAAATGAAACTATCTACCGTGTCAGATACATACATGGTGGTCAAAACTCCCAGCTCATGATAGTGATGAAAACAAACGGAGAATAGGATGGGAGCGGAGGGCTGGGGGTGGAGGGGACTCTGGGGCTGGGAAGAGGATGCAACGGCTTCAACTCCAAATAGCCAAAGTGCGCAAACAGTCCCGAGGCCCATCGGTGGGTGACCAGGCACACGCCGGAATATACCGTCAGCTTCCAACAAGGAATGAAGGGCTGACAGCCGCTCCCACGTGGATGAAGCCTGGAAACATCACGCGCAGCGAAAGGAACCAGTCACGAAGACCACATTCATATGATCCCACACGCATGAATAAGCACATGTCCAGAATAAGCAAGTCTACAGAAACAGAAAGCAGATGAGTGGCAGCCAGGGGCTGGGGAGGAGGGACTGGGGAGTCACGGCTGGTGAGGCAAATGCTCTAAAATTGACTATGGTGATGATCGTCCAACTCCACAGACTAAAAATACTGAACTGTACACTTTAAGTGAGTGAAATAGAGGACAGGTAAATGACGTCTCCACAAAGATGCTGAAAGGAAGGGAGGAAAGGGGGAGGGAGGGAGGGAGGGAGGCGGAGAGGCGGAAGAAGCAGGAGGGTCTCCTCCCTGACCGGGTGTCCGGGAAGGTGGCTGTGCCGTGGGGGGCGAAGGCTGGAGCAAGGCAGCCCTTCTGCACCAGCCACCCGGCTGACCTTTAAACAGGTCCGAGTCTACCTCTGCAGCCCCGAATGACAGAAGTCCCTAATGCCACCAGCCCAGAACAAAACATTTTAGTAGCTTCAAGTGAAGATGACAGACATGATATCACCCCTGAACTAAGACCACGAAACTTCAGAAGGATTCACTGGTTATCAGCAGGCCAACAGTGGGGACCACAGCTACATTTTCTGGGCGGGCGGGTCTCCATCCTGTATATAGTATACGTAGTGTATAGCGTTAGTGACCACACAACTGGGTGGCCGGGAAGGACTCTCAGATGGAAGAACAAATGCACGAGAACTCACAATGAGTCATGGACCCAACCCTGTGGCCCCACAGAGGTTCCCATCCAGCTGAGAGGGAGGCGCCCAGACCAAGGACCGCACCCCACAGGGCAGCCCAGGGACAGGCAGGTGGAGAGATGCCCCCCAGGATGGCGCCCGGAAGAGGACCCCCCGACAATAGCCCCTGAGTTCTCAACAGAGCACACCCCTCCTGCATGAGGCACAGGGAGTCACCCCTGCAACGCCCCCACCAGGAAGGGGAAGGCAGGCGACAGAGACAGTAAAGCTGAGATTCACCACAAGCAGGAGGTGGGAGCGAGGGGCGCCCCCAGGCAGAGGAGGTCACAGGTGAGGACAGGCTGGAGACACGGGTCAGCTGGGGGAGGCCCACAGAAGAGAGACGGGGACCCCTGAACAATCACCGCTGGCTCCTCAGGACTCTGCTCCACCACCTTTACAACTCGGGCAGGGAAAGTATAATAAAAACCAGAATCTAAGGCTGTCTGAGTGCCCACTTGTGGATGGCCAAGTGCTCAAGCCTGGTCCCCCTTGGAGAGCACCCTTCATTCGGCAGACACTGGCTGAGCACCTGCTGCAGGCAGCGGCACCGGAGCTGGAGAGACGCCAGGGAGCCAGGGACACAGGGACAACCCCTGCCCGCCCCCGGCTCCCACGATGGCAGGCGATCATCTGAACACAGGTGAGCAGAGCAGCGGGAGAAGCAAGAGGGCGATTCTCTCCCGCGTGTCCTGGCAAACATGTCTCTGGTCTAACTAGGACGCCCCACCACCAAGGCCCTGGCTTGGCAACAAAACTGACGAGCCAGGGACCAGGATGGCTCTCTGTTCCTCAGTGAAAGGCTGGAGTAGCAGGGCTGCTTTCAGCCCTGAGACAGTGAAGCGTGAGAGGAAGGGAAAGTACGGAAAAGAAGTGTCCTAAGCACCTAAAAGGAAACCAAGAACCTATGCCGGCATTTAGGATGAAGTGCTCGCCCGCAGCTCGGGCGCGGGGCATCAGTGGGCAGGTCGGGAGCCCCCGCCGCGGCCACCACCTCCCCAGCCACCAGCCTCCCCGGCCGGGCTCACAAACCATGCTGCGCCCCCTCTGCGCTCAACATGCTTTTCTGAAATATGAACTCAATTGGCGACTGATTTACCATTAGGCTCGCTCTAACACACAGCGATGTTCCCCAGGTTTATAAAATATTCAGAAGTAAGTTTTCCAAGGAAATTAACTTTAGAGGGCTTCAGAGGAAAATGCGTGAAACACCACTATCACCACAGCAAACAATTCCATCGTCCCTCCACCCACAGCAGAGTCTGGAGCTCTCGGCCCCCGCGGAGCCAGCTGCAGGCACACGTGGCCCCACGGACCCAGACCGGAGCACCTCTCGAGCTGTCCCAGCAATGACACCCGCGCCACCCCACCCGGCATTGCCGCTCAGCCTGTCCCACACACTCTTGGCCGTCCAGTGCCCCCACAGGGCCAGAGCTCCCCGTGAAAGGGACAGGATTTGTCTCCTGTCATGCTCCTTGGGGCCCCCAGAACCCAGCAGAGACTCGGGCAGTTGTTGAGTCGATCAGCAGGTTGCTCCATGGACAGTCTCTTGGAATAGATCTTGGAAATGAGCATGTTTACAAAAAAGTGCTCCTCCACATGAGAAGAGGAACGTGTGAACTCACAGATACAGGGGACAGGCTGGTGGTTGCCTGATGTGGGGGGAGTCAGGCAAAAGGGTGAAGGTGGGCAGGAGGCACAAACTTAAATAAGTCCTGGGGAAGTGATGTGGGCAGCACGGTGACTACAGTTAGTAACACGGTGTCGCAGACTTGACCGCAGCTGACAGAGAAGACCTCACAAGTTCTCACCAGAAGAAAAGCAATCTGAACCTTGTGTGGTGGTGGAGGTTAAGGACAGGCTGTGGTGATCATCTCACAAGATATACACGTATCAAATCATTACACTGTCGCCCAAAACTCCTACAATGTTCTATGTCCACGAGACCTCAACCCAGACAAAAGTGATGGGTGTGTATTATGGAAAACAGAAGATACGATGAGTAGGAAGAAAGGAGGCTTTGGAATCAGCAGGGAAAGTGTACAGCGTGGTGGCCAGCCACCCCCAAGTCCCACCTTCCCTCAATCCTCCTGCCCTCGTCTGGCCTCCAGACGCACCTCGTCCAGCCCTCCCGACCTTGCTCTCCATCCCCCCATGCCACCGCACCCCCTTTCCTGCCGGCCTGTCCAGGGGCTCCTCAGACTGTTCTGCACATTCCTGACCTCCACACCCCACAGCCGAGGCCCCAGCCCTGCCTTCTTCCCACTTTACGGGAAACCACGCGCTTTCCTGATGCTCCTGACCGTCTCTAGGTAAAGGGTTCTCAAACCGCTGCCTCTGGGGCACCACTGGCAACTCAGCCACACGCTCCCCACCTCACATTAACGGGTCCACTACGGAAGTCAGCTCTGCCCCAGTTGCCACACCTCATGCCCACTTCTCACAGTGTCCAGCCCCGGGACAACCCCCACGGATCAGGCAGAAGACTAACGAGCGCACCCTGCCTCCTGCACCCCCCCACGCCCCTCTGCCACCAGCAGCTCCTGGCCCTCCTGGGCCGCCAACGTCTGTGGCGTCAAAACCCACCTGCTATCCCCACCACCCTGGATCGGGGCTCGGTCTCTCCTCCTGCCCAGGTCACCAACTCCCTCCATGACCTAATCTCCATGAATGGCAATCCAGGAGCCCAAGGGCCCCCCTCCCCTCCTCCCTGAAGCAGGCCACCCGCATTCAGCCAATCTCCACGTCCTCCTAAACCCTGAACCACTTCTCACAGCTCCACCCTCCCCTCTGTCACTGTCCCACGCGGCTGCCTCTGGTTCTGGTCTCGGCTCTGCCAGTCGGGGGACAGCTTCACTCCCCAGCTCAAAGTCTGCAAGGTCTTCCTGTCGCCCTTGGGGAACAACTGGAACCTTCCCTGTTCCTCTCCCGCCCCTCCCCTCACCAACACCCCCGCTTGGGGCCAGCGCTGGCCTCCAGCCCACCCCGTCTGAACGCCCAGCCCCCTCGGTCAGGTCCCTGCTAGCCACGCTCTTCTCTCCTGCTCACCTTTTCCTCGGCTGGGCCTTCATGCAGCCACTCGGCTGCCACACAGGCCAGCCCCGGGCCCTGTCTACAGAACACCCCCACAACCAAGTACGGACCTATAGGAACGGACGGTCCTTCAAGGTCCAGTTTGAGGTCACCCCCACCCTCCTCCACCAGCATCTCCCGTCCCTCGCCCACGCTGCCCCACGAACTGGGAGCGCCCCCCAGACTGCCCTGCAGGGGCCCAGGCCAGCAAACTTTAGGGCCTGTTGTGCACACAGAAGGCATCCAATAAATGCTTGAGACATTTAATGCTTCTTCGTTATACAAATATTTGAATGATTGAGCCTTTTACACGTGAAGGAGTTAAGTTCCACAGGACAGAGCACACTCTCTCAGAACCCAACAGGAGAGCGCCCTCTGATCAGCTCCTGCATTTCCCTGGCCTGACCCATCCCAACTGAGCCACTGAAAATCAGGCCGGTCTCTGAATCCACATTTGGTCTGGAAATAAAATGCCACACAGCTCTAGTGAGTGGTTTTGGAACAGAAAACTAATCCAAGAAAGAGCACAATCCTAAAGAGAAAACAAAACGGGGCCCAGAGCCACGCCATGGCGGCCCGACCCGAGGCACTACCAGCTCGCCCGGCAGACGTCCCGGCAGACGGCTACCGTCGGCGGAGACAGGCCTATGTGCTCCTTCCCCACCCCATCAAACTGCCCAGCGCCCCCGACAGGAGGAGGAAAATGCTTTTCTCCTCCCAGAGCCGGCCTGAATTCTGAAAGCAGCATGGCCAGAGGCCCCCTTTAGATCCCCACGCCGACAGCCCAACACATCGTCCCACCAACTGGCTGGCCTCAGCCCCTGCAAACAAGTTCACTGGAAAAACTAGAGAACCCCGTGTATCAACACCCTCAAACGGACTGCCCCCTGCCTCCAATGTTCACAGTGGCGCCGAGGGACCCGTCCCCTTTCCAAGACCCTGCCCTTTGCCCTGCTCTCCACACACATCATGCCCAGTGCCCCGTGACATTCCCAGTCACCCTGCGGAGGGCTTTCTGTGAAGGATCAGGAGCTCATCCAGAAGACAGGAATTAAGCGCTGTTTGTCTCCCCTGGGCATAAGCCTTAGAGCCAGCAAGGCTTATTCTTTTAGTTTAGTACAAAGGTTCACTGAAAGAAGGGTCCTTTCAAAACTGGAGCAAGGTATACGCGGGAACAGGTGCAGAGCTGCTCCACGGCACATTTGAGAAGCGTATCGAGGGGGGCTGCCCACGAGCAGCATGGCCAAGCTCAAGTGCAGAGGTTGTGTGAGAAGGAAGACAGCAGACGACAGACATGCCAGCCGGGGCAGTGGGCACACGCCAGCGCCGGCGAACTGCAGACCCCCAGAGGATGGATGCCAGGACGGGCAAGAACACCCAGGAGGGTCCCCAGGGAACAGAGCTAATGCCGTCGGGGACCCAGAAGTGTCCAGCTCTGCCCTGAACTAGCATGCCTGGGCTCAGAGGCGGCTCACTCGCTTAGGAGCCGCGGGCCTGGGACAGACGCAAGCTCGGCAGCACCGTCTGGACAGACGGGAGCACACTCGGGCAGGGCTGCCACAGGGCCTGGTGCGCGGGCTCCCCGGCCGGCTGTGCGAGCCCCGGCAACAGCATCTGCAGCCCTTAGTTCACGTGACTGCAGGCGGTCCACACTGTTCTAACCACTGACGACCACGGGCACCCACCTCTGTGACCCTCAGCACTCAGGCTGGAATTGCCATGTTAACCCCCAGAAAAGAGGAAACAGCATTTCAGAATGGGGGAACACAAAGACTAGGGATACTCAAAATGAAAGTCCCCCAAGCCCAGGGCCCCACAGACGGGAAGAACCCAGGCTGCCCCATTCCCTCTGGGCCTCCCAACCCCTCCGCCTCTGGCCTGTGTAGGGAATATCAGGGTGAAATTAGAAGAAGCTGTTCCTCTCCTCCTGAAGAACCCCCACGCTGTGCAAATCCGAGCGCACGGGAACCGCGTTCCTGACCCCCAGGCCAGAGGAGCCGGGCGAGGGCCGAGCCCAGGGGCCAGCAGTGGGAGCCAGCTCTGCCACCCACCCACAGCCCAGGCTTCCGGGTCTGCAAACCCCCGGCCACAGGGAGGGCCGACGGCGTGGCGCGTGTCAGGACCCCGGCAGGAGAGAAGCAGTCTCGAGCGTGCAGTGTCACAACAAGGCCCACAGTGCCTCGTCCGGGGTGTGGCACAAAACCCTGCCCCAGGACGTCTGTCCGCAGCCTCGCTCAGCATTGTCTGCGCTCCCAGGGCCCGGCACAGGGCCATCCCGACACCCGGCTGTCTGCAGGACCCCCCTGGCGGACCCGTGCTGCACCCCGAAAGGCCTGCAGGGCCAGACTCCAAACTGCACACGTCTGAGCACCAAGAAGCTGAGGAGCGGTTAGAGACAGAGCTGCTGGAGAGGCCGGGGCGGGGCAGGTGTCCCATACTGGCCCCGGTCACTGCGCCACCGTCGTCCTCCGTGCTGCACGCAGGCAGGGCTAGCCCAGGGCAGTCTGGGGAACAGAGAAACAGACGTAGGCTCCCAGGGCACTTTGACTCGTTCCCACCCATGACCTCCGACCATGTCTTCACAGCCCTCGGGGAATGGAATACTTGCCCCTGCTCTCAGTTTAAAAAAAAAAAAAAATGTTTAATCAAAATCATCAGGGATTTATTTATTTTAATCATTTCTGTCCTCACTTAAGATTAACCCATAAGAGTCTAGACTTGCTACATTAGACAAATGTGTAAAAGAGAAAAAACATGATTCACATCAAGTTCATCTTTCAAAATGTTTCCAGACCAGCTAAAAAGGCATTTAGTAACATCAAACAGGACCACCAAGAAACAAACAAGCAAGAGGAACTGTGTGCATAGCAAACCACCCCCACCCCCACCCCCGGTGCTTCCAAGGCGCTGGCACAGTAAGACCAACTCCACTTACAGACGGAGCCCAGAGAGACCCGCTCGCACAGGACACAAAGACCCACCCGAGAGACTCCCGGGCTCCTCGCAACACGGGAAGAGAGGAATAAGCAGGCACTCCGTCCAAACAGCCACTTCAAAAATACAAGCAAGGAAACAAACAGGTTTCTGAAAACACAAGAGCAAGCTGGTCAGGGCAGCAGATCCGAGCTTCCGGAAAAAGAGGCAGGGCCTCCACCTGGTTCCTGGACCCAAGGAGACAGGAGGAAGAGCCCTCCCAGTGCTGTTCCAGTCCTTCGGGACTAAATGCACTTTGCAGAGGTGGGCGGTGAGGGGCCAGCCCACCCGGGAAGACGGAAGCAGGTGCCCTGTCCACATTCAAGGGCAAGACTCTGCAGGGTCAGATGCGGAGGGCTACCCACAACCCTTCCCATCCAACATCCCTCCCGCACATTCCTCCAACCTTCCTCCTCCCACTTCAGGGTTTTGCTGTGGCTGCTCTAACGGTCCTCCACACACAGCCTGAAACACACTTATTATCTTAAAGTCTGGAGGTCAGAGTCCAAGGCAGTTCTCACGGGACTAAAGTGTAGGTGTTGGCCACTGCACTCATTTCTGGACGCTCTGGGGAGAGTCCACGTCCTGCTCATGCAGGCTGTTGGCAGAATCCAGTTTCCTGCGGTTGTAGGACTGAGGTTCCCGCCGGCTGCAAGCAGAAGGCCACTCCAAATGCTGGAGGCCACCGCACCCCCTGGCTCATGGCCCCCACCTCCACTTTCAGAGCCAGCGACAAGACAAGCGTCCATCTGCTGTTGATTCTGACCACTTTTAAGCGCTCACTCCATTCTACTGGACCCACCAGGCCACCCAGGAAAAGGTACCACCTCAGGGTCAGCAGATCTGCACCTTCCACTCTTTGGCCATGTGGTCTGGTTCCAGGTTCCAGGGATAAGGATGCAGACATCTTTGGGGTTCATCAGTCTGCAACCACGCCCCATCCCTCCGGCCAGAACCCTGGTGATCGCCACCCTTCAGTGCTTCATGGCGGCCCTTTTCTATGGCCTTCCGAGCCCTGCCCGCCTCCCACCCCTCTTCTCACAAGGCTCCCCTCCTGCCGTCCTCCTCCCCAGCCCCAGGGTCCCCACAGCACCCTTCCCCTGCCAGGAGTGCTCTGACGCCCACCCCGCATCTCCGCATCTGTGCATCTCTGTGGGCTGGCTCCCTCTCCACCTACAGGTCTCAGGTCAGGCATGACCTCTTCTGGAAGGGCATGGCCTTCCATTGACACAGGGTCCTGTGCTTCTGCCAATGCCCCCAGATGATGACCTTCGAAGAACATACCAATGTGCTTACCGTCTCCCTCACCCCAGCAGCCTCTGAGAGCCACATCTCTTGGCTCAGCATTCAGCACGGGACCTGGCACACAGAATGCGTTCTGAATGAATGAACTGTCCCCCCAACAAGTCCTCCCCTCAGCTGATGAGTGATGGCGGCCTGTTACAATGACGGTGGAGCTCATGTCTCACCGGCTCGGAGACTCCTCGGGCTGTGACCGCTGGAAGCTGAAAGCTGTCGGAGCCACAACACCATGAGCTGTCTTCTCCTCCAGCTCCACCCCAAGCACCCACAGCCTTGCCGATTCAGTCTGGGCCCTTCCTGCCTCCATCCCGCTCACAAACGTCGCCCTCCACAGGCCCCACCGCCCGCACGGCCTCCTGTGCGCAGCGCTCGCGGCCCCGGCGGACCCACGCCGGAGGGCTGCCTGCACTCGCACCGCGGTGGGCGGTGACTTCGTCCTGCCACTGACAGCTAAGTGTGGCAAGAGTGCCACCCACAACTGCAGAGGGCAGCCGCCCCTCGGAGCCAAGTGGGTCACTGGCCCAAGAGAGAACCAGCCCCAGAGAGTCACAGACTGAACGCGTCCTGATCCCCATCACCCGCCCTCTGATTCTCGCAGCACCACCATCCTCTCTCACCGGGACGTTCACCACAGCCTCCGAACTGGTCTCCCTGCGTCCGTCCTTCCCTCCCAGCCCCTAACCTGCCATCCACCCAGAGGCCAAAGGGATCCTGCCACACCTCTGCCAAGACCCTCCAAAGCGCTCCCCCATCAGAATAAGAGACAGAAAGCCCACGTCTTTCCACTGTGACCACGAGGCCAGCCCCCACCAGCGTCCGGACCTCGTGCCCCAGGACTCTCCCCCTCCTCCCTTGGCTCCAGGCACCAGGCCCCCCGCTCTTCTCGAGCACACCGCTGTCGCTCCCAACCGGGGACTTTCCACTGGCCCTCTGCCCAGACCACTGTCCTCCCAGCCACCCAGGGGGCCTGTTCGCTCACTTCCTGTGAGTCCTCAAATGTTACCTCCTCTGTGAGACCTTCTCTGGCCACCTTATCACCGGGAAACCCTCCCCACTCCACATGCCTCCCAATCCCAATTCTCTGCTTGAGGTTTCAATAACAGGATAACAGTTCCCACCTTCTCAGGGGTAACTCTCTTCTTAACTTAGTCATGGTCTCTATTCTCTGCCCCTCCAGCTCCGCTGTAAGCTCTGAGACAGCACTGGTTCTGATCTGTTTTGTTCACTGGTGTATCTCTAGCCCCTGGAACTGTTATTGGCACCAAGAGTTGGTTAAACAAATATCTACTGAATGAATGAATTTTCAAACTCTCAAAGCTCCTCCAAGAGGCCCTCTCTCGTGCTCATCAAAGAGAATCGGACCAGACCGAACAAATATGTGCCTGGAGATCTCAGCCACTTAGGTCTCATCCAGCTTCAGCAGGTTACACTGGCAGAAACTGATGGCCCCAGGGGTGACATGACCTGGTGAAAGTGACACAGAGATTAATAGAAAAAAAAAGGATGAAACCCAGACCACAGAACCAAGTCAGAGGTGCTTCCACCACATCACACATCCTGCTTCATCCAGAAGTTTTTAAGAAAGCCCCAGCCAAATAGACAACCTGAGGACCAGCGTGAATAGAGGAGGGGGGGCTACTGGCAAGACCACCTCTCATGCAGTGTGAGACCCTGGCCAAATCACCTACTAGAGATACACCAGTGACACAGTTTTTTTGGTAAGACTCCATAATTTAAAAGATGATGGCAGGGCGCCTGGGTGGCTCAGTCGGTTAAGCGACTGCCTTCGGCTCAGGTCATAATTCTGGAGTCCCGGGATCGAGTCCCGCATTGGGCTCCCTGCTCGGCGGGGAGTCTGCTTCTGCCTCTGACCCTCCCCCTCTCACGCTCTCTCTCTTTCTCTCTCAAATAAATAAATAAAATCTTTAAAAAAAGAAAAAGAAATCTTGACATCTGGGGCGCCTGGGTGGCTCAATTGGTTGGGCGACTGCCTTCGGCTCACGTCATGATCCTGGAGTCCCAGGATCGAGTCCCGAATCGGGCTCCCTGCTCGGCGGGGAGCTTGCTTCTCCCTCTGACCCTCCCCCCTCTCTCTCATTCTCTCTCTCTCAAATAAATAAATAAAATCTTTAAAAAAAGAAAAGAAATCCTCAGTGTGGGGGCGCCTGGGTGGCTCAGTCGGTTGGGCGACTGCCTTCGGCTCGGGTCACGATCCTGGAGTCCCGGGATCGAGTCCCGCATCGGGCTCCCTGCTCGGCGGGGGGTCTGCTTCTCCCTCTGGCCCTCCCCCCTCTCATGTGCTCTCTCTTTCTCTCTCAAATAAATAAATAAAATCTTTAAAAAAGAAAAAGAAACCTTGACATCTGTTTCTCTCTAATCTACGTTCACCAGGCACTGTCCACGCACTGTCTTCACCTTCCCCGGGGCGCGGGCCGGGGATCAGCCGCACGCTGATCAGGACTTTGGAGCCGAACAGCTTCCAGGGTGCACCCGGGTCATTGCACGCACTTCATTTTTTGTTTAATTTCTTTTTCTTAATTCGCTTCCTGCTGCGGACTCAAGAAAGGAGTTGGTTTTGCGGCCGGAAGGTGGGGTACGTGGAAATTCACAGGGAGGCACAAATCCACCGGAGCGAGTCCTCGAGCTCGAGGCCAAACGCAGCCGAGCGCAGGAGGGACAAGAAGGCCATTCAAGTGGGTCCCACCGCCGCGCCCCCTGGAGAGGCGATCGCCCGGCAAGCGCAGCCCGCGCGGCCAGCGGGCCAGGTCCGCACTCCCCGAACACTTCGCAGCGCGACCCGAGTCGGTCCCCTTGGGCTTCCCAGGGCGCCCGGGATGTCACCGAGGAGAGCCTGCCGAGGAGTGTCACCGAGGAGAGCCTGCGGCCTCGGGAAGCCTCGCGCGCAGCTGCTCCTCCTCCCTTCAAGCCTCGGTCTGCGCGCAGCCCCCGTCACCGCCCAGACCCTGCGCTCGAGCCAGCGTGAGCCTGACAGTGAAGAGCCCCCAGGGAGAAGGAAGGAGAAGGAGATCCAACCCTCTGCCCGGCTGAGGCCCGTAGCCCAGAGAGCGGGGACAGGGCCATGGGAGCCGGCAGCCCTCGCTCACCTGGGGTGGTGGGTGTGCATGAAGTACATCTCGGGACACAGATGATCACCAAACAGTGCTTGAACCGTGCCACTTATAAATAGATCGTGAAGAACATTTTAACATAATTTGCTTTCCAGGCACAAAGAACCACGTCAATCAACTCTACAACACGACAGAGGAAAGAGTCTCTGTTGATGGCTTTCTGGCAAAGGAAGAAAAACAGATTTTACAGTGAGCTAATCTTTCACAAAAAAAAAAAAAGACAAGAAAAAAAAGAAAGGAAGGAAGCTGAAACTGGGTATGCGTTTTCATTTATTCATTCAACAAGCATCTGAGTGCTACCCACGAGCCAGGAGCCAGCCTAGACGCCGGGGCCTCCACTTCTACTTGGAATCAGACTAAGACCACCGGCTCCCCGTCCCCTCAGCTGTGCGGCCCCCTCACCTAATGGGCCACCTCTCTGCGGGCCCGGAAGGGTAACCCTGAGGGTTCCGCGTGGGACTACAGATGACAGGCCCAGCATAGGCTCTCCATAAACCCCGCTTTGCTGTTAACTCTACAAGATCAGGGTAGTAAGAAACCAACAGCTTGAGTCTCCACGGCGATTCTCACAAAAACATGTCCTGGATCAGTCCACACTGCGGAGAGCTGCGCGTTGTCGCTGAGCAGGGGGAGCGGATGAGCCTTGAAGACAGAAGCCTCCCACTTTAGCAACTGCTCGACACTCAGACAGGAGACGAAAGGCAGGCAGACCCACCCAGCGGGCACGTTCACACATCAAGGGATTTAAGGGAACTCCCTAGAACAGACACCCCAACTCAGAAAGGACCAGGACTCAGGGTGGTCTGGTGTCTTTTAATAAATCTCCTTAGCATCCAGCAGGCTAGAGAAATCAGCCGGCCAAGGGAGCTTGGGCTGAGAGCTCCCACGAGTCCATCCCAGTGGATGCCTATCATATTTCTCCCTTGTGAAATGACGCTACCCTCCGTCTTAATGTTCAAACACAGGTGGGCATGCTACGATGAAGGAGCAGACTTCACAGGTCAGTGCCGTGTGCTCCCAACCTCCAGAATCCAGGAAATGCAGCACTTCTCTCCCTTCAGCTCCCCAACATCCTGCCAGCTGGGTCCCCAGCCCTCCTGCGGAAGGACAACCTGCAGGAGGAAAGCGACAGACAGGCGGGCGAAGCTGGACTCGCTCCAGGCAGGGAGGCTGACGGGCGACAGGGATGCACCAGCCCAGGTGGACAGGTGTGACCTCCAGCTGTCCCTTTCTAAGTGTACCAGCATCCAGTTAAAAGCAAGTCTGTGGGACCCAGAATCTTTGCAAAAGCATAGACTCAATTTCCAAAAAGACAGAAAAAAAGCCATAAAAAATGATTACCACCTCTTCTTCAACACAAAGTGGAACACGGAGAAAACATTAAGCACAGAGTAAACAGGGAAGATTGTGCAATTCTCTAAAAGAATTGTGACAACTCAGGGATTGTCATACTTCCTTTGAGGCAGCATCTGTGCTGAGGTGGAGAGCATGGGTCCCAGGGCCAGACTGCCAGGGGCCATGGCCTGACTCCACCGGGGACGTGGCCGTGTGACCCTGGGCAAGAAAACTCTGAACCTCACCATCTGAATTGTGAAATGGGCAGGTAACACTTACTTTGTAAGACCACTGTAAGAAATAAATAAATGCTAGGAGCTTCGAGCCCTATGGGCACACAGCCCCTAACGCTCCCCAGCGGTCCCGGGCGCTGTGCGTTACCTGCGTCCCACCGCCCACCTTCCCCCCGCAACCCACCTCCCGGCATGACCAAGGGCTGATGACCCTACCATGAAAAAGCCCTCTCCCAAACACCATCATAGGAAGATCAGCTCAGGAGACTAACAGCAGAAACACAGATGGCCCGTAATATATGAAAAAATTAAACTTGATCAAGTTTTAAAAATAGGCATAGCCTTTGAAGCAATAATTTTACATCCAGTAATTATCCCAAGAAAATAACCAGAGATAGGAGGAAAGATGTGAGCATGGGGATATTTAAGGCAACACTTAGTGGGGAAAACTTGGAAAAAGCAAATCTGTAACAATAGGGGGCGGCCCAATAAATTGTGGTATATCCAAATGACCGGACTCCGCGTGGTCATTACAGGTTTGCTCACAGATGAGTATTTAAGCACAGAAAAGGGCCCGTGACTTACTGCTGAATGAAGAAAGAACACTAAAATGTCTCACAGCCTAGATGAACTTTCGTTTTAAAATTGCTTTTTTCAAATCACATGTTTAGTATGTAAGGGCAATTTTTATTTAAAACAACTCATAATCTTTTCTAGAAGGAGGTATTACGTAATTCGTATCAGCGGAGAAAACAAATGTCTCTACGTCTCCGTTTTGCTTCCAGCGTCTAGGGGAGAAGAGATGGGACACAGATGAGAAGGCAAAGCCACTGCTGGTCCCCGTGGGCCGCATCGGAGCCTGGGGCTCAGCGGGGACTGGGAAGACCCGCTCTGGACAATTAGCCCACAGGAGCCAGGCTTTCCAGGGAGGGGAAGCAGGCCCATAGCTGCCAAGAGAGGGACAAACAGAAAACTGGACCCCCAGGGAGGCAAGAGCACCTGTAAGAAATTCCTGGTGGCACAGGGAATTGGGGGGCTGGGGGGAGTGGGCAGGGGGCGAGCATGAATGTTTGGCAGTAGATTTGATTATTTACACAGCTTTTATGTGAACCTCCTCTGAGACTCCAAAACTTCAGCGAGAAACACAGGAGAGAACTCAGACACAAGAGGTGTGCTCCCCGTGCGGCAGAACACGGAGGGGCAGGGGCGTGGGGCTGTGACCCCACACCCCAGCCCAGCACAGGCACCCCGGCTCCACAGGCCCCAAGCCACACTCTGTCCTTCCACATGGTGCCCCCATCTCCATGAGTGGTGTCCAGCCCCTTGGAGGCTCACCTAACTGCCACTCCCGATGGCCCTTCCCCAGCCCATCGCCCCCATACCGTCAGCAGGTCCATCTCTGCAGCGGTAAAACTGCCCCAAAGGCGCCCCACGCTTCCCACCACCTCCCCTGCCCAGCCCTACTCCACACGGCCAAGCCTGCCCTGGGACCATGAACCGGCCCCCCAAGTATTCCTGCCTCCAAAGAAGAGCCCAAACCCGACAAGTCATCTCTGGGTGAAACCCCACAGCTCCCAGAGGTCTGCGGGCTCCGGCATGAGGGCCTCTGCAGGAGCCCTCCGCCTGCCCGCCTGCCCTGGCTTCTCTCCAAGGCCGCCCGCTCGAGGAGCCCCCGTTCCGTAGAGGGCCCTGCCCCCGAATCGCCCCGCCGACGAGTCCTCACCTTTCCGTCTAAGCTCCCGTGTCACCTCATCAGAAGGGACACCTCGTCCACCACGACAGGCGGCACCTCCTCCACCTGCACTGGCCTCGTGCCATCAGCGTGGGGACCACAAGCACACGTGACCACAGGGCACCTGAGACGCGCTCTTGCTGCGACCAGCACCAGATTCCAAACAGTTACTACCAAGACTGAGTGTGCGTTACCTCATTCACAGCTTTTATACTGATTACATATTAAATCCGTAATGTGTTCAGATAGTATCTTGTACATGTGAGACTGATAAATAAAACATCTCATTAGAATTAATCTCCCCCACTCCTCTGCCTTCCTCAGTGTGGTTTTGAGAGCATCTGAAATCACGTCCGCGGCTCACGGCCTCTTTCCCTCGGGCAGGGCCGCCACCCACGGCCTGTGTCCCCTGAGCTGCAGCCCCACGGCCCAGTCCCCTGTGCGGGGTGGCTTTAGGAGCGTGTGGTCTGGGCCTCCTAGGGGAGGCTGCTCCCTGAGGGCAGCACCTCTGGGTCCTGGTCACCGCTGCATTCCCAGCTCCCGGAACAGCACCTGCTAGGCCCCTGCCCCGCCACAGGTACTCGGGGCACGGGTGCCGCCGGCGGACTTGACTAAATCAAGGATGCAGGAGGAGGCGAGAGCGCAGAGCCAGAGTGGCCGTGAGGTTCAGAACAGCTATCACAGCTGACATCTGCGGAGTCCTGTCCGCGTGCCAGGCACCGCTCCCCGAGCGTCGCGTAAGGGAACTCACCCAATCCTCGCAGCGGGACCAGGATTGAAGCCAAGTTGTCGGGCTGCAGCCTGCACCCCAAGACTGCCCCGGGCCTCCCGCTGACGGCTTCACACACGTGCCGAGAACTCACCGCAGGACCCTGGACCTTCCAGAGAGGATCCGCCCTTCCCAGGGGAGCCCAGGTGCGGGAGGTACAGAAACACTGACCCCACGAGGGGGGAGGAGGGACCACGGCTCAGACGGAGACATAAAACACAGGTGACAAGCTCTCTGCAGCGAGAAAGCACTCTCTGGACTTTCCCCATGATGATAACGTGTTATTTATCTGACCGCAAGGTCGCTACTCTCTACCACACCTGGGACTGATGCTGACCGCTGACACCGTGCGTTACAGCGGGAAACTGAGGTTTGGTGTTGCCCCTCTCCTCCCGGATCCACGTGGCTCCAGCCGCAAAGGTTCCAGGTACAGTCTGAATACTCCCGGCACTGGTTTTCCTGATGACCTCACTCTAGAACAAGGGTGACGAGCCAGGGTTCTGAGGCCGCTGCCGCCGGGGGGAGGCCAGGGGCTGGTTTTGCTGTATTTTATTTCAAGCTCCCCAGACACAGGGACTGGTGCGCGTGCCCGGGCTGCTGCAGCTCTGGGCCCCGGCAGCCCTTCAAGCCCCTCGTCCTCCGCCAGCCAGCCCCGCACGCACATCTGCCTCAACACATGCGCAGCCAATGCTGGCCAAACCACTCGCGAGACGCTCGGGCATCACGACGCCGTGCCGCCACCTGCCAACCCCCACGGCCAGGTGCTAGGTGCGCTCCTCCTTACCGGACTGCCCATCGCACAGAGCCCGGCACACTACAGGCCCTCCTGAAAATCCAGTCCTGCTCGTGACAGTGCGGTCCCGGGATCAGCTTCCAGCGGGACAGATTCTCCTCCAAGTCCTCCACAGAACACACCTCAACGAACTGGAAACCAGCAGTCTCCCTTGGCGCTTTGACAGCAGTGCTGAATTTCGAGTCTGAGATGCAGGAACAGCGACGAACCACCCCAAGACGAGGCAGAGGTCCCGCCGCAGTGTACCAAAAGCACAGAGCTTGGCCCCGAGCCGGGCCTGTGTAGCTTTCCTGGAGACCCTCCCAAACCGGTGTGTGGGACACAGAGGGGCCCCGGACAGTTCTGGAAGACGCAGGAATGCGGTACCAAAGGAGGGGCAGCGCGGTGTGTGGAGGCGAGAGAGAAGGACAGAGGCAGGAACCAGCAGGCTCCTGACCAGGACCACAGAGGAGGCAAGTGCCAAGCCAGGCGGCTCAGGAGAGGGATGCGGGACCAACCAGAGAACATGGGCTTTACCCTACAGGTGAGGGAGACATTCTTAACCAAGAGCAGGGGAGCGACACTAGCTTCAGGAGAAGATCCAAACGGCTTCACTGTTCCAGAGCCCTCCCTGCTGTCCACCAGTGTCTCTCACAGGTGCACGCAGGCAGGCGCACCCCACAGGCTCAGCCGGGCCTCTCGCTGGACCCCCAAGCCACCAGTGCATCTCAGCTCCATGCCTTTCCTCCCACGGCCCCCGTCCACACGGGACCTCTCTTCACCTTCTATCCCTGCCTCCCACCCTGGTCCAAGGCCTCCCTCCCCATCCCCAACCTCTCCTGCACAAACCTGCGGGTCTACCACATTTGCCCATCCTCTCCACAGACCAGAAGCACGGCCCGGTAAAGTGTTGTCCAAATATATGAATGAATAAACCAGCAAGCAAATGACTGAGCGAATGCGCTGGGGAAAGAGTGAGTAGATACTCGGAATTAGAAGGGGCTGCAACCTTGTTAAACTGCACTCTGACCCGGGAGGGACCGGGAAGGCTTGAGCAGAACACCCGAGCCAATGCCACGTAAGGAAGGAGAACTGTGTGCTCTGAATAAAATGGCACCAGTGCCCGGGGGTCTCAGTTCAGACGCACAGACACGGGTGAGACAGAAGGGCACAGAGTCATCCCGCCAGACCGCGCAGGGCCGCCAGGGAACAGAGGGCCGCGCAGGACGACACAGTGACCCAGGACACCCCTCCGTTAATGGGCCGGGCCCTGCACGGAGGAGATACGTAAGGTGCTCAGAGCTGTGACGCGGGGAAGTCCTCACAGGATTAGTCACAACCACAAGTAACAAAACCCCTACTGCAGACAACTGAAATGGCCGGGTAACAGGGCCTCAGACGCTCCACTGTGGGCCGTGCAAGGACGATGGCTCGCGAGTCACTTCCACGGCCACCAGCAGCCGTGTGTTCAAGGGTG
The DNA here is from genome assembly GCF_029215605.1 of Mirounga angustirostris. NCBI lineage: Eukaryota > Metazoa > Chordata > Mammalia > Carnivora > Phocidae > Mirounga > Mirounga angustirostris. Next base: position 762,539 of record NW_026991726.1, on the reverse strand, counting down.
GCACGGTCGAGGGAAGACAAGCACTTACAGGAGGTAAAAACAGCGAAATGCACAGTCAGGTGCGCTCCGTGTCCCCAAATCTACAAACAGGAAGACACTCACACACATGGTGAAGGCCCTCCCAGCCAGACACGAAGCTCGGCCCCTTGCACACGCGGACACACCTACGTCTGGTCCCGTGCAGCGACCTCGGGCCCAGGCCTCAGGCTCCTCCTCCTCCTCTGCAGAACCAGGGAAACTGCAGTGTCCACTCACGGGGTCGTTGTGAGGAGAGGTCAGGAAAACGATCACCTGCCACACGGAGGAGCATTAAAAACATCCGATTCGACTATTTTTCTTACTATTATTTGTGGGATGTACTGAACTTTAAACGCTGAACATCAGTAATTGTCAATTATACTTCACATCGAAAACAAACACAGGAGAGGGCTCTGTTCCTGCCCCTGGAACGTCTAGTGAAAAAGGACCAAGGAGCCATCAGAACACGTTAAGGGCCCAGAAGAGCACAAACCAACACCAGCCTCTGGCTCCTCACTCAGGCTCCTCCGAGGCCCCGTGGCCTTGCGCTGCCCTACCTTCTGCCTCTCCACCCGGGCACCTTCCCAATTACTCCCCCAGCCTTCAGATCTCATTCCTGGCCCAGAAGGTGCCCCTCCTTCCCGGGCCAACCGAGGTGGCGGTTCACCCTACAGGCCCGGCCACACAGCACATCTCCTCGGCAGTTACCCGGGCGCTTGAGGGCCCACTGCTCCCACCCCCAGCCGACACCCCAGGGGAGTTCCCTCCATTGCACGGAATTCACACGAATGAGCCCTAACCCTTCCCACGCTCCACTGTGATCACCTGCGACCCATCTGTCTCCCCGTGAAGCAGGAGCCTCTGGACTCCCTATGTCTGGCCTGGCAGAAGCTCACCATGTACTTTACTGGAAGAAAATAATAAAAAATAATTTTCACTATTAATAAAAGGACTCTTCTTCCTCTCAAGGAAGATGGAGGAGACAATAAAAAGTTAAAATGAAAATAGGATTTCTCTCTCTCAAAAAAAATCAGCCACATTGGCCAGAGCAAATTTAAAATCTCATTGAAAATAACAGTAAATGAAATGCTACATACTAAAGATCAAAAAATGGCTCTGCAAAATAGATTTCATACTTTACTATTTGGTTTAGGTAACAGGGATAGAATTTTCAAGCACAAAAGGCCCAAATCTAGAAAGTTTTAATGACTTCTGATACAATTGGCACACATAAGAAAATTCACATCTCACTAATTCAATATATATTTTATTGAGGAAATAGCCATGAATGAATGGGAGAAAAGAGTGTACTTTACTGAAGTATTTAATAGTTTGATCCAGAAGGTCATTAAAGTAAAGGGACAAGCAAATGAAACCCAGTGGCCTGCACACAGAATGAGCTCCGGGCCGCCCGAGAGACGAACAGAACGCCGGGAGGACGGGCTGCGGACTGCGACAGGGCCAGCGCCACAAACGGTGTCAAATGACTTACAAAGAACCAAAGCAAGAAAAGATCGGTGCTAAGAGTAAGTCAAAACAGGCAAATTTAAGTTGATAAGGATAAGGAAACATTTTCATGTAAGTTGACGGTAGTTCCTAAATTTGACAAGAGTACCGTGACAAAACAAGGATCAAGAAATTCATTTCAAAGTAGTGAGTCACCTGGCTGCCTCTTGAAAATGAAAACATGGTGTGCCTTCTGCCGATTCCCCACCAACACTCCCTGAAAGCCCGTTTGGCTTTGGCCCCAGCGAGCCAGCCCCAAGGCCTGAGGGACTCAAGGCCACCAGAAGGGCAGCGAGCCTGCGGCTTGGAGCAGGCTGGGCCAGGCCCAGGGAAGGGGCGGGCCGGCCCACTGGGCCAGGGTGGCCGGGGGGGATCCAAGGCCAGGCATCCAACAAAGTGACAGACACGGGTGAGCCGCACAGCCTGTGTGTGTCCAAGGCCAGCTTCACAGGCGCCACTGTGATCCTCGTGATTCATGAACGTTCCCACATTCCCATGTGCTGTGACCACAGGGTGTGCAGAGAAGAAAGGGCTGGTGCCCGGAGAAAGGAGGAGGAGGAGGAGGAGAGCACAGGAGCCAAAGCCTCCCTCAGACCCACAAACGGCGTGAGGAAGTTCCAAACAGCTCCAGTTCAAAGCACAGCTAATTCACTTGCTGCTGAATCTCAGAGTGTCACCCATACGTTGTCACTTACAGCCCTACAGCAGGATTATCACAAAGGAACAGAAGCCAGATTAACCTCCCCAAAGCATGGTTCTAATCAGTCCACTCCCCTACCCAAAACCTTTCCATGGCTCCCAATTACCCAAGGAATAGTCGACGTGTCAGAGTCTCGGGCCTCGGCTGCATCTGCACCGATTCCTGGCTTTTACTGATAAGGAAACTGATCGAGTAACTAGAAAGTCACACGGTGGCAGGATCTGAACCCAAGATCTCAGCATCTCCTCTCCACGGCCCATGTTCTTTCCACTGCGCCATGGCTGCCTCACGACCACTTGCCTCGGTTCCAAGGTCTGCCCCGCCTGCACTGCCAGCTTTCCTACCGCTGCGTTCGGCAAAGACCTGTTAGTCCCACAGTGCGGCAGGCTGAGCGCAGCCTCCCCAGATGCGCCAGGCCTCGATCACGGCCGTGCTGGCGACCCCGAGACACTGACGTCACCCCCACAGTCTCTAGGAGGAACAGGTGCGTGTGCTCGCACCCAGCTCCATCGGGGCTGGCCGTGAGGCTTCCTCAGACACGCAGACATCAAGGCTCAGGCTCCCCCTCCACGCCCCCTCCCTCGACGCTGTGCCTGCGCTTGACCCTCCGCCTGGGACAGCCTCACCCCATCTCCAGCTACTGACGTCACACCCATAAGACAAGACCCACCCACAAACGCTGGGCCTCGGGACCCTACACAGCCCACATCAAGGACACATCACCTTCCAGCATGGGACCCGGTACTTGACCACCATCTATGAAATGTCTGATGGATGAATGGCATGATGAGGGGGCCGTGCTTGCTTTCACCTACAGCCCCTCTGCTGCCCGACCACGGAGTCCGTCCCCCCGCCATCCCCTCACAGGCCTTCCTGGCAGCCCATGATAGGCACCTTTCCATGGTGGCCTCAGGGACGACCCAGTGCCTGCACGCGGCCACAACAAGCTCGTCCTACATCCAGACGCCCACTGCCCACCATCCACAGGAACGTGAGGTCAGCTCAGTGCCCCGCACTCAGGGTGCCGGGTAACGAGTCATGTCCTGAGCCACAGCCAAGTGACCACATACGATACACAACCCAGCATGGACATGCTCCCTGGGGGCCAAAAGCCACGAAGGCCCAGTTACAGGTCACACCACAGCCTGGGGATGCCAGTAGCCCTGCCCCACCCCCTTGACAGCAGTTTAGGGATAAAATCTCCCCTCAAGATCAACCTTGTCCTCCACAGGCCAACCAAGAAGCACCAAGAAGCCCAGCTATGAAGGTGGACACACAAGGCCATCAGTAGTGAATGAGCAGCCCAGGTGCACCCGTCACCTGGGACACACCATAAAGCAAGCGCAAATCACCTAACATGCACAATAACCTCATCCAACAAACACCTGCTGAGCACGCTCAGTACGCCCGATCTTACACAAATGGCATTAACCTGAACAAAACATAAGGACAAAGGATGTAAGCCTCAAAGAAGAGATGACAGGATCACAACCAAGGCACATCATCGGGAAAAGTGAGCGGGCGCGCCAAGGGCAGGGCAAACCGTGCTGCAGGGGTGGAGGGGTCCCGCGCCTGTTTCTGATTCAGTATTCCCTCTTTCTCCACATCGTAAACTTCTGCAACAACCAGGGATTTGTAGGGAGGACAACAAAACTGAAGGGTTTTATCAGTACTGCACAAAGACCTTTTTCCCAGAGAAATCATTTCGTTCCAAAGGACCGAAATATTCTGGTATGGAGAAAGATTGTAAGCGTGCAGTCCCACGATGAATCACTCATCACGGCCCGTGTGGGTCCACCCCAATGCAGAGATGCCTCTGCCCCGCCATCAGAGCACCGTCCACACACACGACATGGGGCATGCGGGGCAGAGGGGACCCCTGGAAGCTCCCTGTGTGCACCGCAGGAGCTCTGCAGCCCTGTGAGGGGCGCTAGCTTACCTCTCCCACCCTCAGATGCCATCTGAAGACTCGTCCAAGGTTCCTCTCATTCGTTTGCCTCACGTCCACGACAGGGACCCTGGATAGCATAAAAACAAGCCAACACTCTATCGTTCCCATGTCCCAGGACCCTGGCTCGCTATACCAAGCAAGACCAAGGCCCCCACAAGAGGCAGTTCAACAGAGGTGCAGGTGCACGGACTCTGGAGTCAGAGCCGCTTCTACGCAGGGGACTCACTCTGAGACGGGAAGACCACTGGCAACCTGGGCCCGCTGTGAGGGCTCCGTTCACCAGGACGGGCAGTGAGCTGGCACTGACAGGGCTCTGGCAGGACCAGCTCTCGGGGCGCTCAGTCAACTGCTATCCAGGAAGGAAAGAGCCTCTTGCCAGCCCCCTGCTGGACCACTCGGTTTCCGCCGCCCACCACCGTGCCCCTCACACACGGCTCTGAGCCTCTAGCGCGATCCTGACACCAGAGATAAAAAGTGGGCGCACCTTAGCAGCCTCAAGTACTCACAGGCGAGCAAAAGTCACAGAGCTGATGTGGCCCTTTGTCCCAGAGGTAATTCCACCCTGAGTTCAGTAACACCTCACCACAGAGCACTCCTGAACAGGGGCGACCCAAGGGTCATGGGAAGAGCTCTCTCTCTTCAGCTGATACAAGAATTAAAAGCCCCAATTTTGTTAATTGCTGTTATACAAAAAAAACTTCTGATGACTAAATTTCTGGTCATTCTTCGGCGCCAAGAACATTTTAGGTGGTGGTTAAACAACATCGTGAATGTCCTGAATGCTACTGAATTGTGCACCTCAAAATGGTTCACTGTATGTGACGTGAACTTCGCTGGATTTTAAAAAAAGAGTATTTTCCTTGAAAATGCGATGATCGTTATGCCATCTGACATTTGTGAATAAAAAGATGGCTGTGCATATACACTAAACACCATCTGCTCTCAGGCGCCCTGACACGCACCAAGTGAGAACAAGAGCACGGGAGAGGAGTGAGCGCACTGTGTTTGTATTTCACAAAGAAGCGGGGGAGGAACCTGTCTGCACACACCCTCGCACGGCTACCTGACCGCACACAGCACTTCTGAAAGCAGAGGACGAGGAGGGGGCTGCTGGACCGGGAGGGAAAGGACACTGATCGGTCATCACGTAAGCCCTTAGCAACCAATGGCCATTTTAACACTGCATAATGTAGCTTTTTCAATTAATTAAAAAAAAAAAAACTAGTAAACAGAAAATAAAAATAAATATTACCAGTTCCCAAACTTTAGGCAACAAACCCTTGTGTATGTGTTCTTACCCCTCCCCCCACCTCCAGAACAGCAAAGAACGTTAGTGTAAATTGTTACGTATTTTGAATCCTTATATTAAATGTCTAGATTGTGATTAGACACATAAATTAAGTGCTGATTTAGACAGATATGCAATTTTAATAAAAATTTTCAGTAAACGTCATTTTCAAAACATTATACAGCCATTAAAAATGATGGTTATGAAGATTGTAGCAACATGGCAGAGACTTATGACATAATATTAACTGGAGGAAAAAAAGATAAATCCATCTCTATTCTCACCGCCTCTATGGGGAAGAAAAAGGTTGGGGGAAGGAGGCAGAGGTAAAAGAAGGTGAAAAAAGTCAGGAGGGCAGGCCCACGGTGGGCTAGGTGCTACACTAACCACTTACTGCAGATTAGCTAAACAAGCCTCTGAAACAGTGTGGACACAAAGTGTCATTATAGCTATTCTACAGATGAAGAAAGTAGAGCTCAAAGAAGCTTTAAAAAAAAAAAAAAAAAAAACGTTGCATCCACTGTGCTAGTGAACAGCAAAGCACGACCAGGACCTCATGGGGCGCTCCCGCTTCCCGTGCCCGTGGTCCCCCGGGCGTTGAGGGTCAGTGGCGGGCGGCAGGTGGCCGGCATGGCTCTTCACCTTCTGTAATGTGCGGACTCTTCCTTCTAGAACCCCAGACAGATACACGGGTTACACCGTGGGTTTAAAAGTGGGTTAAGGGGCACCTGGTGGGCTCAGTGGGTTAAGCATCTGTCTTTGGCTCAGGTCATGACCCCAGGGTCCTGGGATGGAGCCCCATGTCGGGCTCCCTGCTCAGCGGGGAGTCTGCTTCTCCCTCTCCCATTCCCCTCCCTGTCCTCTCTCTCTCTCTGTCAAATAAATAAAATCTTAAAAAAAAAAAAAGTGGGTTAAAAAGATATCCTTACCTAATTTTCTTAGAATAACTTATCCCAAAAAAACGGCACTGGTTTTTTTAAGCACTTTAAGCAAATGTGAACTTTTTCCCTTTAGGACCAATCTGAACATAGTCTAAGATTTTACCAGAAAGCCTTCCATTTATATTAATCTCAAGAGCTGGCTAAAAACCAAACCAAAGCCTTACCGAGCACCATTGTCACTCCTCATAGTAAGTTCAGGATAAAGGTGCTTTTCCTCCCCTCCCTCCACAAAGCCCAGTGTGATCTTTATTCTTGCTAGTTGACTTAAAGTTTAACTTCCTCCCCGTGTTAAATCCAGCTGTAATGCCAAACGGGATTATTTTTCATCTCTCAAGCCTTGCATTTCTACTCATTAGACATTTCTTCTTATTTTCTTACTTCAACCAAGGATGATTTAATCCTGTATGAAATCTCTAACAGGGACTTCTGGGCTCCTGGTGCGCGCAGGGAGCTAAGCGACGTGCGTCCGGGGCGAAGGACGCCAGGTGAGAAGTCCAAGGACCGTGGGTGCTGCTGGCTCCGACCTCAGGTACCTCCTCCTCCTTCACTCCATCTGTCTCCTCATCTACAAAACCGAGATCACGGGGGGGCTGCCAGATCCATCTGTCACTTAGGGTCAATACCAAACCCGTGAGGTATTTTCGTGGCACAGAGCTTTACAAACAAAGGCCACCATCCTCACAGTGACCAAGGAGTGCCATGTCTCGTCAAGCAAACGGCTGCCACTGACAGCACCTGGAGTCCCCCAAATCCCTGTGTTAAAGGCGGACTTCCAGCGGGATGGTGTTTGGAGGAGGAGCCTTCGGGAGGTGAGTGGGTCCTGAGGGTGGAGCCCCATGAATGGGATTAGCACCCCTATAAAAGAGACCCCGGGGAGCTCCGTCTCCACACCTGCCATGGGAGGACACAGCAAGAAGGTGCCATCAGTGAGGTGGGTCTGCACCAGACACCGAATCTGCCGGCACCTGGACCTTAGACTTCAGTCTAAGAAATCAATGCCTGCTCCTAGAAGCCCCCAGTCTGTGGCATTCTGTTCCAGCAGCCGGAATGGACTCAGATAACAGTACCGTCACCCCTACGCGAGAGCTGTACTTCTTCCCTTTAACGTACCGAAACCCAGAAACCCACAACAGCTCAGAAGCCTCTCAAAGCCAAGCAGCACCTGGAGCCCAGAGCTGGGCGGACACATGTCCTCGGCAGGGGCTCCCAGGTCCACGATCACCAACATGTCCCTCGCAGGCCGCCAGGCCGCCATTCCAGACCCCGGGGGGACCCACCTGCCACAGATACCACCTCCCCCACTGGGGCTCCCATCACCTCTCCCTCGGGCTCAGGGGGACAGCTCACCATTACACCCAACGCCCCCAGGGGGTCAAAGTGCATCAGCAGCTTTTCCTAAGTTAACACGTGTTGACTGCCATCCTGAGCCTGACCTTCTTCTCAGTTCCACGTAGCAGTTCTCATGATCGGGGGTCATTCTTTACTTTCATGAGAGATTCCAAGAAACACAAACCATCTCCAAACAAAAATATCTTTTTTTTTTTTTTTTTGCAGTTTCCAGAGCTAGACACTTGGCTTGCAATGGTCTGTGGCCCTTCGGAGTCTCTCCGTTTCTGGGAACAAAGCCGGACACCAAGGGGAGCTCATTCTAAACACTGCTGTTTGCCTGTGAAATTCACAGTGTGCCCATTCGCTCCCTCCACACCCGATATTCCACAAACATGCAAGGCAATTCATTCTCTGGGTCTTAGACCCCAGCACACAGCCCCTGACCTCAAGGAACTGGAAATCCACTGAGGTGACACAGACCCTCCAGTCTACCTGAGTGGCAACACAGGTGGCTGCCCCCCAGTATCCATCTCCTCCCTCTTCCCTGCTACCAGAACCCCAAGTTCAAAGTGCCAATGACGGAGCCCACATGAGAGACTTACTTGTCAGGATCCCCTGCAGCTAGGGATTGACATGGGACCCAGCTCTGGTCAAACTCTTTCCTGATGAGAATACAGACGCTGTGGTGGCCTCACACGGGATGATGACCACCATCTCATGGCCACGACCTTAGACCCTTGATGACATGGCAGTGACCAATGCCTAACGGATACCTACCGGGGGCATCTGGCTGAGAAAAATAACCCCTATTCGTTTAAAAGTCCCTGAGTCTGATCTTCTGTTACCTGCAGCCAACATGAACACTCACCAGGCCCCCTCAACAGGAGGCAACCCACGTCAGCCAGTGGAGCAGAGACGCGGATCACCACCACAGGGATGCCCTCCAGCACTGTTTCCCAAGACCGCGCCCGCAGCAGTCGCCGGTCCCTGGAAAAGGAGGGCAGGTGACTGACCGTCCAGAGGGAAGACGGGCGTAACGAACCATCGATGAGAGGCAGCAAGTTCCCGGAGCAAAGTCGGGAGCCCAAAATGCTGCAGAGAGCACGGGGCAGTGCCCCCTTCCCCGCTCCCCCTCCCCGCACACAGCGCAGGCTCCACGGTCTCCCCCCACTGCCCAGGCACACACAACACCCTAATCTACAAAAGGAAGTATCAGAGACAAAAGACAAACACGTCAAAGATTGATTTTTAAGACTGCAACTTTAAAACCATAAAGGAGACTCACATTTTTTTAACATTCACTTTTAAGATTATGCACAGAAAACCATCATTCAACAGAGCTCCCTGCAGGAGCCCTGAAAGGTCTCCTAGCAAACTGAGGGTTTACTCAGATTCTGAAGGAAATCCTTCCTTTCACCGAATCACGCTCGATCTGGTGTCTCTCCAGCTGACTGCTCCTACAGGCCACACCAACCCCGCGGCCCTGGCGAACCGCGGCGCGCTGGCGCTGGGCCCGCGGGTCCCCGGGACCCTCCTGCTCCAACCCCAAGGCCAGGAGGCCGCCGCGGGTGCGGCTGACACGACGCCAAGAGCCCCCCTGCCGGAGCTCCGAGGGCGGGCAGGACGCATAGACCGCGGCACCGCAGTGGCAGTTTTGGTTTGTTGGTTTTATCATCTTTCCTGTTTCCCTAAGTTCCAACAACATCCAACAACATCTCTAAGTTCCAATGCTCGCAGAAGCACTAGGGTTGAAAAATGAAGCAGAGGAAGGAATGTGCGTGGGCCCCCCACCCCCGGGCATGGAGGAGGGGCGAGAGTGGGGCCAACACCGGGCAAAGGCTCCGGAGGCAGGCGGGTGGGTCGGGGGGCGGATGGGCAGAGATCGGAGAGAGCACAGGGCACGAACACCATCCGCAGCGAAAGGAAGCACAGTACGCCGCTGAGCCATCGTCTGAACGTTAGGAATTACTCGCTGAGTAATTGCTTTTAAAGAAACAAAACCAGAGATGGAGGACGGTGTTCCCCGAGGAAGAGGAGACGTGTCTAACAGTTGCTCAGCAACACCAAGGACAAGTGTCTACCACGGGACACTCCCTGGGCCAGGCACCGAGGAGGCAGCAGCGCCCGGCCCCCCTGGAGGGATGGGGCCACAGGAACAAGCAAACGGACCAGTGGGCAGAGGGCGAAGGGTGCCCCGCAGGGAAACAAGCCGGCTGAGGAGGGAACGAAGAGGGTAAGGCGTTCTGGGGCAGGCAGGACGTGCTGTGGCCGCCCACGGCTCGGACAGGAGAGCTGCATGAGCAGCGGACGTGTGAGCAGAGACCGGGAGGAAGTGAGTCATGCAGAAATCCAGGGCAGAGGGACGGCAGCACCGAGGCCCTGGGCACGGACGTGCTGGTCTGTTCTGAAAACGGCGGGACACGGCGAGGGGTGGAGGGGAGGAGAGGAGGCCAGAGAGGGACCAGGCAGGTCCTGCGGGCCTTGAAGGCTGTCATGAGGCCTATGGCTGGCCCCTGAGTGAAAGGGGAGCCCTGGATGGCTTTGCAAAGTAGCTAATCCGGACCTCACTTCCAAAGGATCACAGACGCCACGTGCAGCACGGCCCTGGGCACAGGGGTCTGCCAGGGGCCCAGTGAGGAGGCCACTGTCACCAGGCAGGAGGTGGTGGCTTGGAGCAGGGCGTGGGGCAGAGGTGCTGCCCATATGAAGCCAAGGAGCTGCGGTGACTGACGGGCGGTGGGGTTGTGAGGAGACAGAGGAGAGCGATGGGAAGGGGGAGCTGCCGTGTGCAGAGACGGACAGCACAGCAGGGCGCGGGGTCAGGGGGAGAAACTGGGGCCTTGGGAATTCAACTCAGCTGACACCTTTAACCCAGAAACCACCTTTAAAAATAGATGACCTGATTAAGAACAAGCTCCCCTCAGGTATGTTCCCGAAGAAAGGTGCCTTGCCCCGTGTCCCTGCGGACTTCAGAAAGATGCTACAGGGAGAACCAGACACAGGGGCGCTGCAGGAGGGCCAGGTGAAAGGTGCAGACACGGATGGGACTGGACAAGCCCAAGAAGCCTAGACCCACGGGCTCTGGCCAGCCGGCCACGTCCCATGTCACAGAGAGGGATGGGGACCCCACGGCGGCCCGTGTCCTTGCATCTGGTCACACGGTCGGAGAGTGCTGCTCAGCGCATGGACATGGGGACCTCGAGAGGCGGGGGCCATGAGAACAGCACCAGCAGAGCCCTGCGCCTTCACTCCCATCCCAGCGCTGGCCCCACACCTGGGCTGCAGGCAGGCTCACAGACTCGGGCGGTCTCAGGCATTCGGCAGCCCTCTTTTCGAAGCTTCTTTGTTTCACTAAAAGTACCTTTTCCTCAAACCACAGAAATGAGATAACACCGGGCCTTCGAAAGACACCTGCCCAGGGTTCCTGACAGCCTGAGTGGGGCATTCACGACTTTTCCCCTCTTCACACTCCTAGGTACTTCCCAAAAGCCCCACTGGAGCCACAGGGTAAAGAACCACACTATCCACACCTCGGATAAAAAGGGGAGCCAACAAGAGGGGGTGGGATGGAGAGAATCCTGAGCAGAGGGAGAGAAGAGGGGGGGCGGCAGAGAAGCAGGAGCAGGAGGGAGGGGAGGCGGGGACAGGCACAGAGGCCAAGGGGGGAGCAGAGGCAGCCCTGGGGAGAGGAGCGGAAGGAGGGGGAAGGTGGGGGGAGGGAGAAGAGTGGGAGAGAGGGGCAGGGGAGGAGGGAACAGGGGCAGAGGCCAAGGTAAGGTGGGGGAGCAGGAGCAGGGGAGGGGTGGAGCAGGGCAGGGGAGAGGAGCACCCCTTCCCAGAGACCAGCACCTGGCTGGCCAGGCCTGAGCGCTGAGCACCCAGACGGCGGCGCTGCTGCTCCAGGAGCGGAATAAAGCACAAAGACCAGCTGGTCCTCAGTTTCCTCCCTGGGGCCTCTGCTGTTCAGGGGCTCCCAGTGACACCCGGGATTCAGGTCCAAGGGCCAGTCCTCCCAGGGAGATCCCAGGAAAAGTCGGAGCTAGCTGGAGCTCTCACCTTCCAGCTACCTGGAGCCCACCTGGCCCTCAGGGCACCCGAGCGGGCGCACACACCTCCCGCAGCGCTGGGCGGTGGTTGCCCCTAGAGGGGGACGCTGGGTGCAGCTGCCCACCGCCCGGACCCCAGGGAGCAGGAGTGCGGCCACACGGCCTTCAGAGGCGTCCCACGACGCCCAAGACAAGCCCTCTGCTCCAGGCTCTCTGACAAGGCCCTCGGGAATGAAAAGGGCCCCTCCTTCCTCAGGACCCCGAAGAGCATGGAGAAGGCCGGAGCCCGTGTCCTGAACCAGCCCCCATCCTGCGTGGCCCTCACTGTGGGGCCGCAGGGCCCGCCTGCTGAGCCCAGGACTCAACCTCCTCAGCCGCAGACCAGGCTCAGCTCCCACCTGGAGCAGATGACCTGCTCATCGGGGCTTGGCGACAGTCTGCGCACAATCGGACTCGCCTCATCCATCGAATGCTCTCACCTACCGAGCATCACGGCTTAGCCCAGCCGACCTTAAACGTGCTCAGACGCTCATGCTAGCCCACGGCTGGCAAAACCAACCAACACAAGCCGAGCCCACACGAAAGGGTTGAATGGCTCATGTAATCCACTGAACACCGTACAGAAAGCGAGAAGCAGCCTGGGTGCCCGCGTAGCGCTGCTGACCCTCGTGATCGCGAGGCCGACCAGGAGCTGTGGCCGCTGCCCCTCACCACGGGAGAGGAGCGCCCGCGGAGCACTAGCCCGGGAATCACGAGCCCGGGGGAAGATCCAAACTCAAAATTCCAAGTACAGTGTCTACTGAACGCGCACTGCTTTCACACCGTCATAAAGTCGAACCATCGTAAGTCGGAGGCTGTCCGTGTATATAAACACATCGTAGCCACCACGGAGTGAGGACCCAGAATGGCAACAACGTGGAATTATTTGTCCATACTGCTTTCCCCAGCTTTGTGTAACAAGTCCCTCTCTCTCTGTGCACCAGAAGCCCCCTCCTCACAGCCCCGAGGCTCCCACTATGCCATCTTGGCATCCCTTGCTCCCCAGTCGAGCCAGCTTTGTGTCCAACCAGCTGCCAGCCAACCCCCCCCCCCGCCGGCCTGCCCTGCAGCCCCCAGGGAAAGCAACCGCCTCACCCACCCACCCCCAGCCCATACCCTCGGGCCCTTCCCCAGTCTACTCCCCTACTTCCTTCCCTGCCCTTCCATCCCTCCCCCTCTGCACCCCCAGGGGCTGCCCGCGGACCCAGCCCCAGCCCAAAGCTGCTGGAGACACCCTGGCCAGAAATCTTCCATGGCCCTTCCTTCCACAGAGGAGAAACCCTGTTTCTTCCAGATGCCCTGTGCCAAGCTTTGCTTCCCTGGTTCCAAACCTCCCAGAGGCTTCATGGTGAGCTCCTTCTTCTGGCCTTCAGAGCCCTCAGGACCTGTCCTTTCCTGCTTGCTGGCCTCTGCCCCCTCCCGACCCCTCCCCCGCCAGGCCTGGGCCTCAGCAGCTGCTTCCAGTCCTCAAGCACTAGCCCTGTCCCAACACCGACCAGCCCCTGGGAGGCTCCGGCCCACCTTCAACTTCATCTTGAATTAAGGTGCCTACTCCAAGCGTCTTGGCTGATGGCTCAGCTACAGCAGCACCCGCCCACCGGCTTTGTTCCCCATGTGCACCTTAGCACCTTCTGTGAGTTTCTGGAGTACTGAGTGTGTGTGTATGTGCCCCCACCTGTCTCCTCACACCAGAACGTCAGCTCCTGAAGAGCAGGGCCCGGGGTTCTGGTTCCCTGTTTCTCTCCAGTGCCTACACCAACAGCAAGTGCCCAACGAATCCTGGTTGAATGAGTAAACCCTGTGGGCACTTTCCATAAATCACCTCTGGGTCACAGGATCCTGCAGGGTGGGCCACATTTCCCCAGTCACCTGCTGAGAGTGGATTGCAGAGCCAGGGCCTGGCGCCAAGGCTGGACTGCCTCCTCCTGCCACCCCGGCCCCACAGGGCTGTCCTCCAGCCGCGGGCCCTGAGGGGGCAGCTACCTAAACCTCACTTCCAGGGTGAGCGGCTCCACTGACCCCTTTCCCCCAGAAAACACCTCTCCTCCCCACCTCCATCTACAGGGACACTCTCCACCCTCAGGCCAGACTGGATGCTCAGGCGAGGGAGCTGGAACGAGACCGTGCACCCAGTCTCGCTCCCCCAGTAGTCACGGCTGAAGGCCCAGAGACCCCATGTCCTCGAGCCCCACCACTGAGACCGGGCGGCTCTGTGGGCCTCCGGACCGCATGTTCTGCCCTCGGCCCAGTCCCGCTCCCACGCACAGACGCGCGCGATAAAAATGAACGTCCCCAAGTGTCATTTTCTTGGGCTTCAAAGCAGCAGCCTTTTGCACGAGTAAATATCAAGTCAATGCTAAGAGCAGAATGAGCTGTTAAGTTCTATTTGCTACTTTCATCCCCAGGCTCATAACAGAGCACAAGCTAAACAAAGAAAAACAGCTCTCCGCCGACGAGATGACATTCAGCAGGTAGAATCATTTCTGTGGGCACTTCTCACATCAGTGATTTGCTTCTCCAACATTGGCAAATATTTGCCACTTATGTCTTTTATGTAACGTGGAGATAATATATTCCACTGTCTTCCAAGGCTATCTTAAATGCCTTATAAAAACAGGCAATTTACTGGCTGTGTTTTCTCCTGCCACTAAATACAAATCCAGTAATTGTTTAACTTTGAAAGCTTTTTGGTGTGAGATTTGATACTTAAACAGAATGCAAAAGACAGAAAACACTCGTAACGGCACCAACCCAACAAAAGAATCTTATTTTTACATGTTAACCTTTCCTCCTGCCCGTGCATAGCCGCTTTCCCCATGAGTCCTGAAAGCTTTGTTCTGAAGTAGGATTTTAATGTCCACAAGTTAGTCCACTGACAAAGGCCACCAGAAGACTAACGGGGGCTCAGCTCCTGACCCAGAACTGCAATTCCTATCAGTGTATCTTGTCTTCACCAACTACCTCCGTGCCCCCTACTGTCAGAAACCGCTTAACTCAACCAAGAGGACACGTGCAAGCCACCTTGACTCGGCAGTGACCACAGCGACCACGTGCATCGGTGCTCTGAAAATCAAGGTAAGGGGTAAAGAGGCCAACGCAAACGAATCAGGCAGATGAGTAGCACCGTTCAGCGTTCACTGTGTGCTGGACCCGCTCCTAAACACTCCGTATGCATCCCCTCCCCGGGTGTGCCCCCTCAGCACAGCCAGCACCACTGGGCAGGCGACCGAGGACCCCAGAAGCGCTCCAGGCTTGCTCCAGTCACGGGGCTGGAGAACACCGCCCCGCACTCCCAGCCAGCAGTTGTCCCAGAACCTCTGCCCTCCCCACACTCTGGCACCTCCCCACACTGCCTCGGGACACAGGTGTGTTGGCGGGCTGGAAAAGCAAGTGGCCAAGGGACGGGCTCAAACCCCACGACTAGACTCCTTGGCGCCCGATCCACCTGACTTCCCAGCGTCCTGGTGAGATTTCCACCCCAGCTCCTCCTCTCCCTGACCCACGTTTCGGGACGCTCGATGCCCATCGCTAGTCACCAGAGCGGGGTGAGGATCACAGGTCCAAGCCCGCTGCCGTGACACAAAGTTGGGAAGAACCGAAGTGCCCGTCGGAGGGGCGGTAAAGGAGTCCCGGGCACACAGCCCGTGCGGGCCGCGCGCGTCTCTAGCGCTACCACGGGAAAGACGCTGTGAGGTTTAACGTGGGGGGCAGAGCAGCACCACCACGCGTGGGGGGAAACATGCACAGATGCACGGACCCCGAAGCGCCGCTCCACACGCGACTTCTGAGCTACCACAGAAGAGTCACGTCCGCCTCCCGTCCCCGTGCAGGACCTGACAGCCGCCATCTCGCCAGTCATCGCATTCCCTCCTGAACCCGAGGGCCAACCCGCCCCGTGGCCTCCCGCCACGGTGACAGACAACACAAACCTCATAGGCGACATCCCTGCCAAACGACCGGCCTGAATCTCATCAGGAGGATACGAGACACCCCCGCTGAGGGGCGCCGCACAACAGCTGGCCTGCCCTCCTCAAACGCCCTGGCGCCCGGGAACACGGTGCACGCTGGGACCCCCTTGGCTGACGGGGAGGACGGGCGGGGCGACACACACTGCGCACATCACTGGGGCGACTGGCAGGAAGAGAATGTGCACCGCGGATGAGCTGAGCGCACCATCTCGCTGTGCAATGTTCTGACGGTGTCTCTGTGCTTGGGAAACAGACAGTGGTGCTCTCAGGGGCCCAGGGGTCCAGGGTCTCCAACGGACTCAAACGGTTCGGGGAAAGCACGCAGACACACAGGCACACGCACAGGATGAAGACGGGGCAAAGTACAAACGATTGGTGAAGACAGGACTCGCCTGTACCGTTCTTGCAACTTTCGTCTACATTTGAAATTACATCAAAATAAAAAGTTTAAGACGTCACGTGCATCGTCATGTGCGTGATCTGACCCCAGCGCCCTCAGCAGCTCAGCGTTAAGAGAACGAGAGGCCTCCCTTCCTGTCCCTGGAAGAAGACACCTGGAATCACGCGAAGGAGGGAAAGCAGGCCTGGGGAAGAGGAGAGCGACACGTTTTTACCGCACATCCTCTGGTGCCGCGTGACTGTCTTACGTGTGCGTGAGCAAATCAATCAGGAAAATGAAAACGCAGAAACTCGCGGGAAGGAACCCTTCTGCACCCACAAGGGGAGCAGCATCCTCAGGGACGCGGCCTATCCTTCAGCTCCATGCTCTCTCCGCCTCCGCCCGCCTCCCTGCTGGGCAGCCCAGCCGCGTGCCTCACGCGCCACCTGCTGGCGGAGCGGGGCACTGGGGCTGAGGCGCGCCAGCCCTCCATGCCACCCTGGCACCCACCCTCCACCATGCGTGATCTCGTGACCGCGGCCACATCCCACCTTCCGGAGAGCCCCCGCAGCCAGCAAGATGCGCGATGCAGCGTGGCACTCCGCAAAGAAGAGACGTACCGAGGAAAGGACGCAGCTTCGAGGGGAAGCCCAGCAAATGGACTTGGAGGCGAGCACCCGCCTCAGAGCCTGGTGGCAGAGCGGCCCCACGGCCATGGTGACCCCCGAGAAAAAACCAACTCCAGGAGATGGGGCGGGAACCAAACAAAGTGAAGAAAACATGCCGGCTCCTGGCCGCCGCTGTCAGACTCCCACCGACCCCCTCCTTCCCGCAGAGCTGACTCATTACCCTAAAATCGAGGCCCGGAAAGGCTTCACACAGAAACCCTCAGGCTACAGAGGAGCAGTGTCTGGCCCAGTTAAGCTTCCAGAAAAGCCTGTAGAGGTGGGTGCGTCGAGGTGAGAGCAAGTCCCAGCCCCTCCGCAGGGCTGATCCCTCGCTGACTGTACGGCCTGCTGGCCCTCCCACCCCAGCCCCGCCTGGGCTCCCAGGGTGTTCACGGCCTATCCCACACTTTACACCAAGGAAGGTGTAAAGTCAGCAGCACTCAGGACCCCGGTCACCAGCTCTGTGTCCCCACGAAGACTCTGAAAAGCAAGGACACCAAGCTGGCCAGTCCTGTGGAGCAAACCAGTTCAGCCCCAAGAAGCCAAAGGTGTTCAATCGGAGCATTAAAAAATAGAACAGAACAGAAAATACCGGATCAATGGCCCCGGAAGCCCATGACCAACACACAGCTGAAGTAAACCTCAAGGACAAATGGCTCATCTCTGTGACTCGCGCAGGACGGCACAAACACATCGCCCTCTGACAAAGTAAACCACACGTGGTGGCGCAGGTGCACGTGCCCTCCGCCAGCGGGGGACTCACCGAGGTCTGTGTTCGGGCCGGCAAGGAGCTGCTTGAACTTGTCGAGCCAGGAGGCCTCTCGTTCACTTAACGCTGAGCTGCTGAGGGCGCTGGGGTCAGACGTGCCACCCACGGCGGCCGCCACCAAGTGCGGGAGAGACTGGGACCGCTGCAGAGGAGCAGTGTCACCGGCGCTGTCTGGGGAGAGAGCGCGCAGGGGGTGAGGATGGCCTCCTGGACCCCCCCCCCTACGGCCCTGTTCCCCAGTAAGAAGGCTCCCACCCGCGCCACCTGCCCTTCGGGAACGCCACCGTGCCACAGCCATCCCCTCCTCCCCTAACCGGCCAGTGCAGACCCGCGTGACCGGGGCAATAAAGTGAAACTAGTGAACACCGAAGAAGCCCACTGGCCTTATTGGTAGAGCGTTACTCCCTGGGAAAACAGACGTGCCTCACACAAAAGCAAAACGACAACCAGAAAACTCCAGACCCCCCCGGCTCCCCCACTGCTAGCAGGCCTGCCCAGGTGACACAACCCAAAGATCTGCTGGTGCCTGTGGGGCTCACCTGGGCCTGAGCACAGAAGGAAGCCACCGAGCCACACGTGGAGGAGCATGAAGCCCACAAAGGCACTGCACCCCTTGGATCTCCCCAAGCCCCATGAGGGAGGCGGGCAGGGACCATCACCAAGAGAAAGCACAGGAAGCTAGAGCGCATGCAAGCAGGGGAGGGGCAGCAGGCTGCAGGCCTGCCCAGCACCCCCCGCCCCAGGGCACCACCTACCACCACGCACAAAGGCCCACCGACAGGGACACACAGGGCCGAAGTGAAACCGTGCATTAAATCCAGGAACCCGGACCAGGAAGAGCCACAGAAAAGAGCCCAAGGCCCAACACCCACTCAGAAAGAGCCACCAGGGACCAACGAGGGGCCCACAGGAACAGGCAGCACCAGGCTGTACACCCCCAGGTCTAAATACCCTTGAATGGTCACATCTCCCAGAACTGAATTTTAAAGTAGAGGAAAAAACCAACTCCAGGAGATGGGGCGGGAACCAAACAAAGTGAAGAAAACATGCCGGCTCCTGGCCGCTGCTGTCAGACTCCCACCGGCCCCCTCCTTCCCGCAGAGCTGACTCATTACCCTAAAATCGAGGCCCGGAAAGGCTTCACACAGAAACCCTCAGGCTACAGAGGAGCAGTGTCTGGCCCAGTTAAGCTTCCAGAAAAGCCTGTAGAGGTGGGCGCGTCGAGGTGAGAGCAAGTCCCAGCCCCTCCGCAGGGCTGACCCCTCGCTTACAGGAGGTGTCCCCACTGGCCTGCCCTCCGGGAGGCCCGGGGCAGCGATGCTCAGACCCCCTCCTCCCCGCCCTCGGAATCTGCCACTCCGCTGTGCGTCATGATTCCTCAGGAAAGACGATGGGCGGGAGGAGGGATTCCTCGTTCTAACGCGGAACCAAACGTGCTGAGTTTTACTTCTCCGCCATCTTAGAGAGCATCCCTGTGATCTACTCCGACATGTAAGGACCACGTCGTCCTGAGCAGAGCACACATCCGGTCCCCCTCTAAGATGGGACGGGCAGGGTTTGCAAGGCACAGTGATGGCCCCTGCCCCCCGAGGAAGCAGGAAGGTCAACAGCAGGTCTCCCTGCTACTGTAAGTGGAAAACACATCCGTGTCCCCCTCCGGGGCAGCCAGTGTCCACCCAGGACCCACTTGCAGCTCAGTCCCCATCAGCGATGGACAGTCCTCCCCAGCCACGCCCACTGAGCCCTTCGCAGCCAAAGGCGCAGGCTCCCCATTACGCCAGCGGCACCCTAGACCAAGCAAAGGGCATCTGACTTCAGATACAAAGGTACAGATACCTCAGACGCTGATTAAGAAAGTCAGGACAGTTGAAAGGTAAGCAGGAGGCGCGGGGAAGGCCAGCCGGAGACCCCTGCTGCAGCATCCCGGAACTTTCAGGCTGCCATCTACCCAGGGCTGAAGGCCAAAGGCGAGGGCAGCCAGCAGGCCCTGTGGACGCTGTGTGGGGTGACGTGAGCTCCCACGGTGGCGCACCATAAAGGGACAGGCACCGACACAATGCCGGCAGTGGGAAGGGCAGGCAGCACTCTGATCAGACTGGGCCCCGTGAAACACAGCGTCCAGGCCCCAGAAACACAACTCCGCTCCGAGGAGCACAGTCACATGAAATGGCACTCACAGGTCCCTCACCTCAACAGAGGCCTGGCCTGGCCCTGGGCTGTGGGGCCGGTGCAGGGACAAGAGTGGGGCAGAACATGGAGGGGAGAGCCCGCGGTCACCAGGCCCTGAAGACACCTCAGTTTAGCTCAGCAACATTCACGTAATGACACAGGACCCCAAAGGGAAACAAAGGTAATGGGACATGGTCCCTGCCTTGGGGGAACTTGCAAACCACGTAGATGAGGTGTGCAGTCAGCCAGCCCAGCCCACCCGGCACCTCCCCTCGGCTGGGATGGCCCCACCTCCTAAGCCTGGAGCCTCACCCTACCGGTAACCTTAGAGACATCACCTCCTCCCTGAAGCCTTCCCTGACACGTCCTGGCCCTCCTCAACAAGACTGAACTGGGACTTCTACCCGTGGGTGCTTCTGGGTCCTGTCCATCACTCCAAGGCTCCATTCCACCCACGGAGGTGAAAGACTCAGATCCTTGTGTTTCCCCACTAGACTGCCTGCCAGTCAACACATCTGCGCCAGGCCCAGCCCAGTAAGAATGAGGGCTGACGTGGTCGTCTTAGCGCCAACACCGAGTAAGCCATCCCCACGACTAACAGCCCACCAAGGGAACTGAACACAGGCCCACGAGTTCTGCGCACCACTGCCAGCCACCCGTGGGGTCGGCTCCCTGAGAGGCCACCTCGGGCTCCAGAGCGGCCCTCTCCCCCTTGGCACTGTGCACGGTCGGGCCAGAGAGTCCCCTGGGGGCCAGGCACCCTGGTCTCTGCCTACTTCATGCCAGGAGCACACACTCCCTGCCTCAGATGTTAACAGGAAAGGTCCTAAAACAGGACCTCATGTCCCCTGGGGGCGGCATCACCAGCGAAGAGGCCCTGCTCTCTGTGGGGAGGTCAGCAGCTAGCAGCAGGCCCTGGCCTCAGACGCCCTGGACTTGAACCCTACCCCACTGCTCAGCATGCTGGGCGAGCCACGTGACCTCCCTATACCTCCCCCGTAAGCTCTCTCCTAGACTGGCTGCAAAGTCAGAGGGATCTGTTCATGACGAGGGCCCGAGACAGTCTCTGCCCCACAGTAAGCGATGGATAAACACTAGCTGCTATCATGAAATGAGCTGCTCACAAAAAGCCTGCTCAGAAAGCAAAGCAAAGATGGTTGATGCGCAAGCGGGTGGAGGCAGAGGCAAACACAGTAATCGGCCCCTTCCCCAGCATGAGCCGCTTGGGGCATCCTTCACCTGGCTTTTACAGGAGGAGGCCACCCCAAGGCTCCCCACCCTGGCAGGATGCAGCCCAACTGCATACCTGGCCATGGGCTGAATGCTGTGAGGACCCAAAGTCCGTATGCGCAAGTCCTTCCCCAGACGGGACGGTGTTAGGAAGAAGGGCCTCAGGTTTAGAGGAAGTCAGGAGGGTGGGGTCCCCTGATGGGATCGGTGCTCCTGAGGAGTCACGAGACAGCCTGTTTCCCCTCTCTAGTCTCCCCCATGTTGGGATACTATGAGAAGGCAGCTGTCTGCGCCCCGAAGAGAGCCAGGACCCAACCATGTTGGCCGCCTAACCTGACTTCCGGCCTCCAGAACGAGGAGACCTAACTTTCTGCTGCTCATGCACCATCGGCCTGTGGTGCTCTTCGCAACAGCCCCACGGCCTGAGAGAACAGGAGCCTGCCTGCTCAGCCGAGATGGGCCCCCACCTCTACGGGTGCTGAGGCCCGCCCCCCAGCAACTGCTCAGATGGCAGGTGTCACAGAGGCTCTACCCAGGCCCCAGAGGCGTGGGGCACAGCAGAGGGCAGAGGAATCCGGGGCACCTGCCAACTTGAACAGGCACCCAGGCTGAGGGTACTGCCCGGCTGGGGCGCGCAGGCGGTAATCGGCATAGGATGCGTCAGTCTCGGGGAACCCCGACCCACTCGCAGAAGCCCTAACCAGATTTTCATTTTTAAACTCAAATACTTTGAAGTTCAGCCTATTTTGGAGAAAAATAGTTCAGATTCCAATATGAAAACTGGTCAAAGGAACTAATTCACAGCGTTCTCACCCACGAAGACGTGTGATGTTCCAAACATTAGTCAGCTCCCGGGAAGGGTTTCTGAAAACTAGACAGGGGGATGAACGCCAGCTCCGTGGTCCCAGCAGGGCAAGCTGAGGCTGCCCGATGCCCTCTTCTCTCCTCTGTAAACAAGGGGCAGTCCCCCTGACCCCCAGAGACCCTGGGAGAGGGAGGCCGTGAGTCCGCCGCGGTGCAGGCCGGCCCCTCTGCCACCAGCTCCCCACGCCTCACTGCCTCACCTCACAGATGCTCACGTGTCACCTTCTCAGGAGGGCATCTGGACGCTCTGACTGAAGATTACGCCCCAGGTCCAGGCTGCTGTCGCCACCTCCCACCTCTGTCTCGACCCAGGGCGCTTGTCTCTTCCCCGCACGCTCCAGGCCTCCTTACTGACCCAACGTGTAGGTCGGTGCTTGTCCCCCTCACCAGAACACACACTCCAGGCCAGGGACTTCCTGGGGGCACCCCAAGCCCTAAGAGTCTGGCCCATCACAGAGTCTCATCAAACACTGTGTTGTTTTACATCATAGACACCCCCAAAAACAAAAAGCAAAACTACTGAGAGCCATCTCCAGAAAGGCTACTGAGCACCAGGCACGGGGTACAAGACAGGCGCTGATCGCATCCTTGAGTTTATGACCTGGAGGCAGTCATTCCACACCCCAGACTCTGCCCCCTACAGACTCTGAGCCACGTGCAGGTGTCCCGGCGGGGGAGGGGGTGTCATTGGAAGCTGCCGGAGGAGGTGCAGCCTCTGAACGTGCAGTTGGCCTGGCCCCTGAGCTGGAAATGTCCCCCTGGGACAACCGGGGCACACTTAGAAGGGAGACACAGTCCCCTGGGGCCTGGTGCTCACTGTGGGCCTCTCACAGCCAGGCCACGAAAGCCACACACCACACCCTCCACCCGGAGGAGAGAAGCACTCAGCTGGGGACACAAAGAAAAGTCTACGGCTTCTCCTGCCTGGGAAGGCCTGTGGGCACGTGGATCACAACCTCAAGGTCTTCCAAGGGCACGAGCTCCTGTGGCAAAGAGGACGGAACGCCCGCTAACCTCCCGCACCGAGAGGCCTCCAGCCCCTCTCCCTCGCAGCACTGCCCGTCATCTCCTCGCGCCCCCGCCCACCTGCAGGACAGGATGTGTGGCTCTCGCTGACAGACTTCACCAGCCGAGGTCACCGCTCGGGACATAAGGAGGCTCTGCCGAAGGCTGTGGCTCCTGCTCGGGGCCCGGCGCCTCCTGCGGCTTGCGGCGCTCCTGCCGCTGGCTGTGGTTGCGCAGGACGCGGTGGGCCGTCTCCATGACCACGTCGGTGTTCAGGCTCTCGGCTGCCACGGCCAGGAGCCCGTCATCGTCCTCGCCGGCATCCCAGGCGTCGCTGGTGTTGCTCTCAAACTCCGGGAAGGTGCTGATGCTCTTGGCCTTCACGGGTGTGGCGGGCGCCTTGGGTGCGCCCTTGAGCAAGCTGCAAAGCAAAGGCAGACTTCAGCTCTCCCCTCGGAGGCTGGAGCGGACTCACCCCACGACCGGTCAGAAAGGAGCCCATGGATGAAAGGTGCACATTCAAGCTTCCAGTGTCAACTGAGCTGAGGGTGAAGAGCAAGCACAACCCAAAGAGGCATCCGAGAGAGGACTCCTGGGGCACCCAGGGGCCTCAGTCGATTAAACGTCTGCCTTCGGCTCAGGTTGTGATCCCGGGGTCCTGGGATCGAGCCCCACATCGGACTCCCTGCTCGGTGGGGAGTCTGCTTCTCCCTCGCCCCCCTCCCTACCCCCCCACTCTTGTGCCCTCGCTCTCTTTCTCAAATAAATAATCCTAAAAAAAAAACAGAAGAGGACTCCTAGGATTCGGGGGCAGGAAGGAGAGGCTCTCGAGGGGCAGTACCGCTGAGCAGTCTCTGCTCAGTGACAGAAGCCACTCAGGAGGAACCCCAGCACCGCAGTCACGGCATTCACAGGGAGTCCCCAAACCTCACACGGGCCAGTGCCCGCAAACCTCCTAAGGCAGCAGTGGGGGCGGCGGGGGCAGGAGCGGCTGTCCTTCGGCGTGCAGACGCGACACAGCACCACTAGAGCAAGAGCCCCTGCGGGGGGCCCAGTGACACCCGCCAGCACGGGCGGGGGGTCACACCAGCCCCCTGCGTGGCTCTGGTGGAGGAGCCAGACACAGGGGCAGAGCGTGCAGTGGAGGGCAAGGGAAGTGAGCTGACCACCGAGAACAGGCCCGGGGCCAGGCCCTCCCGTCAGCTAAGGGTGTACCAGCTTCGTGCTCTCCTCCACTTTGGGCTGGGCTTCCTCCTCTGCCCTTGTCCGGAGGACCAGTCGTGCGAGGCCCTGACGCGTGTCTGCTCGAGGGAAGACCACGCTGCTCCCCTCAGGACCCCGAGGAGGCCGGCGGGTCACCAGGACGCCCAGGCGCGTGCGTGATGCAGCATGACCACAGGCCTCACTTACGTGCCGTGTAACAGTGGGTCGAAGGGGGGGTGCTGGGCGCCGTACACATGCCGGATGCTGTTGAAAAAGAAAGGAAAACCGATTAGCTTCTCTCCAACTTCCTCAAGAGCCCACACTAACTCGGGAAAAGGACCAGTTCCCAGTTACCTACACGCCTGAGCAGCAACTCTCCCTCAGCTGCCACGGGTCCCGAGGGCCCGTCTGGAAGGGATGAATGGCGCCACACAGGTCCACGCCACACACACAACGGGGCATTCAGCCTGCCGGGCAAATGGGCCTCAGCCCAGGGAGCCGCAGCCCTGACCGCATCGGCAGGGCCTCAGGCGCCGCTGCCGACGAGGCTGCTGGGAGCTGGGAGCCACTCAGCATCGCCCAGTTCCAGCAGCCTCTGCTCCCGGACCGTGTGCCAGCGGCAGGACTACGAACTAATGCTGAAATGCCCGTCTGGAAATTCCCATCTGCTGCCATTTCGTCAAAGACAGAATGCAGAATCACAAAAAGAAGATAAATGTGTTTTTTAAAGACTTAATGATTTTATTATAAAAGTTTTCTGGGGGCGCCCGGGGGGCTGAGTCGGTTAAGCGTCTGCCTTCAGGTCAGGTCATGATCCCAGGGTCCTGGGATCGAGCCCCACATCGGGCTCCCTGCTCCGCGGGAAGCCTGCTTCTCCCTCTCCCACTGCTGCTCCCCCACTCGTGCCCTCTCTCTCTCTCTCTCTCCCTCTCTAATTAAGTAAAATCTTTTTTAAAAAAATAAAAATTAAATTTAAAAATAAAGTCTTCTGTTCATCAGAGTAAACTTGGAAAACAGATGGAAACAAAACAGCCCCCGTGGCAGACACCAGGGCGGTCCACTGAGTGGCCGCACCCGCGCCCCTTCCTCGGCGGGGGCGTCCAGCCAGGGGAGGCCCTGTGACCCAGCGCAGCTCAGTCACCAGCAGTGTGGGCCCTTCCTCATCTGCCTGGAACACACATGTGAGGCCTAGAGGTTCCCCAGCCTCATGCCACCATGAGAAATGAGCAGGAGATATCAACCACCCGAGAACGCGGGCACGGCAGGAAGATGAGAAAGAGCACGGGTCTCGGGGGCACTGCAGCCCTGCCAACACCTTCATCTTAGCCCAGCACCAGAACTATAAGACAGCAAGTGTGTATTATAAGCCAATAGGGTTATGCTGATTTGTTACAGCAGCAGGAGAAAACCAAAAGAGAACAGAATGGTGAAAGACAGGTGACAAAGCCATCCTCTTGGCTTATGGAAGCTTAAAGGTCTCTGTGGTTAAGTCAACCTCACTTTTATGCGTTACACGGGGCTCTCCTTTGAGGACTCTACTTAAAAAGGCCCACCCCCAACTGTCTTAGTCCATCCCGGCTGCTATAACAAAAATACCACGCATGTGGCAGCTTATAAACAAAGACATTTATTCCCCACAGTTCTGGAGGCTGGACGTCCAAGATCAAGGTGCTGGCAGATTTGGTATCTGGTGAGGGCCTCAGCTGGTGCCTTCTGCTGCGTCCCCACCCAGCGGAGAGGCAGGGAAGCTCTCTGGGGTCTCTTTTATAAAGGCTCCAATCCCACCCTGGGGGACTCCAGCCTCAGGACCTCCTCACCCCCTCAAAACCCCCACCTCCTAACACCCTCAGTCTGGTGGGTAGGGCTTCCTGTGAGTTTTGGGAGCGCACGAACATTCAGCCCAGCCGACTTACTGAGATGGCATAAATCTCCAACTGTGTCCTAGTTCCACACTTGTGTGGTTTTATTTTTTACCCTTGAGTATTGAGTCACCTAGAATTTATTTTATTTTGCTACAGACTGTAGAAAACTTTTTTTTTTCTTTTGACAGAGAGAGAGATAGCGATAGCAGGAACACAAGCAGTGGGAGTGGGATTGGGAGAAGGAGGCTCCCCGCCGAGCAGGGAGCCCGATGTGGGGCTCGATCCCAGGACCCTGATATCATGACCTGAGCCGAAGCCAGACGCTTAAGGATTGAGCCACCCAGGCGCCTGTAGAAAACTTTTTTAAAAAATAATCCACTGCTCCAATGACATTGGTTAAAAACCTATCCTATTCCCTACTGGTTTGCAGACACTGTCTTCAATACGCAGGAGATTACTCTATGCTGGGGCATTTTTTCAGTTTTCCATTCATTCCTCCATGTCTGTGCCTGTGACACAACATTTTAATTACAGAAAATGTTCCCTTTTATATCCTAAAATGTTTCAGCAAAATTTAACGGACATTCGATAGCCCCCACGTTGCGACGGGGTTCTGAGGAGTACGAGGCAGGCAAAGACAAGCACACTGGACTCCAAACTCGCACGAACCTTTAAGTTTACCTACAAAAATAAAAAAAAATGAATTGGCGTTTATAATGTTCTTGGACAACAAAAACATGGTAAACTGGAATATTATTCAGTGAAATAGTCATCAGCTAAAAAATAAAGTGCTAGCTCACGCTGTAACACGGAAGAACCTTGAAACCATCACGCTACGCGTGGGAAGCCAGTCATGAAAAAACACCTATTCTGGGGCGCCGGGGTGGCTCAGCCGTTGGGTGTCTGCCTTCGGCTCAGGTCCTGATCCCGGGGTCCTGGGATCGAGCCCCACGTCGGGCTCCCTGCTCCGAGGGAGGCCTGCTTCTCCCTCTCCCACTCCCCCTGCTTGTTCCTGCTCTCACTAACACTCCCTCTCTGTCAAACAAATAAAAATCTTAAAAAAAAAACACCTATTCTATGATTTCACTGACATGAAATGTCTAGAAGGGAGACAGAAGGGAGACTAGTGGTTGCCTGGGTGGAGGATGGGAGACTGGGGTGACAGCAGAAGACTACAGGGCTTCTTCCTGAGGGGACAAACATATTCTAACGTTGACTGTGGCAACGGATACACCGCAGTACCACTGACTTTCACCCCTTAAATGAGGGAATGGTGTTGTACGTGAATTTTAATGGGTGAACTATTATTATATGTGAGTCTCAATGAAGATGTAAGTTTTTAAAGGCAGCACAGTTTCCACCTGGTTCTCTTGGGTTCTCTCTTGGAACCCAGCCACCAGGCTTTGAAGAAGCCCACATGTAAGCACTAGAACCACAGCTTCCAGGGGGTGTCCCAGCTGATGATGTCCGGCATCAACCTCGACAGGCGTGAGTCACCAGCCTTCTTCTGATTTCCCTCCCAGCCTCTGAACCTTCCCAGTGACACCATGGAAAAGAGACCAGTCTGACCCACAGAATCCAGGAGGGTTTGGGGGTTTGTTGTTGTTGTTGGAAAGAAAGAGTATCAGCCCACGGAGGTCATGCACAACCCCTCTGTCGTGGTCCCTTTCCAGAAATCTCTTGGAGGCTTCCCCGACCTTGGTAGAAGGTTTCCTGTTTTAAGAACCAAAGGGCCTGGGTAATTGCTCTAGGCTTTAGCTTCCTCGTCTCGGAAATGGGAATAAGAACGTGTAAGAAATGAGACAGCCATAAATGGCAGCAGCTTGATTACCGCCAAGTGACCTACAGACAGCATTCACCGGTACTATGCACCTACCTTGCTGGCTTGCACCCTTCCCTTATGTCTCAGTACACGAATAGGGCTCAAAACCAGCAGGCAGTGGGCCTCTGCCCTCTATGTGCAAGGCATTTCCATGGGTCTTGCAGTGTTACCACACGCTGCAGGCCCCTTGCCTCCCAGGAAAGCGCCAATGCATTAATTCTTCATGGGCACACCACTTGTGTTTATTGAGCAGAAAATGTTCCAGCAAAGTTCAAGCTCAGACTAAAAGGCATCTCGTTTTATCTTATTAAAATTGCATTTTTATCTGGTCTTGCATAGCCAAAAAGAAAAACAGGCTTCATCTAAAGCCATTTTAAAAGAATAAGTAGCACATCATGAAATCATTCTTTAAAAAATATGTTCACCAATAAACTTTTTAATGAATTGTACTGCTTAAAAACACCACAGTAACTCATTGCTTTAAAGAGGACCCCAGTGATTCCTCACAAAAAGCAGATACACACGACATAATGCCACTTCTAGGCACACGCCATGAAAACCCCTTGTGTAAGGATGCAGGAGGCAGGTTCAGCGATGTCGCTAACGCTAAAAAAAAAAAAAATTTAAGAAAAACTTTTATCCATCATCAACTGAAGAATGAATTCACATTATCCCTTTGTCCATTATCAACTGAGTAACAAATAAACAAACTGGAACATACACCTATAATGGAATACTAACTACAATAAAAACGAAGGAACTACAAGAACCAAGATCGGTGAACTTACAAGCCTACCACTGAAAAGTAACTTGAATATGCACAGTATGATGTCATCTATAAAAAGTTTTTAAAACGAGAAAATGAAACTATCTACCGTGTCGGATACATACATGGTGGTCAAAACTCCCAGCTCATGATGGTGATGAAAACAAACGGAGAATAGGATGGGAGCGGAGGGCTGGGGGTGGAGGGGACTCTGGGGCCGGGAAGAGGATGCAACGGCTTCAACTCCGAAGAGCCAAAGTGCGCAAACAGTCCCGAGGCCCATCGGTGGGTGACCAGGCACACGCCGGAATATACCGTCAGCTTCCAACAAGGAATGAAGGGCTGACAGCCGCTCCCACGTGGATGAAGCCTGGAAACATCACGCGCAGCGAAAGGAACCAGTCACGAAGACCACATTCATATGATCCCACACACATGAATAAGCACATGTCCAGAATAAGCAAGTCTACAGAAACAGAAAGCAGATGAGTGGCAGCCAGGGGCTGGGGAGGAGGGACTGGGGAGTCACGGCTGCTGAGGCAAATGCTCTAAAATTGACTATGGTGATGATCGTCCAACTCCACAGACTAAAAACACTGAACTGTACACTTTAAGTGAGTGAAATAGAGGACAGGTAAATGATGTCTCCACAAAGATGCTGAAAGGAAGGGAGGAAAGGGGGAGGGAGGGAGGGAGGGACGGGGAGAGGCGGAAGAAGCAGGAGGGTCTCCTCCCTGACCGGGTGTCCGGGAAGGCGGCTGTGCCACGGGGGGTGAAGGCTGGAGCAAGGCAGCACTTCTGCAACAGCCATCCGGCTGGCCTTTAAACAGGTCCGAGTCTACCTCTGCAGCCCCGAATGACAGAAGTCCCTAATGCCACCAGCCCAGAACAAAACATTTTAGTAGCTTCAAGTGAAAATGACAGACATGATATCACCCCTGAACTAAGACCACGAAACTTCAGAAGGATTCATTGGTTATCAGCAGGCCAACAGTGGGGACCACAGCTACATTTTCTGGGCGGGCGGGTCTCCATCCTGTATATAGTATACGTAGTGTATAGCGTTAGCGACCACACAACTGGGTGGCCGGGAAGGACTCTCAGATGGAAGAACAAATGCACGAGAACTCACGATGAGTCATGGACCCAACCCTGTGGCCGCACAGAGGTTCCCATCCAGCTGAGAGGGAGGCGCCCAGACCAAGGACCGCACCACACAGGGCAGCCCAGGGACAGGCAGGTGGAGAGATGGCCCCCAGGATGGCGCCCGGAAGAGCACCCCCCGACAATAGCCCCTGAGTTCTCAACAGAGCACACCCCTCCTGCATGAGGCACAGGGAGTCACCCCTGCAACGCCCCCACCAGGAAGGGGAAGGCAGGCGACAGAGACAGTAAAGCTGAGATTCACCACAAGCAGGAGGTGGGAGCGAGGGGCGCCCCCAGGCAGAGGGGGTCACAGGTGAGGGCAGGCTGGAGACACGGGTCAGCTGGGGGAGGCCCACAGAAGAGAGACGGGGGCCCCTGAACAATCACCGCTGGCTCCTCAGGACTCTGCTCCACCACCTTTACAACTCGGGGCAGGGAAAGTATAATAAAAACCAGAATCTAAAGCTGTCTGAGTGCCCATTTGTGGATGGCCAAGTGCTCAAGCCTGGTCCCCCTTGGAGAGCACCCTTCATTCGGAAGACACTGGCTGCGCACCTGCTGCAGGCAGCGGCACCGGAGCTGGAGAGACGCCAGGGAGCCAGGGACACAGGGAGAACCCCTGCCCGCCCCCGGCTCCCACGATGGCAGGCGATCATCTGAACACAGGTGAGCAGAGCAGCGGGAGAAGCAAGAGGGCGATTCTCTCCCGCGTGTCCTGGCAAACATGTCTCTGGTCTAACTAGGACGCCCCACCACCAAGGCCCTGGCTTGGCAACAAAACTGACGAGCCAGGGACCAGGATGGCTCTCTGTTCCTCAGTGAAAGGCTGGAGTAGCAGGGCTGCTTTCAGCCCTGAGACAGTGAAGCGTGAGAGGAAGGGAAAGTACGGAAAAGAAGTGTCCGAAGCACCTAAAAGGAAACCAAGAACCTATGCCGGCATTTAGGATGAAGTGCTCGCCCGCAGCTCGGGCGCGGGGCATCAGTGGGCAGGTCGGGAGCCCCCGCCGCGGCCACCACCTCCCCAGCCACCAGCCTCCCCGGCCGGGCTCACAAACGATGCTGCGCCCCCTCTGCGCTCAACATGCTTTTCTGAAATATGAACTCAATTGGCAACTGATTTACCATTAGGCTCGCTCTAACACACAGCGATGTTCCCCAGGTTTATAAAATATTCAGAAGAAGTAAGTTTTCCAAGGAAATTAACTTTAGAGGGCTTCAGAGGAAAATGCGTGAAACACCATTATCACCACAGCAAACAATTCCATCGTCCCTCCACCCACAGCAGAGTCTGGAGCTCTCGGCCCCCGCGGAGCCAGCTGCAGGCACACGTGGCCCCACGGACCCAGACCGGAGCACCTCTCGAGCTGTCCCAGCAATGACACCCGCGCCACCCCACCCGGCACTGCCGCTCAGCCTGTCCCACACGCTCTTGGCCGTCCAGTGCCCCCACGGGGCCAGAGCTCCCCGTGAAAGGGACAGGATTTGTCTCCTGTCGTGCTCCTTGGGGCCCCCAGAACCCAGCAGAGACTCGGGCAGCTGTTGAGTCGATCAGCAGGTTGCTCCATGGACAGTCTCTTGAAATAGATCTTGGAAATGAGCATGTTTACAATAAAGTGCTCCTCCACATGAGAAGAGGAACGTGTGAACTCACAGATACAGGGGACAGGCTGGTGGCTGTCTGATGTGGGGGGAGTCAGGCAAAAGGGTGAAGGTGGGCAGGAGGCACAAACTTAAATAAGTCCTGGGGAAGTGATGTGGGCAGCACGGTGACTACAGTTAGTAACACGGTGTCGCAGACTTGACCGCAGCTGACAGAGAAGACCTCACAAGTTCTCACCAGAAGAAAAGCAATCTGAACCTTGTGTGGTGGTGGAGGTTAAGGACAGGCTGTGGTGATCATCTCACAAGATATACACGTATCAAATCATTACACTGTCGCCCAAAACTCATACAATGTTCTACGTCCACGAGACCTCCACCCAGACAAAAGTGATGGGTGTGTATTATGGAAAACAGAAGATACGATGAGTAGGAGGAAAGGAGGCTTTGGAATCAGCAGGGAAAGTGTATAGCGTGGTGGCCAGCCACCCCCAAATCCCACCTTCCCTCAATCCTCCTGCCCTCGTCTGGCCTCCAGACGCACCTCGTCCAGCCCTCCCAACCTTGCTCTCCATCCCCCCATGCCACCGCACCCCCTTTCCTGCCGGCCTGTCCAGGGGCTCCTCAGACTGTTCTGCACATTCCTGACCTCCACACCCCACACCCGAGGCCCCAGCCCTGCCTTCTTCCCACTTTACGTGAAACCACGCGCTTTCCTGATGCTCCTGACCGTCTCTAGGTAAAGGGTTCTCAAACCGCTGCCTCTGGGGCACCACTGGCAACTCAGCCACACGCTCCCCTCCTCACATTAACGGGTCCACTACGGAAGTCAGCTCTGCCCCAGTTGCCACACCTCATGCCCACTTCTCACAGTGTCCAGCCCCGGGACAACCCCCACAGATCAGGCAGAAGACTAACGAGCGCACCCTGCCTCCTGCACCCCCCCACGCCCCTCTGCCACCAGCAGCTCCTGGCCCTCCTGGGCCGCCAACGTCTGTGGCGTCAAAACCCACCTGCTATCCCCACCACCCTGGATCGGGGCTCGGTCTCTCCTCCTGCCCAGGTCACCAACTCCCTCCATGACCTAATCTCCATGAATGGCAATCCAGGAGCCCAAGGGTCCCCCTCCCCTCCTCCTTGAAGCAGGCCACCCGCATTCAGCCAATCTCCACGTCCTCCTAAACCCTGAACCACTTCCCACAGCTCCACCCTCCCCTCTGTCACTGTCCCACGCGGCTGCCTCTGGTTCTGGTCTCGGCTCTGCCAGTCGGGGGACAGCTTCACTCCCCAGCTCAAAGTCTGCAAGGTCTTCCTGTCGCCCTTGGGGAACAACTGGAACCTTCCCTGTTCCTCTCCCGCCCCTCCCCACACCAACACCCCCGCTTGGGGCCAGCGCTGGCCTCCAGCCCACCCCGTCTGAACGCCCAGCCCCCTCGGTCAGGTCCCTGCTAGCCACGCTCTTCTCTCCTGTTCACCTTTTCCTCGGCTGGGCCTTCATGCAGCCACTCGGCTGCCACACAGGCCAGCCCCGGGCCCTGTCTACAGAACACCCCCACAACCAAGTACGGACCTATAGGAACGGACGGTCCTTCAAGGTCCAGTTTGAGGTCACCCCCACCCTCCTCCACCAGCATCTCCCGTCCCTCACCCACGCTGCCCCACGAACTGGGAGCGCCCCCCAGACTGCCCTGCAGGGGCCCAGGCCAGCAAACTTTAGGGCCTGTTGTGCACACAGAAGGCATCCAATAAACGCTTGAGACATTTAATGCTTCTTCGTTATACAAATATTTGAATGATTGAGCCTTTTACACGTGAAGGAGTTAAGTTCCACAGGACAGAGCACACTCTCTCAGAACCCAACAGGAGAGCGCCCTCTGATCAGCTCCTGCATTTCCCTGGCCTGACCCATCCCAACTGAGCCACTGAAAATCAGGCCGGTCTCTGAATCCACATTTGGTCTGGAAATAAAATGCCACACAGCTCTAGTGAGTGGTTCTGGAACAGAAAACTAATCCAAGAAAGAGCACAATCCTAAAGAGAAAACAAAACGGCGCCCAGAGCCACGCCACGGCGGCCCGACCCGAGGCACTACCAGCTCGCCCGGCAGACGGCCCGGCAGACGGCTACCGTCGGCGGAGGCAGGCCTATGTGCTCCTTCCCCACCCCATCAAACTGCCCAGCGCCCCCGACAGGAGGAGGAAAATGCTTTTCTCCTCCCAGAGCCGGCCTGAATTCTGAAAGCAGCGTGGCCAGAGGCCCCCTTTAGATCCCCACGCCGACAGCCCAACACATCGTCCCACCAACTGGCTGGCCTCACCCCCTGCAAACAAGTTCACTGGAAAAACTAGAGAACCCCGTGTATCAACACCCTCAAACGGACTGCCCCCTGCCTCCAATGTTCACAGTGGCGCCGAGGGACCCGTCCCCTTTCCAAGACCCTGCCGTTTGCCCTGCTCTCCACACACATCATGCCCAGTGCCCCGTGACATTCCCAGTCACCTTGCGGAGGGCTTTCCATGAAGGATCAGGAGCTCATCCAGAAGACAGGAATTAAGCGCTGTTTGTCTCCCCTGGGCATAAGCCTTAGAGCCAGCAAGGCTTATTCTTTTAGTTTAGTACAAAGGTTCACTGAAAGAAGGGTCATTTCAAAACTGGAGCAAGGTATACGCGGGAACAGGTGCAGAGCTGCTCCATGGCACATTTGAGAAGCGTATCGAGGGGGGCTGCCCACGAGCAGCATGGCCAAGCTCAAGTGCAGAGGCTGTGTGAGAAGGAAGACAGCAGACGACAGACATGCCAGCCGGGGCAGTGGGCACACACCAGCGCCGGCGAACTGCAGACCCCCAGAGGATGGATGCCAGGACGGGCAAGAACACCCAGGAGGGTCCCCAGGGAACAGAGCTAATGCCGTCGGGGACCCAGAAGTGTCCAGCTCTGCCCTGAACTAGCATGCCTGGGCTCAGAGGCGGCTCACTCGCTTAGGAGCCGCGGGCCTGGGACAGACGCAAGCTCGGCAGCACCGTCTGGGCAGACGGGAGCACACTCGGGCAGGGCTGCCACAGGGCCTGGTTCGCGGGCTCCCCGGCCGGCTGTGCGAGCCCCGGCAACAGCATCTGCAGCCCTTAGTTCACGTGACTGCAGGCGGTCCACACTGTTCTAACCACTGACGACCACGGGCACCCACCTCTGTGACCCTCAGCACTCAGGCTGGAATTGCCATGGTAACCCCCAGAAAAGAGGAAACAGCATTTCAGAATGGGGGAACACAAAGACTAGGGATACTCAAAATGAAAGTCCCCCAAGCCCAGGGCCCCACAGACGGGAAGAACCCAGGCTGCCCCATTCCCTCTGGGCCTCCCAACCCCTCCGCCTCTGGCCTGTGGAGGGAATATCAGGGTGAAATTAGAAGAAGCTGTTCCTCTCCTCCTGAAGAACCCCCACGCTGTGCAAATCCGAGCGCACGAGAACCACGTTCCTGACCCCCAGGCCAGAGGAGCTGGGCGAGGGCCGAGCCCAGGGGCCAGCAGTGGGAGCCAGCTCTGCCACCCACCCACAGCCCAGGCTTCCGGGTCTGCAAACCCCCGGCCGCAGGGAGGGCCGACGGTGCGGCGCGTGTCAGGACCCCGGCAGGAGAGAAGCAGTCTCGAGCGTGCAGTGTCACAACAAGGCCCACAGTGCCTCGTCCGGGGTGTGGCACAAAACCCTGCCCCAGGACGTCTGTCCGCAGCCTCGCTCGGCATTGTCTGCACTCCCAGGGCCCGGCACAGGGCCATCCCGACACCCGGCTGTCTGCAGGACCCCCCTGGTGGACCCATGCTGCACCCCGAAGGGCCTGCAGGGCCAGACTCCAAACTGCACATGTCTGAGCACCAGGAAGCTGAGGAGCGGTTAGAGACAGAGCTGCTGGAGCGGCCAGGGCGGGGCGGGTGTCCCATACTGGCCCCGGTCACTGTGCCACCGTCCTCCTCCGTGCTGCACGCAGGCAGGGCTAGCCCAGGGCAGTCCGGGGAACAGAGAAACAGACGTAGGCTCCCAGGGCACTTTGACTCGTTCCCACCCGTGACCTCCGACCATGTCTTCACAGCCCTCGGGGAATGGAATACTTGCCCCTGCTCTCAGTTTAAAAAAAAAAAAATGTTTAATCAAAATCATCAGGGATTTATTTATTTTAATCATTTCTGTCCTCACTTAAGATTAACCCATAAGAGTCTAGACTTGCTACATTAGACAAATGTGTAAAAGAGAAAAAACATGATTCACATCAAGTTCATCTTTCAAAATGTTTCCAGACCAGCTAAAAAGGCATTTAGTAACATCAAACAGGACCACCAAGAAACAAACAAGCAAGAGGAACTGTGTGCATAGCAAACCACCCCCACCCCCACCCCCGGTGCTTCCAAGGCGCTGGCACAGTAAGACCAACTCCACTTACAGACGGAGCCCAGAGAGACCCGCTCGCACAGGACACAAAGACCCACCCGAGAGACTCCCGGGCTCCTCGCAACACGGGAAGAGAGGAATAAGCAGGCACTCCGTCCAAACAGCCACTTCAAAAATACAAGCAAGGAAACAAACAGGTTTCTGAAAACACAAGAGCAAGCTGGTCAGGGCAGCAGATCCGAGCTTCCGGAAAAAGAGGCAGGGCCTCCACCTGGTTCCTGGACCCAAGGAGACATGAGGAAGAGCCCTCCCAGTGCTGTTCCAGTCCTTCGGGACTAAATGCACTTTGCAGAGGTGGGCGGTGAGGGGCCAGCCCACCCGGGAAGACGGAAGCAGGTGCCCTGTCCACATTCAAGGGCAAGACTCTGCAGGGTCAGGAGCACAACCCTTCCCATCCAACATCCCTCCTGCACATTCCTCCAACCTTCCTCCTCCCACCTCAGGGTTTTTCTGTGGCTGCTCTAACGGTCCTCCACACAAAGCCTGAAAGACACTTATTATCTTAAATCTGGAGGTCAGAGTCCAAGGCAGTTCTCACGGGACTAAAGTGTAGGTGTTGGCCACTGCACTCATTTCTGGACGCTCTGGGGAGAGTCCACGTCCTGCTCATGCAGGCTGTTGGCAGAATCCAGTTTCCTGCGGTTGTAGGACCGAGGTTCCCGCCGGCTGCAAGCAGAAGGCCACTCCAAATGCTGGAGGCCACCGCACCCCCCGGCTCATGGCCCCCGCCTCCACTTTCAGAGCCAGCGACAAGACAAGCGTCCATCTGCTGTTGATTCTGACCACTTTTAAGCGCTCACTCCATTCTACTGGACCCACCAGGCCACCCAGGAAAAGGTACCACCTCAGGGTCAGCAGATCTGCACCTTCCACTCTTTGGCCATGTGGTCTGGTTCCAGGTTCCAGGGATAAGGATGCAGACATCTTTGGGGTTCATCATTCTGCAACCACGCCCCATCCCTCCGGCCAGAACCCTGGTGATCGCCACCCTTCAGTGCTTCGTGGCGGCCCTTTTCTATGGCCTTCCGAGCCCTGCCCGCCTCCCACCCCTCTTCTCACAAGGCTCCCCTCCTGCCGTCCTCCTCCCCAGCCCCAGGGTCCCCGCAGCACCCTTCCCCTGCCAGGAGTGCTCTGACGCCCACCCCGCATCTCCGCATCTGTGCATCTCTGTGGGCTGGCTCCCTCTCCACCTACAGGTCTCAGGTCAGGCATGACCTCTTCTGGAAGGGCATGGCCTTCCATTGACACAGGGTCCTGTGCTTCTGCCAATGCCCCCAGATGATGACCTTCGAAGAACATACCAATGTGCTTACCGTCTCCCTCACCCCAGCAGCCTCTGAGAGCCACATCTCTTGGCTCAGCATTCAGCACGGGACCTGGCACACAGAATGCGTTCTGAACGAATGAACTGTCCCCCCAACAAGTCCTCCCCTCAGCTGATGAGTGATGGTGGCCTGTTACAATGACGGTGGAGCTCATGTCTCACCTGCTCGGAGACTCCTCGGGCTGTGACCGCTGGAAGCTGAAAGCTGTCGGAGCCACAACACCATGAGCTGTCTTCTCCTCCAGCTCCACCCCAAGCACCCACAGCCTTGCCGATTCAATCTGGGCCCTTCCTGCCTCCATCCCGCTCACAAACGTCGCCCTCCACAGGCCCCACCGCCCGCACGGCCTCCTGTGCGCAGCGCTCGCGGCCCCGGCGGACCCACGCCGGAGGGCCGCCTGCGCTCGCACCGCGGTGGGCGGTGACTTCGTCCTGCCACTGACAGCTAAGTGTGGCAAGAGTGCCACCCACAACTGCAGAGAGCAGCCGCCCCTCGGAGCCAAGTGGGTCACTGGCCCAAGAGAGAACCAGCCCCAGAGAGTCACAGACTGAACGCGTCCTGATCCCCATCACCCGCCCTCTGATTCTCGCAGCACCACCATCCTCTCTCACCGGGACGTTCACCACAGCCTCCGAACTGGTCTCCCTGCGTCCGTCCTTCCCTCCCAGCCCCTAACCTGCCATCCACCCAGAGGCCAAAGGGATCCTGCCACACCTCTCCTGCACCCCGAGCGGCCCCTCAGCGGCCCCCGGACTCCCGAGCCCAGCGCCCAGAGGCTCTTCCGCCTGCTCCCGGAAGTCCCGCCTCCGCGCGCCCGGAAGTCCCGCCTCCGCCCCGGCGCGCCGGACGCAAGGCGCGGGCGTGACGGCATTGAAGGGCGACGCCGGGGAGGGGTGTGGCGGCTGCGGGGCGGGCGGCGGGGGTCCGTGTGTCGGCGGCTGGCTGGGGCCCCCGTCCGCCTCTGTGCTCTGCCGCCGGGCGAGGCGGCGGGAGGGCCCGGGGCGCGCGGAGGCAGCGAGGGGCAGCGGGGTCGGCGGAGCGGGGGGGACGCCTGGGCGTCGCGGAACCCGGCGCAGGAAGCCCCCGGCAGGGTTTTCGAAGAGTCGGCACGAAGCGGAGCGGAGGGAGAGTCCGTCTACACTGGTGGGGCGCCGGGCGGCTCCGTCGGCCCGCCGTCTGCCTTGGACTTGGGTCGTGACCCCAGGGCCCTGGGCTCGAGCCCCGTCGGGCCCCCCGCTCGGCGGGGAGACTCTGCTTCCCCCTCCGCCTGCCCCTTCCCGGCTGGTGCCCTCGCTCGCTCGAGAGCTCGCTCGAGTGAGTGAAATCTTTGAAAAGAGCGAGTCTGCGTTGGTTACGTGGTGAAATGACAGTTGCTGAAGTTATGTTTCGGTGTTTCGGTGTTTGCTTTTCTTAACTCGACGTAGCCAACGAAGATGTGGGGTGACGTGCGTGACTGGCGCTGGATTTCTCGTGGTCGCGGACCCGGACCGAGAAGCCAGGTCCTGGCCTTTCCCGACTGCAGGACAGTCCGCGGACGCACCTCCGCCAGTTCTCTCGTGAGACAAGAATTGGGCTGCATGTGTAAGTGTGCCCGTGCCCCTCGCTTACTGATGGGTAGCACTGATGGAGTTCTTGCCGCACGCAAGATCTGCGCCGGGTTCTTTACATGCAGTACGGCAGCCGTATGCCCACCACCCCCAAAGGCTGCCCCTCCCGGGAGAGCAGAATGGCTCGCTCACCTCGCGGACACCGAATTTTATGCCCTTTCCACAGGTCCTTGCGCCCACCCTGCAACATTTACCTGACTGTTTTTATGATCTCTGTGTCCACAGGTAGCTTGTGAGATCCTGCTCAGTGGGGCCGAGGTCTTCTGCCTCTGCAAGTGTGTGTTGGATGAATGACAACCACGGGAACTCTCCAGGGACCCCCTTTTGTCACCATAGAAACTCCAGGAATCTTCTCTTTGGTGTGATCTTAATGGATCCTTGGTGATCCCCAGCTGACATACCCTCACTAGATCCTCAGGGCTCCTTCGTTGCATAGCCTGATGAGCTCTTCCGGGATCCTGTCCTTACATGACCTCAGGGAATCTCCAGAGATCTTCCAATAAAGTTTCAGTGGATCCGCAGGGACTCCCTCCTGACACAGCCTCAGGCAGTCTCCCGGGATTCTCTCCTAGTGGAGCTCAGGAAGGCCCCAGGGACCTCTTCCCAATATACAGCCCCGAGGCCTCAGAAATCCTCTCAGAGACTGGCTCCTAACAGCCTCCGGGGTCCCCTGTGGACATCACTGGGGACCTCAGGGGTTCTGTGCAGCTCTTCTGGCTCATTGCAAGAATCAGCGAGGTGACGGAGCAAGATGGCGGAGGAGTAGGAGACCTGGATTTCGTCTCCTCTCAGGAATTCAGCTGAAGAGGGATCAAACCATTCTGAACACCTACAAACTCAACAGGAGATCAAAGAAAAGAAGAGCAACAACTCTCTCATCAGAAAAGCGACCACTTTCTGGAAGGTAGGACGTGCGGAGAAGTGAATCCGCGGCGATATTCGGGAGGATAGACGGCGGGGGAGGGGACTCCGTCGGCCGCTTCTGGCAAGTGATAGAACCACGGAGCACAAAATCGGAACTTTTAAAAGTCTGCTCCGCTGAGGGACGTCACTCTGGTGGCTAAGCGGGGGGTGGAACCCTCCGGGACAGTGTGGTCTCAGGACCCTCGGGGTCACAGAAAGACCGGGGGTGCCTGAGTGCAGCAGAGCTCCCAGGGATCGGAGCAGGGAAGCTGGCTGCAGAGGCGGAGCCCAGGCGCGGGCTCTCAGCTCGGGGTTGCCATTGACCGTGATCCGCGGCACAGTCAGGCCCCTGCTCCTCCAGCAGGGACCCAACAAGTGGCACATCCAGGGAGACTCACCTTCCTCCCCTGGGAGGAGCCGCGCGGAGCGCACCACAGGGATCGGCTGGGTTTGGAGACTCCACCCGGGGTCGGGTGCCAGAGATAGAGACGCACGGTCACAGGCCGGTTGAGCACGGAGTGCAGCTGCAGACCGGGGAGACGGGAG
This sequence comes from Mirounga angustirostris, assembly GCF_029215605.1. Lineage (NCBI taxonomy): Eukaryota > Metazoa > Chordata > Mammalia > Carnivora > Phocidae > Mirounga > Mirounga angustirostris. The sequence goes on along the minus strand of NW_026991726.1, from coordinate 722,450 downwards.
TGACTGACGGCTTGTCTCTGGGGGCTCACTGAGGAGCGGGGCCCGAGTTCTCGGCTCCTCTGGGGTGGAGATTGGGAGGCTGCCATTTTCACTCTCCGCCTCCAAAGATGTTCGGAAAGCTCGCAGGGAACAAAAGCCCCGGAGAGCAAACCCGAGCAGATTACTTAGCCGGGAGGGGGCAAGGGCGGGGCAATTCCGCCTCCGGCAGAGACATTTGGAAAACACGGCAACACGCCCCTCCCCAAAAGATCAGCAAGAACAGCCAGCCAAGACCAAGTTTACCGATCAATGAGAACGGCAGAACTCCAGCGCTAGGGGACTACTGCACATAGAATTCATGGCTTTTTTACCATGATTCTTTAGTCTTTCAGAGTTAATTTTTTTAACTGTCTTTTTTCTTTTTTTCTTTTTGAATTTTTCTTTTTCCCTTTTTCAACCAACATCTTATCAATCCCTTTTTTTAAAGAAACATTTTTATTTTTCATTTTTAGAGTCATATTCTATCCCTTCATAGTAGTTACCCGTATTTTTGGCTTATATATATAAGTTGTTCTCTCTTTAAAATTTTGAGATAGTTTCTTCTAACAGATTAAAATATACCCTAAATCTCTAGTATATGGTGTTTTCTATTCCCCTGCCTGATCACATCCTCTCTCTTTTTTTTTTCTTTTTCTTTTTTTCTTTTTTCAAATCCTCTTCTTTCTTTTTTCAAAAAACTTCTTATCAATTCCTTTTATAAAATTTTTTATAATTTCCATTTTTACAGTCATTTTCCATCCCTTCATCATATCAACCCTTATTTTTGTACATATATAAGTTTTTCTTTCTTCAAAATTTTGGGAGACACTTTCTTCTAAAAGACCAAAATACACCCCAAATCTAGTGTGTGGCACTGGTCTATATACCATATAGATGATATTTGATCACATACTGATTTTTCTTTTGTTGTTGTTGTTTTGTTTGGTTTGTTTTTGTTTTTATCTTTATCTTTATCTTTTTTTCTTTTTCTTTTTTCTCTCTTTCCCCTTCTTATCCCACTGCTTCAGGTCTTTTCTGATTTTTTTAGAGTATATTTTCTGGGGACGTGGTTACTCTGCTAGCATTTTGTTCTCTCATTAATCTATTCTGCTCTGCACAAAATGACAAGACGGAAAAAATCACCTCAAGAAAAAGAACAAGAGGCAGTACCAACTGCCAGGGACCTACTCAATACGGACATTAGTATGATGTCAGATCTAGAGTTCAGAATCATCACTTTAAAGATACTAGCTGGGCTTGAAAAAAATATGGAAGTTATTAGAGAAACTCTTTCTGGAGAAGTAAAAGAGCTAAAATCCAACCAAGTAGAAATCAAAAAGGCTATTAATGAGGTGCAATAAAAAATGGGGGCGCTAACTGCTAGAATAAATGAGGCAGAAGAGAGAATCAGTAATATAGAAGATGAAATGATGGAAAATAAAGAAGCTAAGAAAAAGATAAACAACTACTGGATCATGAGGGCAGAATTCGAGAGATAAGCGATACCATAAGACGAAACAACATTAGAATAATTGGGATCCCAGAAGAAGAAGAAAGAGAGAGAGGGCCAGAAGGTATAATGGAGCAAATTATAACAGAGAACTTCCCTAATTTGGGGAAAGAAACAGGCATGAAAATCCAGGAAGCACAGAGAACCCCTCTCAAAATCAATAAAAATAGGTCAACTCCCCGACATCTAATAGTAAAACTTACGAGTGTCATAGACAAAGAGAAAATCCTGAAAGCAGCTCGGGAGAAGAGATATGTAACCTACAAGGGTAGAAACATTAGATTGGCAACAGACCTATCCACAGAGACCTGGCAGGCCAGAAAGGACTGGCAGGATATATTCAGAGCACTAAATGAGAAAAATAGGCAGCCAAGAATACTCTATCCAGCTAGGCTGTCATTGAAAATTGAAGGAGAGATAAAAAGCTTCCAGGACAAACAAAAACTAAAGGAATTTGCAAACACAAAACCAGCCCTACAGGAAATCTTGAAAGGGGACCTCTAAGCAAAGAGAGACCCTAAAAGCAACATAGACCAGAAAGGAACACAGACAATATATGGTAACAGTCACCTTACAGGCAATACAATGGCACTAAATTCCTATCTTTCAATAGTTACCCTGAATGTAAATGGGCTAAACGCCCCAATCAAAAGACACAGGCTAACAGACTGGATTCAAAAACAAGACCCATCGATATGCTGTCTGCAAGAGACTCATTTTAGAACCAAAGACACCCCCAGATTGAAAGTGAGGGGGTAGAAAACCATTTACCATGCTAATGGACACCAAAAGAAAGCTGGAGTGGCAATCCTTATATCAGAAAAATTAGATTTTAAATCAAAGACTGTAATAAGAGATGAGGAAGGACACTATATCATACTTAAAGGATCTATCCAACAAGAAGATCTAACAATTGTAAATATCTATGCCCCTAACATGGGAGCAGCCAATTACATAAGGCAATTAATAACAAAAGCAAAGAAACACATCGACAACAATACAATAATAGTGGGGGACTTTAACACCCCCCTCACTGAAATGGACAGATCGTGTAAGCAAAAGATCAACAAGGAAATAAAGACTTTAAATGACACACTGGACCAAGTGGACTTCACAGACATATTCAGAACATTCCACCCCAAAGCAACGGAATACACATTCTTCTCTATTGCCCATGGTACATTCTCCAGAATAGATCACATCCTAGGTCATAAATCAGGTCTCAACCGGTACCAAAAGTTTCGGATCATTCCCTGCCTATTTTCAGACCACAATGCTTTGAAACTAGAACTCAATCACAAGAGGAAAGTCGGAAAGAACTCAAATACATGGAGGCTAAGGAGCATCCTACTGAAGAATGAATGGGTCAACCAGGAAATTAAAGAAGAATTAAAAAAATACATGGAAACCAATGAAAATGAAAACACAACTGTTCAAAATCTTTGGGATGCAGCAAAGGCAGTCCTAAGAGGAAAGTATATAGCAATACAAGCCTTTCTCAAGAAACAAGAAAGGTCTCAAGTACACAACCTAACCCTACACCTAAAGGAGCTGGAGAAAGAACAGCAAATAAAGCCTAAACCCAGCAGGAGAAGAGAAATCATAAAGATCAGAGCAGAAATCAATGAAATAGAAACCAAAAGATCAGTAGAAGAGATCAACGAAACTAGGAGCTGGTTCTTTGAAAGAATTAACAAGATTGATAAACCCCTGGCCAGACTTATAAAAAAGAGAAGAGAAATGACCCAAATCAACAAAATCATGAATGAAAGAGGAGAGATGACAACCAACACCAAAGAAATACAAACAATTCTAAGAACATATTATGAGCAACTCTATGCCAGCAAATTAGATAACCTGGAAGAGATGGATGCATTCCTAGAGATGTATCAACTACCAAAACTGAACCAGGATGAAATAGAAAACCTGAACAGACCTATAACCACTAAGGAAATTGAAGCAGTCATCAAAAATCTCCCAAAAAACAAAAGCCCAGGGCCAGATGGCTTCCCAGGGGAATTCTACCAAACATTTCAAGAAGAATTAATACCTATTCTTCTGAAACTGTTCCAAAAAATAGAAACGGAAGGAAAACTTCCAAACTCATTTTATGAGGCCAGCATTACCTTGATCCCAAAACCAGACAAAGACCCCATCAAAAAGGAGAATTACAGACCAATATCCCTGATGAACATGGATGCAAAAATTCTCACCAAAATACTAGCCAATAGGATCCAACTGTATATTAAAAGGATTATTCACCATGACCAAGTGGGACTTATCCCTGGGCTGCAAGGTTGGTTCAACATCCGCAAATCAATCAATGTGATACAATACATTAACAAAAGAAAGAACAAGAATCATGATCCTCTCAATAGATGCAGAAAAAGCTTTTGACAAAGTACAGCATCCTTTCTTGATCAAAACTCTTCAGAGTATAGGGATAGAGGGTACATACCTCAATATTATAAAAGCCACCTATGAAAAACCTACAGCAAATATTATTCTCAATGGGGAAAAACTGAGAGCTTTCCCCCTAAGGTCAGGAACGCGGCAGGGATGTCCACTATCACCACTGCTATTCAACATAGTATTGGAAGTCCTAGCCACAGCAATCAGACAACAAAAAGAAATCAAAGGCATCCAAATTGGCAAAGAAGAAGTCAAACTCTCACTCTTTGCAGATGATATGATACTTTATGTGGAAAACCCAAAAGACTCCACCCCAAAACTGCTAGAACTCATACAGGAATTCAGTAAAGTGGCAGGATATAAAATCAATGCACAGAAGTCAGTGGCTTTCTTATACACCAACAACAAGACAGAAGAAAGAGAAATTAAGGAATCCATCCCATTTACAATTGCACCCAAAACCATAAGATACCTAGGAATAAATCTAACCAAAGACACAAAGGATCTATACTCAGAAAACTATAAAATAATCATGAAAGAAATTGAGGAAGACACAAAGAAATGGAAAAACGTTCCATGCTCATGGATTGGAAGAACAAATATTGTGAAGATGTCAATGCTACCTAGAGCAATCTACACATTCAATGCAATCCCCATCAAAATACCATCCACTTTTTTCAAAGAAATTGAACAAATAATCCTAAAATTTGTATGGAACCAGAAAAGACCCCGCATAGCCAGAGGAATATTGAAAAAGAAAAGCAAAGCCGGCGGCATCACAATTCCGGACTTCCAGCTGTATTACAAAGCTGTCATCATCAAGACGGCATGGTACTGGCACAAAAACAGACACATAGATCAATGGAACAGATTAGAGAGCCCAGAAATGGACCCTCAACTCTATGGTCAACTAATCTTCGACAAAGCAGGAAAGACTATCCAGTGGAACAAAGACAGTCTCTTCAACAAATGGTGTTGGGAAAATTGGATAGCCACATGCAGAAGAATGAAACTGGACCATTTCCTTACACCACACACAAAAATAGACTCCAAATGGTTGAAAGACCTCAATGTGAGACAGGAGTCCATCAAAATCCTAAAGGAGAACACAGGCAGCAACCTCTTTGACCTCAGCCAAAGCAACTTCTTCCTAGAAACATCGCCAAAGGCAAGGGAAGCAAGGGCAAAAATGAACTATTGGGACTTCATCAAGATAAAAGCTTTTGCAAAGCAAAGGAAACAGTCAACAAAACCAAAAGACAACCGATAGAATGGGAGAAGATATTTGCAAATGACATATCAGATAAAGGGCTAGTATCCAAAATCTATAAAGAACTCATCAAACTCAACACCCAAAGAACAAAGAATCCAATCAAGAAATGGGCAGAAGACATGAACAGACATTTTTCCAAAGAAGACATCCAAATGGCCAACAGACACATGAAAAAGTGCTCAATATCGCTCGGCATCAGGGAAATCCAAATCAAAACCTCAATGAGATACCACCTCACACCAGTCAGAATGGCTAAAATTAACAAGTCAGGAAACGACAGATGTTGGCGGGGATGCGGAGAAAGGGGAACCCTCCTACACTGTTGGTGGGAATGCAAGCTGGTGCAGCCACTCTGGAAAACTGTATGGAGATTCCTCAAAAAGTTGAAAATAGAGCTACCATATGATCCAGCAATTGCACTACTGGGTATTTACCCCAAAGATACAAACGTAGGGATCCGAAGGGGTACGTGCACCCCGATGTTTATAGCAGCAATGTCCACAATAGCCAAACTGTGGAAAGAGCCAAGATGTCCATCGACAGATGAATGGATGAAGAAGATGTGGTATATATATACAATGGAATATTATGCAGCCATCAAAAGGAATGAGATCTTGCCATTTGCAACGACGTGGATGGAACTGGAGGGTATTATGTTGAGTGAAATAAGTCAAAAAGAGAAAGACATGTATCATATGATTTCACTGATATGAGGAATTCTTAATCGCAGGAATCAAACTGAGGGTTGTTGGAGTGGGGGATGGGGTGGAAGGGATGGGGTGACTGGTTGATAGACACTGGGGAGGGTATGTGCTCTGGTAAGCGCTGTGAATTGTGCAAGACTGTTGAATCTCAGATCTGTACCTCTGAAACAAATAATGCAATATATGTTAAGAAAAAAAAAAAAAAGAAGAAGAAGAAGAAGGTAGCGGGAGTGGAAGAATGAAGCGGGTGAAATCGGAGGGGTAGACAAACCATGAGAGACGATGGACTCTGAAAAACAAACAGGGTTCTAGAGGGGAGGTGGGTGGGAGGATGGGTTAGCCTGGTGGTGGGTATTGAGGAGGGCACATTCTGCATGGAGCACTGGGTGTTGTGCACAAACAATGAATCATGGAACACTTCATCTAAAACTAATGATGTAATGTATGGGGATTAACATAAGAATAAAAAAAAAAAAAAGAATCAGCGAGGTGACAGCAGGACCGAAGATGATGGAAGTAGAGTTCACAGAGAAAAAATGGACAGTAGTTAGTGACTGGCTGGATGCAATTATAGCATCTTAGATCGGTTGTCCCTATAGCTTGAGGATGCTTTCCTGCCTCAGGTCTCCTGGGGGAAGGAGCAAGACTGACACCAAGATTGATGAAGGCTTCAGGACCCACTGAGCAAAGAGTTAGTAGTGCCAATCAGAAACAGGAGAGCAAGGGGTCAGCCTGTTTGCAGCCTACGTTTATGATTGGTTTAGGATGACTTGGGTCAAGGTCACGGATGTAAGACCTCAGCCAAGCACGAGGTTAGAGGACAGATTAGTCTCCAGACAAGGAGATGGGAGGATCCGCCAGGGCAAAGTCACAGGAATAGGTCAGCATCATGGCAACATAATCAAAACACAAAGCCAAGAAGAAACAATCCCCAGAAATGGATTTTGGCTGGGGAGCTTGGTAAGGATAGGATGTAAAAGGAGCGTTTGGTAGAAGGCCAGGTGTATAAACTGAGTATAACATATGTACAGTCTAGGAATGGGATCTCTGCAGGCATCAAACAGGACAGATGCATGAACCAGAACGAATGAGTGGAGCACTTTGTATTTATTTGTGCAACAAATAATTTTTAAAAGATTTGTTTATTTATTTGAGAGAGGGCATGGGGGATGGTGGCAGATGAGGAGGGAGAGGAAGAAGCCAACTCCCCGCTGAGCGCGCAGAGCCCACACAGGGCTCAAACCTATGACCCCGAGATAATGACCTGAACCAAAATCAAGAGTCAGAAGTTCAACAGACTAAACCACCCAGGCACCCCTGTGCAACAAATAATTTTTTTAAATTTATTTGAGAGAGAGAGAGAGCACGAGAGGGGGAGGGGGGAAAGGGAGAGGGAGAAGCAAACTCCCCGCTGAGCTGGTAGCCTGACGCAGGGCCCGATGCCAGTAGCCCAGGATCATGACCTGAGCCAAAGGAAATGCTTAATGAGCTGCCCAGGTGCCCCAACAAACAAGAAGGTCACTTTCACTAAGATTTAAGCTAATGGAAATTAAATCCAAGGACATGCCATTTCACACATGACAGATGGGCTAAAACTTAAAAATCTGTCAATGCCAAAATTGACAAGGATGTGGATTTGTGAGCGGTGCAGAATGAACTGATTCACTCATGGTGGGAGTATAAATTGATTTAGTGATTCTCAACAGCCATCTAGCAATTTCTAGTAGTTAAGGATGCATATACTCTACAACCCAGCAATTCCACCCTTGGTGTGTACCCTAGAGCAGCTTGCCCAAGTGTGCAAAGACAAGAACATTCACTGCAACATGCTGCTTTTGCTGGCAGCGGGGAAGGTCATCAAGTCATCTCTTGGAGAATTGGTAAATGATACATAGCTATCCAATAGGATGCTATATGGTAACAAAATGAATAAATTAGTTACATATATCAACACAAATGATTTTCACAAGGTTAAATGAAAAAAAAGTTGAATATGGATGCATGCACTATTTAATTCCATTCTTTTTTTTTTTTAAGATTTTATTTATTCATTTGACAGAGAGAGAGAGAGACACAACGAGAGAGGAAACACCAGCAGGGGGAGTGGGAGAGGGAGAAGCAGGCTTCCCGCGGAGCAGGGAGCCCGATGCGGGGCTCGATCGGAGGACCCTGGGATCATGACCTGAGCCGAAGGCAGATGCTAAACGACTGAGCCACCCAGGCGCCCCTAATTCCATTCTTTTAGAGTAAAAAAGAATGCTAAACACTAAATTCAGGAGAGTGGTTGCCTCTGGGTATTGGTGGGGACTTTGATCAGTAAGTAAGGAAGTCAAGGGGCTTCAGTTTTTTGATTATGCTTTATTTCTGATGGCCGAGGGAATGTATGCTGCTGTTGTTTTATTATTTATGACTTCTCCCATGTATAAAATGTTTGATTACTGCTGTGTCTGTGAGCACACTCTTGGAAAAGGATGAGACAATGAATGAGCAGCGTTCACTGAGAGGCGTGGAGGGGTCGGGACAATTGATAAGACCTGTGACTGTAGTTTAAGGCGAGCGGGCAAGATGGGACAAAATGCAAGGAGTGGCTCCAGGGAGAGGGAGCATCACAGCTGCAGCAGGGAGACAAAGATTGGAGCGCTGGGTAACAGGGGAGTCTTGGGCATGGCTGATCCTTGCGTGCAGGCAGCTTCTTGGGGAGGAGAGGTTGAACGGTGAGGGGCCACCTGGAGAGAGGTCCTGAATTGAGACCAGAGGGTGGAGCCTTTGCACTGTGCACAAACCAGTCATTGCACGGCTGTCCCCTGGGAGGGGGGCCCTGCAGCTGCAGGCAGCTCCTCAGAGGGACTTCTCTGAGCCATCAGCAGCTAGCACTCCCGGCCACGGAGGAAATGAGAGCCTTTGTCGCAAGGAGCGCATCTGGGCAACACACTGTAGCGCTGACTGCAGTCCACCTTGGCACCACTCGGATCCAGGAGCGTCACAGGGGTCACCACTGGAAGAATATCTCTAGGATTCTGCCTGCTTCCTTTCGTGGAAATTTACAAGAGGAAGGTTGACCCGATCTTGGAGCCCCTCCTCCTGGGTGGGGGAAGGCATGTCACTGTGGTGTTGGCTTGCATTTCCTACGATCTCATGAGGAAAATTGCCCCATGTGCTCACTGGGTCGTCTGACTATCTTCTTTGGAGAAATGTCTATTATTTTCACTGGGGTTGTTTAGGTTCTTAAGTTGGAGGAGTTTTGTACACATTCTAGATGCAAGACTCGTATGAGATTTGCTAATATTTCCTACCATTTTTTGGGTTTCTTTACATTCTCTTGAGATTACCCTTTCATTCACAAAAGTTTTTAGCAACGTTGAAGTCCAGTGTCTCTGCTTTCTCTGTTGTTGCTTGGGCTTCGGGTGCCATACAAGAGACACCATACTGCCGAATCCAAGGGAAGGAAGATCTGCCCCTAGGTGCTCTTCGTTTCCTTCTGAGTGTTAAGAATTTTCCCTCTTAAAGTTCATTCTTGGATCCATGTGGAGTTCATTTTTTATAGGGTGGAAGGGAATACTCTGACTTCACTCCTTCGTATGTGGATATCCGGTTTCTCAACACCGTTTGTTGGAGACACTGTTTTTGCCTCATTGAATGATCTTGGTCTCCGTGTTCGAAAACAACTGACTGTACATGTATGTATTCCTTGATTCTCAGCAGTATCCCATTGATCCATATGTGTTGGTCTTCTCTGCTCATACCTTTCGGGAAATATTATAATCTCGTACAGAGTTTTTCTAATTCTTAGGATTATTTGCATAGAAGATCATGTCTTATATAAATAAACTTTTTCTTCTTCCTTTCCATTTGTGAGCTTTTAGTAACTAATCTTGTATAATTTCTCTGACCAAACTTCCATGACAATATTGAAATGAAGTGGTGGACATGGGCATCCTTGACTTTTTGGGGATTTTAAGGAGAAAACTCTCAGTCTTTCACCACAGAGAATGATATACATATGAGTTATTTTTCATAAATATCCTTTATCATCATTTTTAAAGAATTATTTATTTATTTATTTATTTATTTATTTATTTATTTATTTACTTGAGAGCATGCAAGCCCAAGAGTGGGGAGGGGCAGAGAGAGAGAATCTCCAAGCAGACTCCCGACTGAGTGCAGAGCCCTCCCTAAAGCTCAATCTGAAGACTCTTGAGCTCATGACCTGAGCCCAAACCAAGAGTCGGACACTCAATCCACTGAGCCACCCAGGAACCTCTCCTTTATCACAATTTAACCTTCTATTTCTATTTTATTGAGAAAACTTGTTATGAAAAGGTTTGGATTTTGTCAAAGCTTATTCTACAACAATTGACATGATCATGTTTCTTCTGGATGTGGTCTAGGACACTGATTAGCTACGTTGAACAGCCTTTGCATTCCCGGTGTAAATCACACTTGGTCATGATGTAGAGTCCTGTCAATGTGCTGCTCGATTCTGTCTGCTAGAATTCTGTTGAGGATTTTTGCCTCGCTCTTCATAATGGATTTTGGCCTGCAACTGTCTTTTCTTGTAAGGTCTTTGTCAGTCTTTGGAATCGGGACAATGCTGGCATTCTAGGGTGACGTGGGAAGTGTTCCCTCCTCTTGTACTTTTTTCAGACTTTCAGAAGGATTGTCTTCTTTAAACGTGTGGGACAAATCACCAGGGAAAGCATCAGGTTCTGGACTTTTCATTCTTGGGAAGTTCTCATGACTGCTTCAGTCTGTTTACTTATTATAGGTCTGCTCAGGGTTTCCATTTCCTCTGGAGTCACTTTGGTAGTGTGTGTGCTTCTCAGAATGATCTGCTTCATCTCAGGGAGCCAATTGGTTCGTATAAAGTGGTTCCATTTTTGTCTCTTTGTCAATTTTGGTAAATCTGCAAAAGAAAGAACTGTTGTTTTCACTGATTTTTCTCACGTGCTCTTCTCATCCATTTATCTCTGCCCTAATCTTCATAGTTTCCTTTGCTCTACTAACTTTGATCTTCTCCTTCGACTGAACCAGAGGAGCCTTCGAACTGTTCCAGATGCCAGCCAGCCAGAGGGCCATTGTCTAGGTCTGGCTTGTTGGGTAGAGAAGCAATACAGACTGGAGTGGATCAGGCTACCTGGGCAATTTCTACCTCACCTGGCATTCCAGGTCACCCCCAGACCGTCATTTCAGGCTGAAGCTCTCCTCCTGCCAGGCATGATGCCCAGCAACAGACTGACCTGACTTCCCATGAACCACTCACGACCTTAGGGGCCTTCTGTGCTCTAGGAACAAGCAGACTAGCTGAATTTTGCCAAGGAGCACTGCCCATGAGCAGAAAACCTGCATAGCTCAGGGCACTGTCTTCTGTGTGCTTCCTTCACACCTTCCCATGTGTGGGTCACAGCCACCTGTGCCCATGGACACCGTAGAGCACCCATTCACCCAGGGTGTCGGATCAATGCAAAGTCAGCCCTTCAGTTCTGCCACCACACCCCCAACACAACACCCAAGACCAAAAGGAGCGCTCACTCCAAGTCCTGGGACCAGCTCAGATGCAGCCCCTACCTGCACAGCAGGGACATCGCCTACCCGCTCTGCATGCTCCTCCAGCCCGATGGAGATGTGGACGACATTAGTGTGGGTTTTGTCCCAGGATCCCTGATGGCCAGGAAAAGGAGGTGACTGTCCCACCCTTTCTCCCTGACAGACATCCCTTCCTGGAGCCTGGGTCCCCACTCCACAGCCACAAGGGGCCAAGAAGACTCAGTCTCTAGAAGCTTCTGGGCTAGATGCTGACCGGGGTTGCCTTACACAGTCTGGTGTTTCTGCTGGCCTTGCCGTTCCTCAAGTTCCGGAGTTGACCTCCCAGTCGTCGCTGGAGACCTCAGGCATCATCTCAGCCTCTGTCAGCACCGCCCCCTCCTCAGCCTCCATCACATCTGTGGCAGCCTCGGACTCACACGAGCGCCGTGTCTCGCGGTCTGCAACCACGGTTCCTCGCTGCCGCTCTCCATGCAGCAGGTGGGCGCTGCTGCATCAACCCCATCAGCCTGGACATAAGATCGGCACCATGTCCAAGAGCATCCTGCTGAACTGGGCACGTGGGGCGTCCCTTTGGTCTCCTGACTCAGACGTCTCTGAGTACTGACCTCACTGGAACAGCTAGCTACTCTGACAAGAAGCCACCTCTGGACCTTCCAGGCAGCATGCCCAGGCCTGGAAGGACGCAGACGACCACCACGGCCCCCACTCTACACAGGAGGAAACTGCGGCAGCCTCCTCACCTCCGGCTGGTGCTTGCTTGGTGATCCATGCTTGGGTGGGGACAATAACATGCCCACCAAGCTCCTTCTAAATCTACGATGCTGTGGCTCTGGTAAGACTGCCCGGATTGTGTCCCCTGAACCCCCCAACCCGCAGTGTCCCCTGACTCCTTGCCCAATATCCAGAGAGCCCTGCGTGATCTGGTCTAGACATGCTCCCCAGTGTGCACCCCTCAGCCCACTCCAGCCTCTGTAGGGCCTTCGTCCCCCAGGGAGCCCGGCAGGAACTTGCCCCTCAGAACCCCTGCCGTCCCTCCCTATGACCCCCATCCACGATGGCCTCACCTCCAAGCCTGGGTTCAAAGGCTCCTTCCTCCGGCTCCTCTGTAAGCTCAGGCTTTGGGTCAGATTGAGCTGGGTTCAAACCCACAGCAGGGCCATGTCACAGCCCTGTGACTGGCAAGATCCTGTGGGAACTCCTGGGACCTCAGTTTTCTACTTTGGAGATGGGGTCAGTGCCTCCCACCTCAGGAGGATGGGTTGGGGTTGAAAGCAGGGAGATGAAGGTGTTTGAGTGCTGGATTTTGGGGAGACGGGCTGTGGCCAGGAAGACAGGGGGAGGGGATGTAGAGGAGGAAAAGGCGGCCTGACCTCCGCCCTGCCACACGTGTCCCCATCACCCTCCCCTGACCCCCCCGCCATGCACTGAGACGAACACTGAAGTGGAACATGGGGGCCAGGACGGCAGCGGGGGTAGATTTCATTTCTCTCTAGTCCCCAGGTCTCCATGTCCACTCAGTCCAGCGGCCCTGCCTGGCGGGACTGGGGCTGGCCCCCGGCCTAAGAGGACGTGAGGGTCACTGAGCAGGCAGTGGAGATTGGGACACGGAGGATCAAGGCCACAGCCAGCCCCTCGGGGTTGCGCAGGCCTGCTGCCAGGTGGGGTCCTGCGCAGGCGCCGTCTGCTGGGCTGTGTGCGCCTGCGCAGGATCCACCTGCCTCCGACCCACCCCCGCCCACCCAGAGTGCACCTGCGCCACGTCCACCCAAAAGGTGGGAGCCGACCGGCCTCGCGGAGCCACGCTAATGAAGGTCCTCCTCCAAGCCCTCATGGGACAGTCGGCAAACTGAGGGCAGGAGAGGCAGGGACTGGCCTGGGACCCACCAGCTGAGCAGAGGCTAGAGGAACAGGGAGGGTTCCAGCTTCCGAGGCCAAGCTTCACCTCACATGGGGTTTCCTTTGGGAATGAGGGCCCCTAAGATCTGGGGGACCCCTGCCCACACTCCCATGTGGGGCCCTTTCCTCTGGTCATCCTCGCGCGGTCACACGTACGCACAAGGCTCTCTGCGTGCACGTGCGCGCGCGCACACACACACTCACACACACACAAACTCCCCAGGGGCGTCCAAGGGGGCGTGGACCCTGGAGGGGACAAGGGGGAAAGAAGGAGAAGGTTGGAGGCAGCTGGGCCGTGGGCTGTGGGCATTGTCTCCTGGGAACAGGAGCCGTAGCATGGGGCTCGGGGGAGACATGCCAGGCTGATGGCCAGGGTGTCCCCAAGATGCCCAAGGGCTGTCACAGGCACCCACATTCTAGAGACAGCCCCCTTCCTACTCAGTTCACTTGGCTGGAGATGCTGCAATCCTGCTGTATCCCGATGTCCCCAGGATGTGGTCTCAGCAAAGCTGACAGTGAGAGCCGTTGCCTACACTGCAGACCTGGGGTCAGGTCCCACCCCTGACACCTCTGGCCATTTGCCTGGAGGGGCCCAAAGGAACACAGGGAGGCCCAGAGCCAGCCAGGCCAGCCAGACAGCGCTGTGATCCGACCGTGCAGCCCAGCGCCCCTCTGTGTGTGTGTGTGTGTGTGTGTGCAGAGGTCTCGGGCAGGGTAGCCCACCCTGAGCAGGAGCAGGGTGATGAGGGGCCAGATGCCTGGTGGGTGGATCATGTTGACACCCCGGGTCAAGGCTGGCTGGGTGGGACGGGCTGTGCTGGGGCGGCCTCCTTCTCCCCAGGTTTGATCCGGAGCCCTGTCGATACATGTCACTGCACCCCGGGCGCAGGGCTGGGCCCGCACGGGGCTGTGTCTGATCTGGGGGCAGCAGTGGGGCTGGGCAGGAGGACGGTGAGGACGGCCGGGCAGGGCTGTGATGCCTCCAGGCCGGGCGCCGCTCACTGTCTTCGCAGAGCCCCATGGAAGAAATTGGGGACAAGCTGGTCAACAGGAGCCTCACTCGACGGCTCCCCGGCGTGGGGCCCGTGCACCAGGCAGTCGGTAAGGGCTGGTGCGGGCTCAGGGGGAGTGTGGGGACGAGGGCGCTCCCGGACTGGGCTCGGGGAGGGCCGCGAGGGTCTCCTGCCCCGACGCCATCCGGGACACTGACGACCCGGGGTGCCACGATGGCTGTGCCCATTACGTGGCCATGATCTCAACCCAAGGGGTCTGGGCTGCTCCCTTCACAGACACACACAAACAGACACACACGCCAAACACACACACACACCCAGTCCTTCAAACACACACACACACACACACACCTGGTCCTTCACACACAGACACACACACCCGGTCCAGCCCCAGCCTTGGCCATGTACAAAATCACCTTTCACATACGTGGAAGATGATCCGAACCAATTTGGATATTCTGTTGCACTTCGAGACACGGACAGGAATAGTTTTGCAGTTTGTGTGTTGGGATTTGTCCCACCTTTATCCACAGATCAGCCCCACCGTGAACCTGAGTGGGCCCTGCCGCTGGGGGCGAGCCAGAGGCTGTGGGCGGTCCGTGCTGACAGCCTGAGGAAGCTGGTGGAGCCGGGCCAGGCCCTCTCCTGTGGCCCCTCTCCCCGAGCACCTCCCAGAGGAACGCCTCCCCAGCCCTTCCCACACCTGCTGCTCACCAAGGTGAGCAGGGCCCCCCGTCCCGCCCGGAGACTCCCCCTCACCTGCGGGCAGTGTGTCTCGGGCCTGGCACGTCCCCTCTCCGAACCTCAGGTGTCTCCTGGGGACCCTGCGTGCCACGAGGCCAGGCCCCACACACAGGTTGCCGTCGGGCCTGTTGGGACCGCTCCTCGACCCTGTGGCCGGCCCACGGGGAGGGTGGCCTGGGGCTGAGGCCGTTCCTCTCCACCGTGAAGGAGCTCTCTGCCCCAAGCCTCGGTGTCCTGTGTCCCGGGCAAAGCCACATTCCTGGCTGTGAGGAGGTTTCAGATTCCATCTGGGGCTCCCATCCTGGGTGGAGCCAGAGCAGGGATCCCTGGGGGCTGGCAGAGGGGCCCCAAAGCCACTCAGACATCTGAAAGGTGCTGGCTGGGCTTCATCGACTCCACAAATGGACAGGAAGCCCCTTCTAGACATTTTCCATAATTCAGGGAACAGGGCAGACAAATGTCCCTGCCCCGCGGGCCTCTTTCTAGGTGGGGGTCCGCCGCTCAGCCTAGACGACAAAGCAGAGATGGGCACACGACGTTCCGTGGGACGCCCTGCCGGCCTCCTCTACATACGGATCCCTCTGCTCTCATTGTCCGAAGGATGACGGGCCCTAGGACGAAGAAGAGCCCTTGTCTCCGAGGTGGTGAGGGAACGCGGGGGACCGGTCAGGTGCGGAGCCATGGGTCTCGTGCACACCCACTGCAGGGCTGGGTCATGGTCCAGGAGCTGTGGGCAGGTCGTCTGTGCACACCTGGCTGGCCCTCTCGGTGGGGAGGCCTGCGTGCCTTGTGCACCTGTCCCCCACCTACCCCTGGAGGAGCAGCCACATTCAAGCCTTTCCATGTCCAACCCTCAGGGACAGTTGGGAACCTGGGTCAAGAGAGGCAGGGACTGGCCCAGGACAACTGAGGGGTGCAGAGTCCAAGGAGCTGCTCTCCAGTCCTAGGCCAGTCCCAGGCCTCCCATGAGGTTTGCTTTGGGGGTGAGAGCCCCTCAGATCCTCGGGAAGACCTACCCAAACCGTCCCATGTGGGGACATGACCTTGGCATCCCCAGGCACGTAGAGGCACGTGCACCTGCACACCCACCACCCCACACACCCCCACACCCACACACACACCACTCTGACTGCCCAGCTGGGGGTCAGAAGGGGAGGACACCCTGGGAGCGAGGTGGGTGACATGGGGGAAAGAAGAAACAGGTTGCAGACAGCTGGGCCATGGGGCAGGGCATCAGGACTCCTGGCAAGGACCCAGATCCATAGCATGGGGAGGGGAGACAGGCCAGGCTGAGGGTCAGGGGTCCCCAAGGGGCCCAGGGGGGTTGCCAGGGCACTGGGAGAGGACAGGGTCTGGGTTCCAGTGTCCATCACCAGCCTGGGCACTTGGAGGCAGGAAGAGATACCCACCCCCAAGTCCAGAGGGGCTCCAGCACAAAGGCCTCAGCTCACTCTTCTGTCACTTGGGCTGTAGAGATGCAGTGTCCCTAGGGTCCCACAGGCTTGTGGGAGAGCCTGTTGGCCTTGGATCTCCATCCCCGACCCCCTGTGCTCCCAGTCCTGGAAAATGCTTTGTACTCCCTCGAGGTCCTTCGGAGCAGGGGACAGACTGGGGGCTTGGGGGGCTGAGGACCTGGGTACGCAGAACGTGGCAGAGCACTGACCACTAGTCTGGGGACCAAGGCCAAGACCCTCCTTGTTGCAGCCTCCGGGTCACCATTTGGAAGAGGTTCCAGATTCACTGCTCTGGTCCGGGTGACAAGGCCTTAGGAAGGAACGGACCACCGGGACAGAAGAGGGAAACACGGACAAGGGAGGCTTCTGAGGTTTCTCACATCACCCCTGGAGTCCACAGATCCTGCTCCTGTGAGAGACACAGAGACAGAGACAGAAACAGAGAAGGAGACAGTGAATGAACAGACGACAGAGGGAACCAGAAGAAGTCACAGACTTTCCTGCATCAGCTTGGAAATGACATCCCAGCATTTGGCCCCATTCTCTTCCTGAGAGCGTGGTCACACAGGCCATCCACCCCGGAGGGGAGGGGATTCCACAGGGATGTGTGAGCAGGATGCGGGAAGGCCCGGGACCCACTGTGGGGACTGCCCAGCACATGGGCGCAGACGAGGCCCCGGGGCCTGAGCCTCAACCTAATGGGAGCCGCTGAAGTGTGCGTCACCAGGGGACAAGGTCGGAATCCGTTCATTGCAACCTTCCCACAGGGGCTGGGAACAGGCAAGAAGGGGGTGGCTTTGCCCAGACCCCAGAGCAGACCCAGGCCCCTCTGAGCTGTGCTCCATGTCCCGCCCAGCCCCTGGCTCATCCTTGCATTGCCAAGTGTGTCCCTGCCTCCTGTGATAGCAGGTCCGGAATGTCTGTAGAGGTCCTACCCCTGATGGCGTCCCTAGGAGTAGAAGCCAGAACAACCCACTGGGCAGATGGGGAGCCTGGGGAGGCCCTGAGAGTCACAGGGTCTGTCCAGGGTCACAGCCCTGGGCACGCACAGGAGCCCAGTCTGAAGCCAGCTCTGTGTCCTCACAGCGGGGACACCGGCTGCACCCAGGCCGTGGGAAGGCTGTGGGGGGGCTGTGAGGGAGTCACTGTATGGATGGGGCATGGGGGGAGGGGGAGCAATGAGCAGCCGGGGGAGGGGGCCCTCGGGGCGGGGCTCTTGTGTGAGGAGGAAGTTGGGTAAGGGGACCCCAGGCAGTGGTGACCTCACTTCCCTGACAACAGAGTCCAAAAGAATTTGGAACCCCGGTAACCAGGCACCCACATTCCAGAGACAGCCCCCTGCCCAGCTCATTTCTTTGGAGACCCTCCAACAAAAAGCATGTTCGGGTGCTGCTTCCCCAAATCTGGACGCTGCAGGCTGAAGAAAGAGCGCCCTGCAAACGCTGTCCCCCGCTGGGGATGTCGAATCAGGGCTCCCCACCGCCTCTGGCCATTTGGCCGGAAGGACAGAAAGGTGACACCAGGAGGCCCAGAGCCTGCCACCCAGCCCCACACGCTCTGATCTGCCTGTGCAGCCCCAGGCCCCCTCCGTGTGTGTGTGTCTGTGCGTGTCTGTGTGAGTGTGCGTGTGCGTGCGTGTGTGTCTGTGGGTGTGCGTGCGTGTGTGTGTGTAAAGAGGGGTCATGCGGGGTGGGGCCACCCTGAGCAGGAGCAGGCTGATGAGGGGTCAGATTCCCAGTGGGCAGGTCATGTTCAAGGTCAAGGCTGGCCGTGTGGGATGGGGTGTGCGGGCGCTGCCCCTTCTACCCAGGGTTTATCCCGATAGCCCTGCAGGGATGGGTCACTGCATCCCGGGTGCAGGGCTGTGCCCTCACAGGTCTGTGTCTGATCTGGGAGCAGCAGGGGGACTGGGCAGGAGGACAGTGAGGATGGCCGGGCAGGGCTGTGATGCCTCCAGCCGGCTACCCGTCCCTGTCTTTGCAGAAGGCCACGGATGACCTCCCGAGGTGGCTGGCGGACATGCCCTCCTCCTTGACGGAGGGGTTGACCCCACAGGCATCCCCCAAAACAAGTGCTGGGGATTGCCGTGCAAGACCTCCAACACCCCCCAGACCACTGTCCCAGGTGGTTGGTCACCGGACAGTGGTCCAGGAGCCGGAGCCCACGGAGACTGAGCCCGAGGGTCAGAAGGCTGGGGCTGGGTGTTTGTGGTGTGTGGGGATGGGTCGGTGCTGGCCCCACAGGGACGAGCCCCCAGAGCCTGGTGTGGGGCCTGGAGCAACGACTGGGCTCAGAGCGCCCAGCGGGTGGACTGCAGGCGGGGAGACACCCCAGGGAGGGCTCCTTCCTGGCTGCGGCTTCTCTGGGAGGCCCTGGGCTGGGTTCTGTCTCCGCAAAGGCCCACGGAGAGGGGGCACGGGGTGAGCTTTTCTCCTCTCACAGCTGCTCCACCACCTGAGGAGCTAGAGCCGGTTCCAACTCCATCGGCAGCTCTGGAGGGAGGGGTGGTGCCTGCAGTGACTTCAGGAGGAGACCAGGAGCCGGCAGGTGACCCGGCACCCACCCACGGAGAGCCTGACGCGGACCAGGACGAACTGGCACCTGCCCCTGACCCAGCTCCTGCCCTGGATCCTGCACCTGCCACTGCTCCAACCCAGCTCCTGATCCTCCTCCTACCCCTTCCCCTGCCCCTGCCAGAGCCACTGCCCCTTCCCCTGCCTGAGCTCCGGTTCCTGCTCCTTCTCCTGCTCCTCTCCCTGCCCCTGTCAGACTCCGCTGCCCCTTCCCCTGACCCTTCCTGAGTTCCTGTTCTTGTCCCTGACCCTGCTCCTGCTCATAACCCTACCCCTGCCAGACCTGCTGCCCCTTCCCTGCCCCTGCCTGTGCTCCTGTTCCTGCTCCTTTTCCTGCTCCTGCTCCTGCCCCTTCCCCTGCCAGACCTGCTGCCCCTGCCCCTGTCTGAGCTCCTGTTCCTGCTCCTTCTGCCGCTGTCCTTGCCCCTGCGCCTGCCGGAGCTCCTGTTCCTGCTCCTTACCCAGGTCCTGCCCTAGAACCTGCACCTGCCACGACTGCTGATCCTATCCCTACCCTTGCCCCTGCCCCTGGCCCTGCTCGTACACCTGGCCCTGCCCCTATCCCAACCCCTGCCCCTACTCCTGCTCCCGCAGGGCTCCCAGAGCCACATCCAGAGACCACAGCCCTGCGGGGAGAGCTCCTTGTACAATAACCCTTAGGTCCATCGCCGGACGCCGACGCCCCGCCAGATTGTTTCATCCCCTCCCCCTATATTCTTTCTCTCTGCTTCATGTTGTTCTGGTTCATATTGTTCATTTTCATGTTCTGTATACTGTTTATTATTTGTTTTAAATAAAATTACTTGTTTTCAACTGAACATGTGATGAGCATAAGTACATTCCCAACGCTGTGCCACCACACCACAGAAGATTGCTGCGGAATATCTCATGTCTCAAAGGAGTCCCCGAACCAGAAGCCCCCCTGCCCATTTCGCCCCCAGCCCAGACCCTGGAAACCCCTAAGCTTCTTTCTCTCCCCATTCTTTTACTTGTTCTGGATGTTTCTGTACGTGGAATCATGCAATAGGAGCCTTTGTGTCTGCCCACCTATTTTCAAAGGGGACTCGTTTTCTTCTGTTTATTTGTCATAAAATTTCCCTTATTCGATATTGAAATCCCCGATTGATTACAGATCAGATGTAATCATAGAGGCCACTTTAGGAATTATGGGCACAGGGGCACCTGGGTGGCTCAGTCGTTAAGCATCTGCCTTCGGCTCAGGTCATGATCTCAGGGTCCTGGGATCGAGCCCCACATTGGGCTCCCTGCTCCATGGGAAGCCTGCTTCTCCCTCTCCCACTCCCCCTGCTTGTGTTCCCTCTCTCGCTGTGTCTCTGTCAAATAAATAAATAAAAACTTTTTTAAAAAAAGGAATTATGGGCACAATCTCGGGGCGGAGACCCCTGTTCCTGCTGGGACACCACAGCCTGACCCCAGACAGGAAATGGCTGGTTACTCCTGTGGCCCACACAGAAACCAGGGAAACGCAGAAAGCTGGAAGACACACCACAAAGCAAGGCCAGAGAAAGGTTTCACCTGACTCTGGTACAAACCACGCTCCAAGTCACTGGGTTCCACAGGGATGGAGACCAAACACATGCCAGTCCAAGGGGGAGGATAGGCACGCAGGGAATATGTGTCAGAGATATGGAGCTCCCGGGGAAGGACTCCGGCAAAGGAAACCCTATGGAGGCAGCGCTGGTCCCCCTCAGACTGGCAGGTGTCTGGTCTGGGGAGAACGTGAGGAAGCGGAGGTCCAATGCTGGTCCCCTGGAGGAAAGGGTGACGGGCACCCCTGTCTGGGAGAACAGTGAGCAGCACCCATCCCAGGCCACATGTTCACCCATCACCTGGCATGCACGGCCACGGACTCACCCCCGGAAACTCTGGCTCGGTTTTTCACAGATCTGCTTTCAGGAGTGTTCATCACAGTGGTGGTGGAGAGAGCAGGGAATGGAACAACGCTAATGCCCAAGGAGATGGATGGGATCCATGGTCCCAGTCCTCATGATAGAATGCCCTGTAGCCACTGTCACATTGTCCTTCGGGGCACAGGATCCGGGAAGCCCCTCCTGAGACCCCTCCTGCCACCCTGTTCCTGGGAACATTGAGAATTGTTTGAGGAGGAGGTGGAGAGGATCCAGGATGACACCGGGTCCAAGGAGAAGGAAGGTCAGCACTGGGAGGACAGATGGACGTGCCCTGAGCCACCATCCAGGACCCAGGCTGTGATGCCCTCGGACCTCACCCCAAATAATGGCTCCTGAGGTACAGATCCAGCTTCTGTGGTTTCACTCCCTCAGTCCCTACGTCATTTATTCACTCATTCATTCCCCCCTCTCTCTCCTTCCCCTCCACTCCTCCCTTCCCTCCCCCACTCCCTCCCTCCCTGCCTCTCTGCCTCCCTCCCATCCTCCCTGCCTCCCTCCCTCCCCTCTACCCCTCCCATCCTCCCTTTCCTCCTGCCTTTCTCCCCTCCCACTCCCCATCCTGCCTCCCTCCCATCCTCCCTTCCCTTCTCCCTCTCCCCTCCTTCTCTCCCATCGTCCCTCCCTCTCTCTTTCCCTCACTCCCATCCTCCCTCATTCAGCACAGGATCTGGGGTCCCTGCTGGGTACTGAGCACTGGGGCTTCATCAGTGAGCACCCCCCAACCCACATGGTCACGTCCACTGTGGGAGGTGATGGGGGGCAGTCCTCACGGCTAGCTCTGGCGATGAGCACTAGGAATCTGCTCCTGAAAACAGGCCGGTCGCACAAAGAAAAGAATGGAGAGACCCATGTTTAGCACCTCCTCTAGAAAAATCTCGTCCTGAAAAGTGATGAAAAGTAAGTATGTCCTAGACTTCATGCCATGTGAGTTCTAATGGCAGGTACGCACTGATTCCTAGAACCAACAAAGAGTAAATCATCCAGTGTCAACTGGGGAGTTGTGACTGCCAGGCTGCAGCCTGGAAGAGTGGCAATTTTTCTGACCAAATGACAGCATTTCAGCCAACATCTCCAGGGCCTCCGAGTTTCCCCAAGGGTCTCTGTGATCCTTTGATCCTTCCATCGACCTCCTTGGGAAGCTCTGTCCTGTCCTCTTCCTTGTCTCCTGCCTCTTCTGAGACCCTTCCGTGGCTTCCCCCTCCCCCACTTGCCAGGGCCGCCCTCACCAGGATTCCCCATGCCCCTTGGCTGGGCGCCCGCATCCCACACTGAGCCCCATGAGCCCAGCGCCTTCTGCAAGGCCTGTGCGCTCCCTCTGGGGTCACTTGGCATCTCCCCTTACAGCGACCTGCATCTTCCTGTGCTGAGTCTCCTCTGAGCAGTCTGTGAGCTGGCCTGTGCCCGTGTCACGGGAACAGAAGTGAGGGTCCAGAACGTCCAGACGCCCCAATCCCAGTCCCAGCGTGTGGAGCCTGGGCCAAGGATGGTCCACGAGCAGAGGAGGACTCGGACCCAGGGAGCCTGAGGGAGGATGTGGCACATTGAACCCATAGGACGAGAGTGAGCAATGTGCGGGCCTGGTGCTCAGACCTGCTGGGAGACCACATCGCACTGACTCTGTCCACAGGCCTGGAGGTTTTCAGGGTATCCACCCTCCCATGCTGCAGGCTGGCAGTGACTGGCAGGGGAGGAGGCACACCTCGTGCAGGAGAGAGCCCTCAGGCAGAGAGGAGGGGGCAGGCTCTCCCCCAGCAGCTGGAGGAACTCGGGGTAGCCACCCTCCCAGACTGCAGGCTGGCAGTGGCAGGCAGGAGAGGAGACGCACCTGGTGCAGGACAGAGGCCTCAGGCAGAGAAGAGGGGGCAGGCTCTCCCCCAGCAGCGGGTGCACTTGGGCAGGCTGAGGGGGCATCAGTGGACAGCAGTTCCTGCAGCTGGGGTCTCCACACAGACCCCCTCCTCAGCCTCAGCACAAGCTTGTCTGGATGACCTTTGTCCCCCAAACACAAAGTCTGACCCAGGACCCCCCTCAAGCCCTGACTCCCAATACTTTCTACTCAGCTCAAGTGACAAGAAATGGCCAATAGTTTAGGTGGTGTTGGGTGTACAGGGACATTTGTTTTTCTGGCCCATGCTGTAACATTGCTGGCATTTTAAAGATCTCAGGGCTTTGATTCAAAAACGGTAGGATGCCGGGGACCCCAGACAGCTTTCTGGAAACCTGCCTCTGGCCCTCGCAGCCCTCCCATCCCACCAGCGCTCAGAATCCCACCAGCTGCTCAGAATCCCTCCAAGCCACAGACCCACAGTCTTGAGTCCTCAGATGGCCCAGGGATGCGCCTTCAAAAAGTGATCCCGGTGGGGCTGCAGGACACACTGCGGATTCCAGCAAATCCCCCTCCCAGAAAGTGAGGGTACCGCTGGACAAACTGTCCAAAAACAGCCAGGTCAGGGTTCCAGGAAGACACCAGAGGCACAGGAGTAACTGAAGAGCATCTGAAGGCCAGGTAGGGACAGTGAGAACCTCTGGTGTTTTTGCCTAGGGGCAGCTCCGGTCCCCCTAAACCCTCAGTGGAATGGCTTTACTGGGGCATTGGGGGGGAACCATGCCTGGAGGACCCGTGGCTCCACTGTCCGAGGTCGCCGACTTGATCAGTGCACAGGTGGGGAAAACCGGCCACACCCCGAAGAATTTCTAGAAACAGTAGCCATCTCAGTGGTAGCTGACCTGGGAGGTCAACCTTTCAGCTGCCTGAGGTGAGATCGAGCCACAGACCAGCACACTAGTCAGAAATAGAAGAAGGAGAACCAGTTCTTCATTTCATAGTTTCTAAGTCACCGGTTTGTTCCTACGGTTAGTATATTTTGCATCCTGGGAAATCTCTGCCTGTCTAAGGTCTTGAAACTGTTCTTCTCATGTTCTCTGCTGGACAGGTTCTTGCAAAATCTCTGGTTTATAGGTAAAAATCATCTGGAATTGACTTTGGTTGGCACACCCATGCTGGGAAAAGGATGAAGCTTCCCCAAAATACTAAAAATAGAACTCCTGTATGATCCCACTATCAGGTAGACCTTTTCAGGAAATAAAGTCAGTTTCTCGAAGTAAGATCTGCATTCTCCCACCCAATCTCCCTGAGGAGGGGCGGCCACCCTTAGCGACCCTCCCCTTGAGGCAGGTGCCTCCCTGGACAAGGGGCTACCCCGGGGCTGGAAGGTCTCCACAGCAGCACATCCAATGTCCTGGATACTAGGAGACAGAGTACAGCACCAGGCCAGTGAGGGTCAGGACACACTACCCCGAATACGGCACCTTGGCAAAATAAATACAGAAGCTAAAAGAACTTTTGCATAGAGCAAAGCAAGAAGGTCTCTCTGACCCCCAGCCATCAGCCCTTATTCCCTTAAGCAGGTCAGAAGACTCCCATGTGGAACTTTCTCACCCCGGACCAGAGGGATGACGTGCTTATCACCAGAGTCAAGGAATTTAGGACCACGGGGTCTATACACACACACCTGGTTAAACTAACCCTTATCTTCCTAGTTACTTCTTTACTGTTTACGAGCCCTAGTCCAAACCCCTGCGTCTGTCGATTCTTCACACACTTACTGCTTCTTTGTCTAAAAGGTAGAAGAGCTGTCTGCTCCAGTCACCTCTGCTGGTCTTCATGGTCCTGTGAGGCTCCCACCAAAGCAATCAATACATTTTGCTTGCTTTTCTCCTGTTCATCTGTCTTTGTCAATTTCCAGACTCAGCCGGGGACCTTAACAGGGTTGAGGAAAACTTTTTCCTCTCTTGCAGCTCTGTGGGGCAGGGGGTGGGGAGTCAGGAAAACCCATCCCATCTTCCTGGCTTTGGTTAAAACTGAGCTATGCTGGGAAGCAGCATAGGACGGGTGGGGGAGCCAGAGAGAGGCACGTGGAACATGTAGGAGCTACCTGACCCCCAGCCGGGGGACTTGGCCCCAGTGACAAGTCCAGGGTGTGATTATGAATATTATAATGGAAGCATCCTGAACATCAGACCTTCCCCACTACAGGCCTCATGATTGCTGCTCGTTGTAGTTGCTACTGTTGGCTTAGTGACTTTTCTGAACTAACTTTGTCAAGTCTGTATTCTTTGCTGTGTGTGGCCACTGAATCCCTGTGCTGTTAACTCAGTGGTCAGCCAGTGGCTGGGCAGAGAGGTCACCCCTGTTTCCGAGCTATGGGCTACAGACTGGAAGTCCCCACAACCTCCTCTTCAGGTTTGAATAATCTGCTCCAGTGGCTCATGGAACTCAGAGAAACATGTTACTTACTAGATGACCAGTTCATTAAAAGGACAGAACCCAGCCAGGCAGCTGGAATCGATGAGCAGGGCAAGGTGTGTAGAAGAAGCTCGGGGCTACCCCGCTCTCTGAGTTAAAGAGGCCTTTGCCCACCTCCACTCTGACCTTCGTCTTTACTTCCTATCTGATGACGTCCTTCCTTCGGGCTCATCTGTTAACTCAAGTGAAAGGCCCGGTGGGCACCAAAATGACTCCTCAAGTAATAACCACGGCTGATGTCCTGGTGATTCTTGGGCACAGCCATGAATCTCAGCTTCTTCATGATGGGGCGCAGCCCAGCAGCTGTGGATCTCACAGGTCCTCCAGGGGCAGCCCAGCAGCTGTGGGTCCCACAGGTCCTCTCGGGGACAGCCCAGCAGCTGAGGGTCCCACGGGTCCTCTGGGGACAGCACCTTAATGGGCTTATGGTCCAGCAAGTACCTGTTCAGGTGGCTCTCATTGTGCCACACAGCCTCAATCCCAGTGGCCAGGTTGACCCCCATTGCCTGGTGACAGGCCAAGGTCAGTTGGTGAACCTCTACCACTGACCCCCCAAAAAAGGTCCTCATGTAGTAAAAGTCGCCCTTGTCCCTGGGGATGTGTGCCTGGGACTGTGGCCAATGCTCGTAGCTGAAGTCCTTGCGGGCTGCCTGGTAGAAACCGGGGTGCAGGGTGCCGAAGACGGGGGACAGGATCTCCATACTCACGTGGTCGCAGAACTTCATGTCCACCTCTGTGCATACCAGGTAGTCCACCTCACGGAGGAAGTGTGGAATTATTCTTAGAAAATATATTGTAAGCCCTCAGGAGTGATTGTGGAAGCAGCTGAAAGGTCAACAGCGTTCCTGTTCTCAGACTATTGAATGCAAGGGTCCAGTAGGAGCAGGATCCCATGATCCCCAGGGGCAGGGCACAGGTTAGGAGCTAGGAAAGAATGTAACCCTCAGGTCCCCTTTCTGCACCTGGTGCTTGCTAGCACAAACATCCTGCTTTTCCCTTATCCCATGACTGCCTCCCTGAGTGCCTGCCCCTAGGGGTGGGTGCAGGACTGCTTTACAGCTTCAGGATACTTGCCATCCCTTTGTCCTCCTTTCCCACGCTTTGAGGCAACTGCCCTTGCTTTTCTGATAAAAAAATGAAATAAAAGCAGAGGCAGCCCTGCATGGTCACTCAGCTGCTGGGCTGCCCCCATCATGAAGAAGCTGAGATTCATGGCTGTGCCCAAGAATCACACATGTTTCTCTGAGTTCCATGAGCCACTGGAGCAGATTATCCAAACCTGAAGAGGAGGTTGTGGGGACTTCCAACTCATGGCAGGTGGGGACAGAACCTTCAGGGGGTCAGCCAGGGAGGGGACCCGCAGGGTTTGCCCGGGAGCTCAGCACAGGGGGAGTGTTCCTGGCTCCAACATGCTGACTGTGGGGCTGCATGGGTCACAGGGTCACCTACCCTAACCCTAACCCCTAACCCAACCCTAACTCTAATCAAACATCATGCTCAATTTAGAGGACTGACAGCTCTACTCTGAAATCACAAACAAGTCCATCATGCTGGCTTTCACTCATTGCTCAGTATCGTACTGGAAGTTCTACCCAGAATGATAAGGCAAGAAATCCACATGTGAAAGAAAACAGTAGAACTACGTCTATTCAGAGACCAGAGATGACATCATCTTATATAGAGAGCTTCCTAAACAATCAACAAAAAATGATTACAGCCAGTTAATATCAACACACAAAAATCTCTCTTATTTGTATACATTAGCCATGAATCATCCAAAAAATAATTTAAGAAAACAATTCCAATTTAGGGAACATTAACATTGACAAAATACTCAGGAATAGATGTAATCAAGGTGCAAGGCTTGTACACTGAAAATTACAAAACATTGCTGAAAGAAAGGGAAACCTAAATAAATCTGAGGACCCCATGGTGATGAAAAGACATACTATTGATAAGATGGCAATAGTACACAATGCAATGTGGAAATTCATATCACTGTACCCTTTGTATATATACAAAGGTTGGCATGAGTGCGGCCAGGTGGAAGGCATTACTGGGGTGTGGAGATCGATGACACATTCTTCTGGACAGCAATCTGTCCGCACTTGGTATGAGTAAGCACACAAATCCCATGGCATGACACTCCTGCCCCAGGTCAGTTTGAGGGCTGTAGGAGGGTAGCTGGGAGGGAGCTCATTGCAGCTTTGTGTGTGGGAGTTAGAAGCACCTTCTGGCCCATCATGGGGGTGATGATATAATGAACAGGGATCAATACTAAAGCTTTCCTAAGCAAGGGGTGCAAGCACCAGATCTATAGCTGGATAATATGTACATAAATGAAAAGCACGTATACACAAACCTCACTGCATGACATACAAGGGTACATGCATAACCAAAAAGGCATTAACTCAGGCGTCCAAGAGGCCTGGGGGGACATTAGAAAGGGTAGGAAATGGAGGGGAAAATAAAATAAAAACCAGGCGGGAGGATGGCATGTTCAAAGAATTGTGAAAGGGAAAGAGATTTTACAGTTTTTACATCCACAGTTCAAGCTTTTCCTGGCAGAATCGGAAGATCCAACAACACTGGGTCCGGGTGCCATGCAGCCGCAGTCCACTGTCCCATGGGGCCACATCTGCTCTCCAGTCTAGCTGTGCCACCCACAGCCTCCCTCATTCCACACCACAAGTCTGGCCCTGCA
Source organism: Mirounga angustirostris (assembly GCF_029215605.1). Taxonomy (NCBI): domain Eukaryota; kingdom Metazoa; phylum Chordata; class Mammalia; order Carnivora; family Phocidae; genus Mirounga; species Mirounga angustirostris. The sequence goes on along the minus strand of NW_026991726.1, from coordinate 694,368 downwards.
GACCCCTGAGGTTGCTTCTGCTTGAGGACGTGAGTTTGGGGGAGGGGGGTTGTTTGTTTTATTGCCGCATACTTGACACACAAGGTCACACTGGTTTCAGGTGTCCCACGTAGAGATTCGACAACTCTCTGTAATACTGTGCTCACCACAAGGGGAGCTCCTACCTGAGGACATGAGTTTTGATGCCAAGGACCAAACAACAAGGTCAGAAGGCAGGATCAACAGGTGCATTCTGGCTGCAGAGGGAGCAGCTGCTTGTCACTGGTGCTGGGGCAAGATCAGGTGGGAGCTGGGCCATTCTTGGCAATGCACCTGAAAGCGCTCTTGGGTGGATCACAGATGACATGGGTGTGGAGAGTGAGGCAAGCCGAAATGGGGAATAAGATCTGCATTTCACTCTTAATTAGCTCAGGAGGTGCTGATCCTGCCAGCAGAGAGAAGGCACACTGATAGAGTATCTCCCAGTGTGAAGACTTTGAGTGCCATCTAGGACATGTTAAGTTTTAGATGCCCTTTAAGGACTCTCACAGCACTGGGAATTCTGCTATAGAAACAGACAATTGGACAGTGTTTTTTCTGAAACACCAAGAGAGGTGTTTAACTCCTTCATGGTGAGAGCTCTTTGGGACTTCCAAACCCCACTGTGCCATGATGCAGTCACTGACTGCTAAAGCCCAGCCTTAGCACATCCATACTTATGTAGAAAGAACACAGCCCAGCTGGCTCATATTGTCCTGCATTTCCAGGACTGGAGCCTTCTGGGGGGACACCACAATCTCCTAAGTGCAAAAGGGGCCTTTGCTTGCTGCGGCCCATCCTGGAGGGCTGAAGTGCACCATGACACATGGCATAAGGAGGACAAATGTACCAGGAGGATGTTGCCATCTGTGTGAACCAACATGGCCCTTTTCGGAGCAGAGGTGGATAACATTTAGTCAAGACATGTGGACCCCAAGCAAGTCAAAGAGACTGAAGGGTAGTGCTGTCCAGTGGAGCGCTCAACCCCCCATGCAAGATCTTTGTAGACCAGAACAACATGAACTTCTCAGAGCACCAGTTTGTACAAAAAGGATGGATTTCCCCACCGAGAATCTGAGAAGCAACCACTAGGTATGAGGTAGGGAAGCTCAGAGATGTGGTTGAGAGAGATTTCTGCCACTCCTAGGAGAAGGGTCACAAGAGAAAGTGTGTTACTGAGTCCAGTCTGGGAACCACACAGCCTGAGACGATATCTGAGTGCAGGATCTATTAATGATGGGGCAGGCGGCTGGGATCTCCAAGGAGAGTTCCAGCTGGAGGTGCACAGAGACAGCACAGAGATGCCCACTGAGGCCTCAGTTATGACCAAGGCCATCCAGAGAGAGGGTATAAGAAGACAGGAGGGCACCAACTGCAAGACACAAACATGACTGACAGGCAGGGGACAAAGGCCTCTGAGGAGAGCAGCCAGAGACTAAACTGAAGGCCAAGGGCAGAAGAGGTTTCAGGAAGGAACTGGCAGTCTCACGATCAAAGGGGAAAAAAAATACAACTTATATCAAAAATAAAGGGCTAATCTTTCTAATGAGGAACCTCCATACTTTTTTCCACAGTGGTTGCACCATTTCACATTCTCACAACAGTGTGCAAGTTCTCCTTCCTCTACATTCTAGCCAACACTTGTCAGGTGTGAGGTCATATTTCATTTTGCTTTTGATTTGAATTGCCCTGATGATGAGTGATGTTGAGCATCTTTTCATGTGTCTCTTGGCCATCTATATGTCTTCTTTGGAAAAATCTATTCAGATCCTCTGCCCATTTTTTCATCTATTGTTTGTTTGTGTTTGCTATGATTTGCATGAGTTCTTCATATATTTTGGATATTAACCCCTTATCAGATATATGATTTGTAAATATTCTGTCCGACTCCATAGGTTGCCCTATCATTATGCTGTTGGTTTCCTTTGCTGTGCAGAAGCTCTTTAGTTTGATGTTGTCCAGCTTATTTATTTTTACTTTTGGTCCCTTTGCTTTTGTTGTCAAATTTAAAAATCATCACCAAGGGCGCCTGGGAGGCTCAGTTGGTTAAGCGACGGCCGTCTCAGGTCATGATCCTGGAGTCCCAGGATCGAGTCCTGCATCAGGCTCCCTGCTTGGCAGGGAGTCTGCTTCTCCCTCTGACCCTCCCCCCTCTCATGCTCTCTCTCTCTCATTCTCTCTCTCAAATAAATAAATAAATAAATATTAAATAAATAAATAAATAAATAAATAAATAAATAAATAAATATCATCACCAAGACCACTGTGAAGGAGTTTTCTGTCTATAGTTTCTTCTTTCTTTATGATATCAGGTCTTACATTCAAGTCTTTAATCCATATTTAGTTAATTTTTGTGTATGGTAGAAGAAAGTGGTCCAGTTTCATTCTTTGCATGTAGCTGTCCAGTTTTCCCAACACCATTTATTGCAGAGACTGTGCTTTCCCCATTGTATATTCTTGCCTCCTTTGTAGTAAACTGATTGGGCATATATATATGCATTGATTTATTTCTGGGCTCTCTATTCTCTTCCATTGATCTATGAGTCTATTTTCATTCCAATATCATACTGTTTTGGTTACTATAGTTCTGCAATATAGTTTGAGATCAGGGAGCATGATGCCTCCAGGTTTTTCTATCTCAAGATTGCTTTGGCTATCTAGGGTCTTCTGTGGTTCCATGCAAATTTTAGGGTTGTTTGCTCTATTTCTGTGGAAGAATGTCACTGGAATTTTGATAGGAATTGCATGAATCTGTAACTTGCCTTGGGTAGTATGGACATTTTAACAATATTAAATATTTGTGTGGGGACACCTGGGTGGCTCAGTCAGTTAAGTGTCTGCCTTCAGCTCGGGTCATGATCTCAGGGTCCTGGGATGGAGCCCCGTATCCGGCTCCCTGCTCAGTGAGGAATCTGCTTCTCCCTCTCCCTCTACCCCTCCCCCCACTTGTGCTTCTCTCTCTCTCTCTCTCTCTCTCTCTCAAATAAAGAAATAAAATCTTTTTAAAAAACAATATTAACTCTTCCAGCCCATGAGCACAAAATATTTCTCCATTTATTTTCATCTTCTTCAATTTATTTCCTTACTGTCACAGTTTTCACCTTCAAATCCAAAACAGGTTCCATGAGCATGAACTATCTTCCCATTTGTTTGTGTCATCCTCAGTATCTTTCACCACTGTTTTTATAGTTTTCAGAGTACATATTTTCACCTCCTTGGTTAAATTTACTCCTAGGTATTTTATTCTTTTTGATAGAATTGTAAACGGGGTTGTTTTCATAGTTTCTCTTTCTGATGCTTCATTCTTAGTGTATAGAAATGCAACAGATTTTTCATATTGATTTTGTATCCTGCAACTGAACTGAATTCATTATCAGTTATAACAGTTTTTTAGTGGGTTTTCTATATATAATATGTCATCTGCAGATAGTGACAGTTTTACTTCTTCCTTTCCAACTTGGATGCCTTTTATTTGTTTTTATTGCCTGATTGTTCTGGATAGGACTTCCAATACTGTGCTGAACAAAAGTGGTGAGAGTGGGCATCCTTGTCTTGTTCATGATCTTAGAGGAAAAGCTTTCAGCTTTTCATTGTTGAGTACAATGTTAGCTGTGGGCTTGTCATGTATGGCCTTTATTATGTTGATGTACATTCCCTCTATACCCATTTTGTTGAGAGGTTTTTTTTTTTTTTTTGTCTTAAATGCACGTTGAAATTTGTCAGATGCTTTTTCTGCGTCTATTGGGATGATCATATAATTTTTATCCTTCATTTTGTTAATATGATATATCAGATTGATTGATTTGTGAATATTCAGCCATCTTTGCATCCCTGGAATAAATCCTCCTTTATCATGGTGTATGATCCTTTTAATGTATTACTAAATTCAGTCGGCTAACATTTTATTTGGGATTTTTGCATCTATGTTCATCACAGAGTCTGCTTGTCCCTCTCCCTCTGCTCCTCCCCTCATTTTCTTTCTCTCTCTCTCAAATAAATAAAATCTTTAAAAAAAAGAAAGTCTGTTTTGTGTGTATAAGTATAGCTATGCCAGCTTCCATTTGGGTTCCATTTGCAGGGATACCTCTGGCCATCCCTTCACTTTCAGAGTGAGTGTGTGTGAGTCCTGTAAGTAGCATATAGATGGGTCTTGTTTTTTTATACATTTAGTCATGCTATGTGTTTTGATGGGAGAATCTAGTCTATTTATACATAAAGTAATTATTTGATAGGTGTGGACTTATTTACGTGTTATTATTAATTGTTTTGTGGCTGTTTTTATAGTTCCTCTCTGTTCCTTTGTTCTCTTGCTCTCTTCCTTTGTCGTTTGATGATTTTCATTAGTGCTATGCTTAGATACATTTCTCTTTATCTTTTGTGTACCTACTATAGGTTTCTGGGTTGTCATTACCATGAGGCTTACATATAATAGCTTATATTTTAACAGTCTATTTTAACTTGATAACAACTTAAGTTTGAATGCATTCTAAAGCTCTACATTTTTAGGGGCGCCTGTGTGGCTCAATCAGTTAAGCCTCTGACTCTTGGTTTTGGCTCAGGTCATGACCTCATGGGTCGTGAGATAAAGCCCCAAGTCAGGCTCTGTGCTCAGCAGGGAATCTGCTTGAAAGATTCTCTCCCTCTGCCCCTCCTTCCACTCTCTCTCTCTCTCTCTCTCTGTCTCTCAAATAAATACATAAATCTTTTTTTTCCTTAGATTTTATTTATTTGACAGAGAGAGCACAAAAGAGCACAAGCAGGGGGAGCGGCAGAGGAAGAAGCAGGCCTCCCGCTGAGCAGGGAGCCCAATGCAGGGCTCAATCCCAGGACCCCAGGGATCATGACTTGAGCCGAGGACAGATGCTTAACTGACTGAGCCATCTAGGCACCCCATTACATATATCTTTTTTAAAAAATAAAGCTCTACATTTTTACTCTCCCACATACAGATTTTATGTTTTTGATGTCACATTTAACATCTTTTTATTTTCTGTGTCCCTTAACTAATTGTTGTAATTACAGCTCTTTTTTACCACTTTTGTTTTTTAACCTTCACACTAGCTTTATAAGTGATTAATCCACTATCTTTACTCTATGTTTCCGGTGAGATTTACACTTTCATGTTTTCTTGTTCATACTTAACACACTTTCTTTTGAGCTTCAAGAACTCCCTTTAACAGTTCTGGTAAGGTCAGTCTAGTGGTGATGAACTCCTTTAGTTTTTGCTTGTCTGGGAAACTCTGTATCTCTCCTTTAATTCTGAATGGTAACTTTGCCAGGTAGAGTATTCTGGGTTGGAAGTTTTTTTTTTCTTTCAGCACTTTTTTTAAGTAATTTTTTAAGTAAGCTCTATGCCCAATATGGGGTTTGAACTCACAACCCCAAGATCAAGAGTTGCATGTTCCATGAACTCATCCAGCCAGGTACCCGTTCAATACTTTAAATATATCATGCCACTCTCTTCAGGCCTGGCAAATTTCTGCTGAAAAATCTGCTAATAGTCTTGTGGGGGTTCCTTTGTATATAACAAGATGGTTTTCTCTTGATGCTTTTACTGTTCTCTCCTGTCATTCACTTTTGACAGTTTAATTATAATGTGTCTTGGTGGGTGCCTGGGTGGCTCAGTTGGTTAAGTGACTGCCTTCGGCTCAGGTCGTGATCCTGGAGTCCTGGGATCGAGTCCCGCATCGGGCTCCCTGCTCGGCGGGGAGTCTGCTTCTCCCTCTGACCCTCCCCCCCTCATGCTCTCTCTATCTCATTCTCTCTCTCAAATAAATAAATAAAATCTTTAAAAACAAAAAAATAATGTGTCTTGGTAATGGTGTCTTTGAGTTCATCTTATTTGGAATTCTGTTTGCTTCCTGGATCTGAATGTCTGTTTCCTTCCTCAGGTTAGGGAAGCTTTCAGGCATTACTTCAAATAAATTTCCTGTCACTTTCTCTCTCTCCTTCTTCTGGGAGCCCTATAACATGTATGTTAGTGCACTTGATATTGTCCTAGAAGTCCCTCAAGCTATCTTTACTTTTTTTTTTCTTCACTAATTTTTCTTTTTGCTGCACTGATTGGGTGAGTTCCAATGCCCTGTCTTTTTTTTTTTTTCTAAGAGAGGGAGAAGGAGGGACAGAGGGAGAGAGAGAGAGAATCTTAAGCAGACTCCAGGCCCAGCACCAAGCCCAATGTGGGGCTCGATCTCATGACCCTGAAATCATGACCTAAGCCAAAATCAAGAGTTGGATGCTTAACTGACTGAGCCACCCAGGTGCCCCACCACTGCTGTGTCTTTAAATGCACTGACCCTTTCTTCTGCCCAGCACATGGGCACAGACGAGGCCCCGGGGCCTGAGCCTAAACCTAATGGGAGCCCCTGGAAGTGTGCGTCACCAGGGGACAAGGTCGGAATCCGTTCATTGCAACCTTCCCACAGGGGCTGGGAACAGGCAAGAAGGGGGTGGCTTTGCCCAGACTCCAGAGCAGACGCAGGCCCCTCTGAGCTGTGCTCCATGTCCCGCCCAGCCCCTGGCTCCTCCTTGCATTGCACAGTGTGCCCCAGCCTCCTGTGATAGCAGGTCCGGAATATATGTAGAGGTCCTACCCCTGATGGTGTCCGTAGGACTAGAAGCCAGAACACCCCACTGTGCAGATGGGGAGCCTGGGGAGGCCCTGAGAGGCACGGGGTCTGTCCAGGGTCACAGCCCTGGGCACGCACAGGAGCCCATTCTCAAGCCAGCTCTGTGTCCTCACAGCGGGGACACCGGCTGCACCCAGGCCTTGGGAAGGCTGTGGGTGGGCTGTGAGGGACTCACTGTATGGATGGGGCATGGGGGGAGGGGGAGCATTGAGCAGCTGGGGGAGGGGGCCCTCGGGGGTGGGGCTCTTGTGTGAGGAGGAAGTTGGGTAAGGGGACCCCAGGCAGTGGTGACCTCACTTCCCTGACAACAGAGTCCAACAGAATTTGGAACCCAGGTAACAAGGCACCCACATTCCAGAGACAGCCCCCTGCCCAGCTCATTTCGTTGGAGACCATCCAACCATGAACATGTGGGCTTGTTGCCTCCCTAAGTCTAGATGCTGTAGGCTGAAGAAAGCCCGCCCTGCAAACGCTGGCCCCCGCTGGGGATGTCCGATCAGGGCTCCCCACCGCCTCTGGCCATTTGGCCAGAAGGACAGAAAGGTGACACCAGGAGGCCCAGAGCCGGCCACCCAGCCCCACACGCTCTGATCTGACCTGTGCAGCCCCAGGGCCCCCTCCGTGTGTGTGTGTGTCTGTGTGTGTCTATGTGTGAGTGTGCGTGTGTGTGTGTGTAAAGAGGGATCATGCAGGGTGGGGCCACCCTGAGCAGGAGCAGGTGATGAGGGGTCAGATTCCCAGTGGGCAGGTCATGATCAAGGTCAAGGCTGGCTGTGTGGGATGGGGTGTGCGGGCGCTGCCCCTTCTACCCAGGGTTTATCCCGATAGCCCTGCAGGGATGGGTCACTGCATCCCGGGTGCAGGGCTGTGCACTCACAGGTCTGTGTCTGATCTGGGAGCAGCAGGGGGACTGGGCAGGAGGACAGTGAGGATGGCCGGGCAGGGCTGTGATGCCTCCAGCCGGCTACCCGTCCCTGTCTTTGCAGAAGGCCACGGATGACCTCCCGAGGCGGCTGGCGGACAGGCCCTCCTCCCTGACGGAGGGGTTGACCCCACAGGCATCCCCAAAAACAAGTGCTGGGGATTGCCGGGCAAGACCTCCAACACCACCCACACCACTGTCCCAGGTGGTTGGTCACCGGACAGTGGTCCAGGAGCCGGAGCCCACGGAGACCGAGCCCGAGGGTGAGAAGGCTGGGGCTGGGTGTTTGTGGTGTGTGGGGATGGGTCGGTGCTGGCCCCACAGGGACGAGCCCCCAGAGGCTGGTGTGGGGCCTGGAGCAAAGACTGGGCGCAGAGCATCCAGCGGGTGGACTGCAGTCGGGGAGACACCCCAGGGAGGGCTCCTTCCTGGCTGCGGCTTCTCTGGGAGGCCCTGGGCTGGGTTCTGTCTCCGCAAAGGCCCACGGAGAGCAGGCTCGGGGTGAGCTTTTCTCCTCTCACAGCTGCTCCAGCACCTCAGGAGCTAGAGCCGGTTCCAACTCCATCGGCAGCTCTGGAGGGAGGGGTGGTGCCTGCAGCGACTTCAGGAGGAGACCAGGAGCCGGCAGGTGACCCGGCACCCACCCACGGACAGCCTGACGTGGACCAGGAAGAACTGGCACCTGCCCCTGACCCAGCTCCTGCTACTGTTCCTGCCCCTGACCCAGCTCCTGCCCTGGATCCTGCACCTGCCACTGCTACAACCCAGCTCCTGATCCTCCTCCTACCCCTTCCCCTGCCCCTGCCAGAGCCACTGCCCCTTCCCCTGCCTGAGCTCCGGTTCCTGCTCCTTCTCCTGCTCCTCTCCCTGCCCCTGCCAGACTCCACTGCCCCTTCCCCTGACACTTCCTGGGCTACTGTTCTTGTCCCTGACCCTGCTCCTGCTCATAACCCTACTCCTGCCAGACCTGCTGCCCCTTCCCCTGCCCCTGCCTGAGCCCCTGTTCCTGCTCCTTTTCCTGCTCCTGCTTCTGCCCCTTTCCCTGCCAGACCTGCTGCCCCTGCCCCTGCCTGATCTCCTGTTCCTGCTCTTTTCCTGCTCCTGCTTCTGCCCCTTTCCCTGCCAGACCCGCTGTGCCTTCCCTTGCCCCTTCCTGGGCTCCTGTTTTTGTCCCTGCCCCTGCTCCTGCCCCTTCCCCTGCCAGACCTGCTGCCCCTTCCCCTGCCCCTGCCTGAGCTCCTGTTCCTGCTCCTTCTCCTGCTGCTGCCCCTGCCCCTGCGCCTGCCAGAGCTCCTGTTCCTGCTCCTTACCCAGGTCCTGCCCTGGATCCTGCATTTGCCACTACTGCTGACCCCATCCCTCCCCTTGCCCCTGCCCCTGGCCCTGCTCTTACACCTACCTGTCCCTGCCCCAGCCCCTGGCCCTGCTCTTACACCTGGCCCTGCCCCAGGCCCTGCCCCTATCCCAACCCCTGCCCCTCCTCCTGCTCCCGCAGGGCTCCCAGAGCCACATCCAGAGCCCAAAGCCCTGCGGGGAGAGCTCCTTGTACAATTGCCCTTAGTTCCATCGCCGGACCCCGACGCCCCCCAGATTGTTTCATCCCCTCCCCCTATATTCTTTCTCTCTGGTTCATATTGTTCTGGTTCATATTGTTCATTTTCATGTTCTGTATACTGTTTATTATTTGTTTTAAATAAAATTACTTGTTTTCAACTGGACATGTGATGAGCATAAGTACATTCCCAACGCTGTGCCACCACACCCCAGAACATTGCTGCGGAATATCTCGTGTCCCAAAGGAGTCCCCGAACCAGAAGCCCCCCTGCCCATTTCTCCCCCAGCCCAGACCCTGGAAACCCCTAAGCTGCTTTCTCTCCCTGTTCCTTTCCCTGTTCTGGATGTTTCTGTAAGTGGAATCACGCAATAGGTGCCTTTGTGTCTGCCCACCTATTTTCAAAGGGGACTTGTTTTCGTCTGTGTTTATTTGTCATAAAATTTCCCTTACTCGATATTAAAATGCCTGATGGATTACAGATCAGATGTAATCAGAGAGGCCGCTTTAGGAATTATGGGCACAATTTTGGGCCCGAGACCCCTGTTCCTGCTGGGACACCACAGCCTGACCCAAGACAGGACAAGGCTGGCTCCTCCTGTGGCCCACACAGAAACCAGGGAAATCCAGAAGCTAGAAGACACACCACAAAGGGCAAAAGCATTGCTCACAACCCAAGGCCAGAGAAAGGTTTCCGATGCCTCATGTCCAAACAACACACCAAGTCACTGGGTTCCACAAGGACAGACACCAAACGCACGCAAGTCCAAGGGGGGAGGACAGGCACGTGCAAAGTCAGAGATGAGGGAGCTCCCAGGGAAGGACTCTGGCAAAGGAAACCCTATGGAGGCAGCACTGGTCACCCTCAGACTGGCAGGTGTCTGGTCTGGGGAGAACGTGAGGAAGCGGAGATTCCCTGCAGGTTCCCTGGAGAGAAGGGTGACAGGCACCCCTGTCTGGGAGAACAGTGAGCAGCACCCATCCCAGGCCACAGGTGCACCTGGCATGCTTGGCCTCTGACCAACCCCTGGAAACTCCGGCTCGGTTTTTCACAGATGTGTTTTCAGGAGTGTTTATCACAGCAGTGGTGGAGAGAGCAGGGAATGGAACAACGCTAATGCCCGAGGAGATGGATGGGATCCACAGTCCCAGTCCTCATGATAGAATGTCCTGTAGCCACTGTCACATTGTCATTCGGGGCACAGGATCCGGGAAGCCCCTCCTGAGACCCCTCCTGCCACCCTGTTCCTGGGAACATTGAGAATTGTTTGAGGAGGAGGTGGAGAGGATCCAGGATGACAGAGGGCCAAGGAGAAGGAAGTTCAGCACTGGGAGGACCTGAGCCACCTCCAGGGCCCAGGCTGTGGTGCCCTCGGACCTCACCCCAAATAAGGGCTCCTGATGGATGGACCCAACTTCTGTGGTTTCCCTCCCTCCCTCCCTTTCTCTCCCTCCCTTTCTCCCATCCTCCCTCCCTCTCACTGCCTCCCTCCTTCCCCCCTTCCTCCCTCATTCAGCAGAGGACCGGGGGTCCCTGCTGTGTACTGAGCACTGGGGCTTCATCAGTGAGCACCCCCCAACCCACATGGTCACGTCCACTGTGGGAGGTGACAGGGGTCAGTCCTCACGGCTAGGAGTGCTATGAGCACCAAGAATCTGCTCCTGAAAACAGAGGCCAATTGCACAAAGAATGGAGAGACCCATGCTTAGCACTTCCTCTAGAAAAATCGAGTCCTGAAAAGTGATGAAGAGTGAGTATATCCTAGACTTCCTGCAATGTGAGTTCTAATGGCAGGTACGCACTGATTCTTAGAACCAACAAAGTAAATTACCCAGTGTCGACTGGGGGGTTGTGACTAACTTTTCTGACCCAATGACAGCATTTCAGCTAACATCTCCAGGGCTTCCAAGTTGTCCCAAGGGTCTCTGCGATCCTCTGATCCTTCCATTGACCTCCTTGGGAAGCTCTGGCTTGTCGTGTTCCTTGTCTCCTGCCCCTTCTGGGACCCTTCTCTGGCCTCCCCGCCAGGGCCACCCCCACCAGGACTTCCTGTGCCCCGTGGCCTGGCGCCCGCATCCCATGGGGGTCCTGTGAGCCCAGTGCATTGTGCAAAGCCTGTGCGCTCCCTCTGGGGTCACTTGGCATCTCCCCTGTAGCTGCCTGCATCTTCCTGCACTGGGTCTTCTCCAAGCATTCTGTGAGGCCAACCTGTGTCCGTGTCACGGGCACGGAAGCGAGAGTCCAGAAGGTCCAGATGACCTGCTCCCAGTCCCAACGTCTGGAGCCTGGGCCAAGGATGGTCAGCGAGCAGAGGAGGACTTGAGCCTAGGAAGCCTGAGGGAGGACATGGCACAGTGAGCCTGCAGGAGGAGAGTGAACACCGTGGGGACCTGGTGCTCAGGCCTACTTGGAGACCACATCCCACCCTCACTGGCTCTGTCCCCAGGGCTGGAAGTCGTCCAGGTATCCACCCTCCCAGCCTGTAAGCTGCCAGGGGCTGCCAGGAGAGGAGGCACATGGTGCAGGAGAGAGCCCTCAGGCAGAGAGGAGGGGGCAGGTGCTCCCCCAGCAGCAGGTGCACTGGGTCGGGCTGAGGGGGCATCATTGGACAGCAGTGCCTGCAGCTGGGGTCTCCACACAGACCCTCTCCTTAGGCTCAGCACAAGCTTCTCTGGATGGCCTTTGTCCCCCAAATACAAAGTCTGGTCCAGGGCCCCCCCACCAAGTCCTGACTCCCAATCCTTTGTACTCAGCTCAAGTGACAAGAAATGGCCAATAGTTCAGGTGGTGTTGGGTGCACAGGGAAATTTGCTTTTCTGGCCCATGCTGTAACGTTGCTGGCATTTTAAAGATCTCCGGGCTCTGAATCAAAAACAGTAGGATGCCGGGGAGCCCAGCTGGCTTTCTGGAAACCTACCTCTGTGCCTTGCAGCCTTCCCATCCCACCAGCTCTGCTCAGAACCCCTCCAGGCCACAGACCCACAGTCTTGGGTCCCAGACAATGTGCCTTCAGAAAGTGATCCCGGTGGGGCTGTAGGACACACTGCAGATTCCAGCAAATCCCCCTCCCAGAAACTGAGGGTACCACTGGATGAGCTATCTGAAAACAGCAAGGTCAGGGTTCCAGGAAGACACCAGAGGCACAGGAGTCACTGAGGGGCATCTGAAGGTCAGGTACGGGCAGTCAGAGCTTCCAGGCCCTTCTTCCCTAAAGCTCCTGATTCCTCAGCCTTTCTTCCAGTGATTCTGTTCGGTTTCTATCTGCCCCAACTGTTTTCCATTGCCTAGGCAGCAGAGACTCTCATATGCCTTTAATGTTTTGGACAATGAATGTCCACTTCAGTACATAGCCACTTCACTACTGGGAGAGTTGGTAGAAAGCAAAAAGTCACAGAGGACTCCAAGGGTCTGGACTTGGTGTTTCCCTCTCCTGAGATGGGGACACCTGTGGGATGAGCAGGTGGCCAGCTGGTGGGGGGTGGGCAGGGACCTGACGTGGGCAGATGGGGTAGGTGAGGCCCGAGGTTCCCGGGGTATGTGCCGGGCATCTGGACTGAATAGGTCTTCAAAGCTGCAGATTGGCTGGGATCATCTTCAGGCGGAGGAGGAAGGTGAGGGGAGCAGAAGGGACTGAGGAGGCTTGGCTTAGACAGGAGAGGGCTGACACACTCCTTTGGGGGGAAAGTGGGTCAGGTCCAGGCTCACAGGGACAGACCTTGAGGCCATTGGGCTATGTGAAATAAGCCAGTCCCTAAAGGACCAATACGGGAGGACCCCACTTGTGAGGGACAGAGAGCACTCCGATTCATAGAGGTGGAAGGAGCTGCTGGGTGCCGGGGCTGGGGAGGGGAAATGGGGGGTTAGTGTCTCCTGGGTAGAGGTTCAGTTTGGGAGGATGACAAAGTTGTGGCAGTGGATGGAGGTGGCAGGTGCAAAAGAGTGAATGTACTTATTGCCACATGAATTGTACCCTGAAACGTGCTTAATGGTATCAGTTGTATGTCTATTACACAATAGGAGAGTAGTGAGTCAGGAGGACGGGTCCATCGAAAGTCCCAGGAGGGCCCAAGAGCAGGGATCCTGTATCTTAGTTCTCGCTCTCATGCTCTGCGCCTTGTTGGGTGTCTCAGCTCACAGTGGCATCACTAAATGCTTGCTAAGACACAGTGCAGGCAGATGGTCCAGAGAGAGTGCACAAACCATCTGTGGGCACTGAGGAATCCCAGCGGCACATGCATCCAGACTGAGTGAGTGCCCACATTTCACAAACACCAGCATAAATAGCCATTTAAAACGAAGGCAGACGCCACTCTGGAAAACACTAGGGAGGTTCCTCAAAAAGTTGAAAATAGAGCTACTATATGATCCCGCAATTGCACTACTGGGTATTTACCCCAAAGATACAAATGTAGTGATCCGAAGGAGCATGTGCACCCCAATGTTTATAGCAGCAATGTCCACAATAGCCAAACTATGGAAAGAGTCTAAATGTCCATCAACAGATGAATGGATAAGGAAGATGTGGTGTGTGTATATATATATACAGAGAATATTATGCACCTATCAAAAAAATGAAATCTTGCCATTTGCAACGATGTGGATGGAACTACAGTGTATTATGTTAAACAAAATAAGTCACTCAGAGAAAGACAATTATCCTATGATCTCAGTGATATGAGGAATTTGAAGAACAAGACAGAGGATCATAGGTGAAGGGAGGCAAAAATGAAACAAGAGGAAACCAGAGAGAGAGACAAACCATAAGAGACTCTTAATCTCAGGAAACAAACTGAGGGTTGCTGGAGTAGAGGGGGTTGGGAGGCGTGGGGTGACTGGGTGATGGACACTGGGGAGGGTATGTGCTATGGTGAGCACTGTGAATTGTATAAGACCGATGAATCAAAGACCTGTACCCCTGAAACAAATAATACATTATACGTTAATTTAAAATTTACTAAAATAATAAAAATAAAACAAAAGCAGGTGACCTCAAGCTGTATTACAAAGCTGTCATCATCAAGACAGTATGGTACTGGCACAAAACAGACACATAGATCAATGGAACAGAATAGAGACCCCAGAAATGGACCCTCAACTCTATGGTCAACTAATCTTCCACAAAGCAGGAAAGAATACCCAATGGAAAAACGACAGTCTCTTCAATAAATGGTGCTGGGAAAATTAGACAGCCACATGCAGAAGAATGAAACTGGACCATTCTCTTACACCATATACAAAGGTAAACTCAAATTGGATGAAAGACCTCAATGTGACACAGGAATCCATCAAAATCCTAGAAGAGAACACGGGCAGTAACCTCTTCGACCTCAGCCACAGCAACTTCTTGCTAGACACGTCTCCAAAGGCAAGGGTAACAAAAGCAAAAATGAACCTTTGGGACTTCATCAAGATAAAAATCTTCTGCACAGCAAAGGAAACAGTCAACAAAACTAAAAGGCAAGCCATGGAATGGGAGAAGATATTTGCAAATGACATTACAGATAAAGGGCTGGCATCCAAGATCTATAAAGAACTTCTCAAACTCAACACCCAAAAAACAAATAATCCACTCAAGAAATGGGCAGAACACATGAACAGACACTTCTCCAAAGACATACAAATGGCTAACAGACACATGAAAAAATGCTCCACATCACTAGCCATCAGGGAAAAAGAAAATAAAACCACATTGAGATATCACCTTACACCACTCAGAATGGTAAAAATCAACAAGGCAGGAAACAACAAATGCTGGTGAGGATGTGGAGAAAGGGGAACCCTCTTACCCTGTTGGTGGGAATGCAAGCTGGTACAGCCACTCTGAAAAACAGTATGGAGTTTCTTCAAGACGTTACAAATAGAACTACCCTACCACCAGCAATTGCACTACTGGGTATTTACCCCAAAGATACAGATGTAGTGAAAAGAAGGGGCACCTGCTCCTCAATGTTCATAGCAGCAATGTCCACAATAGCCAAACTGTGGAAGGAGCCGAGATGCCGTTCAACAGACGAATGGATAAAGAAGATGTGGTATATATGTACCATAGAATATTCCTCAGCTGTCAGAAAGGATGAATACCTACCATTTACATTGACATAGATGGAACGGGAGGGGATTATGCTAAGTGAAATAAATAAATCAGAGAAAGACAATTATCATATAGTTTCACTCCTATGTGGAATGTCAGGAATAGCACAGAGGACTACAGGGGAAGGGAGGGAAAACTGAACAGGAAGAAATCAGAGAGGGAGACAAACCATGAGAGACTCTGGACTCCGGTAAACAAACTGAGGGTTACAGAAGGGAGGAGGGTGGGGGGATGGGGTAACTGGGTGACGGGTTGTGATGAGAACTGGGTGTTATAGGCAACTAATGAATCACTGAACACTACATCAAAATCTACTGATGTACTATATGTTGGCTAATGACTTTAAATTTAAAAAAATAAATAAAATTAATAAATAAAAAATAAATCCACGGCAGGAAATGGAAATAACCCAGAGGGCGCCATGCTCCTGGAGGCTGAGCTAGCGGTCACGGCCAAGGCCTCTGGCGGTGAGGGCACCGGGGTTCTGAGAGGTGGCTCGGTGCAACCCTGACCCTGAAGCCCCATGGCCATGGCAAGGTGCAAGGACTGGGAGGGAAGACCCAGCCAGGACCCGTTCTGGCTCCATGGCTGCTACAGGGCTGTCTCAGCCCCACCAGGCGGTGTCTGTTTAGAACCAGAGAGAAAACCTTTTCCCTCAATTGTTCTTTTTAAAAATGGTTGCTCAGCATTGACACAGAAAAACATCTGACATAAAACTGGAGCCGTTCACAGCTACAAATGACCCAGAAGTGAAGAAAATGTAGTGAACGCAAAGAGAGGGCGCTGTATCCCCAGGCAGGCCTCCTGTGAGCAGGTGCGGCTGGGGCACTGGACGTGCCTGTGCAGACAGTACTGGACTCCACAGTGACCCTCGAGGGGACAGAAGTAGGAACCTGCTCTGATGGCTCCGCTGAAGTCAGCACCCCCTGCTGGAGACGGGGACAGCCCTTCATGAGTTCCGGGTGTCCTGGTGATTCTTGGGCACGGCCCAAATCTCAGCTTCTTCATGACCCGGGGCCAGCCCAGCAGCTGCACACAGGTCCTCCAGGGCCAGCCCAATAGCTGTGGGTCCCGCAGGTCCTCCAGGGACAGCACCTTGGTGGGCTTGTGGTCCAGCAGGTACCTGTTCAGGTGGCTCTTATCGTACCACATGGCCTCGATCCCATTGGCCCAGTTGACCACCATCACCTGGTGACAGGTTGAGGTCAGTCGGTGAACCTCTGCCACAACCCCCCAAAAAAGGCCCCCATGTAGTAGAAGTCACCCTGGTCCTTGGGGATGTGGGACTGGGACTGGGACCAGCGCTCATAGCTTAAGTCCTCATGGGCCACCCAGTAGAAACTGGGGTGCAGGGTGCCAAGGAGGGGGGACAGGATCTCCACGCCCACGTGGTCACAGAACTTCATGTCCACATCCCCGCACACCATATCATCCACCTCATGGAGGAAGGGCTCCTCACAGAAGCGGCTCATCATCGCCATGTGCTGCATGGACACATCCTGCCAGTGTGGGGCACCGCGGACCTCAAGAACCACCACCCTTCAGTGCTCCTGGAGGGGCACACGGGACACAGCAACCAGCTGGTCGGTGAAGACACAGTAGATGACCCTGTGTCCACCATGCAGTGATTCTGCAGGAAGAGCTCCAGGAAGACCCCGTATCCACAGGGGCAGGGGACAGGGCAGGAAGAGGGTCACTGCCAGAGGCTGGCAGCAGGACCCCAGAGCTGGGGGTCATGGACGTGTGCACCTTCTTCATGGGGACAGGCCCTGGGCTGCTTTAAGCAACAGCCACCTCCTGACCTGTCCTGAGTGAATCTGCCGGCAGGGCCTCCCTACCTTCTGCTCCCAGAGATGGGGGCCATCAGTGCCCCATCTTACAAAGGGGAGCCTGAGGCTTAGGAGGCTGGAAACCCATGCAGCCCCACTCTCAGCATGCTGGAGCCAGGAACACCCCCCTGTCCTGAGCTCCCAGGCAAACCCTGCAGGTGCCCTCCCCTAGCTGCCCCCATGCAGGTTCTGTCCCACCTGCCATGAGTTGAGCACCTTTGGGCACAGCACCTGTTTCTATGCCCTACAGACTGGGTAGAATCAGCAGGGCTGGCCACCTGCTCCACTTTACCTTGAGTGGGCTGTCGCTGGTCCCCAACAGAGCTGTCTCCACCCCCTATAGGGTCCTCCCTTGAAGGCTACTGGGCCTCTGGCTGACAAGGTCCATCAGTAAACCACTGGTATTCCTAGGAGGGGTCACCTTCGAACTCCCCAGATCAGGAATCAGGTTCAGCCCGTGGGCAGGGAAGGGGAAAGATGACCCCTGGAAAAAGGGGGCTTGCTTAGGCCCCAGCCTTGAATCCAAGGGTGTGAGCTTCTGGGTCCAGGTATACATCTCCCTGGCCCCAAAACATTGGAAGTCTTGTCCAACTGCCTCACATGGCTGGTCCCCCTTTGAGGGGACTACCTGCCCCTCACTGTGGGGACAGCAGCTCCCCCATTGTCAGCAAGTGTGGTGAGCCCCTCTGAGACTGATTTTTTTTAAGATTTTATTTATTTGACAGAGAAAGAGACAGCTAGAGAGGGAACACAAGGAGGGGTAGGGGGAGAGGGAGAAGCAGGCTCCCCGCTGAGCAGGGAGCCTGACATGGGACTTAATCCCAGGCCCCTGTGATCACGACCTGAGCCGAAGGCAGACGCTTAAGGACTGAGCCACTCAGGCGCCCTGAGACTGGCTTTTTTACACAGGCACTAAGACTACTTCCCTGTGCCTACCCCATACCTCGCAGGTTAGTAAATCGCTCACACAGGGAAGGTGGATACTACATTTAAATATGGGACGAGCACATACACCCAGCAGACATGAGTCAGGTCACCAGGGGGCAAGTAGAGGCCCAGCCAATGGGGAAACAAGCCAGACATGATGCAAGGGGAGAGAAGAGTGCTCCTGGCAGAGGGCACAGAGAATGTAAAGGATTGGAGTCAGGCCCAAGGAACATGTGGGACAACCACACAGCTTGGTGGCCCACAGAGGGGGGCTGCAGTGGGAGAGGTGAGGCTGGAGAGTACAGACAGGTGGGGAGCGGATCGCAGAGAGCCTCAAAGGTTATGTTCTGAAATGATCAATCTGGTTACCGGAGGAGAATGGTCTCTATACAGCAGAGGACAGGGAGACCCTAACCCTAACCCTAACCCTAACACTAACCCTAAACCTAACTCTAACCCCTAACCCCTAACCCCTAACCCCTAAACCTAACCCGTACACTAACCCGTACCCTAACCCTAACCCTAACCCTAACCCGTACACTAACCCGTACCCTAACCCTAACCCTAACCACTAACCCCTAACCCCTAAACCTAACACTAACCCGTACCCTAACCCGTACCCTAACCCTAACCCTCGCCCTACCCTAAGCCGTACCCTAACCCTAACCCTCGCCCTACCCTAACCCGTACCCTAACCCGTACCCTAACCTGTACCCTAACCCGTACCTGTACCCTAAACCTAACCCGTACCCGAACCCGTACCCTAACCCGTACCCTAACCCGTACCCGTACCGTAACCCTAACCCTAACCCATACCCTAAACCGTAACCTAACCCTAACCCTAACCCGTACCCTAATCCTAACCCGTACCCTAACCAAGCCGTACCCTAACCCGTACCCTAACCCGTACCCATACTCGTACCCTAACCCTAACCCGTACCCTAATCCTGACCCTAACCCGTACCCTAACCCTAACCCGTACCCTAACCCGTACCCTAACCCTAACCCGTTCCCTGACCCGTACCCTAACCCATACCCGAACCCGTACCCTAACCCTAACCCTAAACCATACCCTAACCCGTACCCTAACCCTAACCCTAACTCGTACCCTAATCCTAACCCGTACCCTAACCAAGCCATACCCTAACCCGTACTCTAACCCGTACCCGTACCCTAACCCTAACCTGTACCCTAACCCTGACCCTAACCAGTACCCTAACCCTAACCCGTACCCTAACCCGTACCCTAACCCTAACCCATACCCTAACCCTAACCCATACCCGTACCCTAACCCTAACCCTAACCCGTTCCCTAACCCGTACCCTAACCCGTACCCTAACCTGTATCCGTACCCTAACCCATACCCTAACCCTGTATATCCTCCCCAGGGACAGCAAACAAAGTCAACACATATCTGCACACTTTGAAATGTGAACAGAAACCTGCAAACTCAGGTTCTCACAGGAGCTAAATGTTAATGACCAGGTGACAAAAAGGTGACACAGATAGCAAGTAACCAAAAGAAGATGTCATGTGTCTGTGAGCTGGCCACCTTCTCTACCTGTCGGAAGGAAGCCATGCCTGACAGGAGGGAGCCACACCTGGACCTGGTCTCTCTGGGCTGCCCTTGAGCAGAGCAGAGGATGTGCTGACCTGGGTGTGGGTGTCGGGGGAAGAGATGGGCAGCTGGCCACAGATGTTACCTGCCAAGTACCTGTAGGACCAGCTCCCGATCCTCAGCTAAGGTTAAACAATAAATACGTTTCGTTACATATTTACTGTGACAGGAAAGGTGCTCAGTACTTTGAGTGACTATATTCTCTCCCTTTTTTGTTTTAAATACACTTTATAGAGGTATGATTGACATACAAAAAGCTGTACATAATTAATGTATCCAGCTTGACCCTGACCCTAACCCTAATATCAAGTTAACATATACTCTGATTTAGAATATAGCTCATAAATTATTTCATGATTATTAGGAGCTAGGGGATCCAAGGACCAACCTTCTTCTATCTTATTCTCCCTTGAATTTGACAGGTTGGAACACATTCGGCCACATGCTATCTGGAGAGTGGCCACACGGGGGCAACAGGGAGTAAACATTAGGGCAAACCCGGCCACAAAGCCAATTCTTCCCTCATCCTGTAAAACCTTGCTCATTCAATGTTTACAGATCATTCTATAGAGTATTAAAAGTGTGACTTTCTGGAATTTTTTAAAAACCAAACTAATTCTTTGAAACTGTTAAAAATATAATGTTTTTAAAAATCTCAGCGTTGGTGAGCAGATGAAGACCCAGGGGCCTGGGGAAAAGCTGTTATTATTGAATATGTTCAGATCTAATTAGGAAACAAGTAGGATTTATACTCCACTTATTTTCACAAAGAATTTGTGTCAACTAACAGTACTGAACCGACACAAAATAGTGCACTTCAGAGTAAAATAAAAGGAGATTCAACAGCCTCAAGAGGCAAAGAAAGAGCCACACCCAGGAGCAAAGAAGACATACCAAGGATGCTAGCCTCAGGCTGATTTGCAGCCTGTAGATCCTCTGGAGCTAGAATGCCCCCAATGCCCCTGGGGGTCGTGGGTCAAGCAGAGCTCAAACCCTGATGCTGCACTGTTGTAACTGGTGACGGGTCTCCTTGGTCACTTCCTCCATGAGCCACCCCCCACCCCCTGACTACTCCAGCCCGCCTCTGGGAACTCCCATTCCTCTTTCTGACCCCGTTGTTTACTTTTCCCTTCACTTACATAGTATATAGTATGTTTACCTACATCCTATTCTGTCATTTAAATGTTTTTGTCATGTTCTCACTGCACTGTACTTTGCTTCAGCCACCCTGATGTATAATCACTTGTTGCACTGCATGACTTAACTGGGGACTAGGAATACCCTCACGGTGTCATGGGGCTAGTGTCCTGGGCAAGGTCCTCACTAAGCCGGCTCATCCTGCAGCTGTTGCACTGAAGGCCTTATCCAGGACTGGAGCCCAGTCTGAAGCCAGCTCTGTGTCCTCACAGCGGGGACACCGGCTGCACCCAGGCCTTGGGAAGGCTGTGGGGGGGCTGTGAGGGAGTCACTGTATGGATGGAGCATGGGGGGAGGGGGAGCATTGAGCAGCCGGGGGAGGGGGCCCTTGGGGGCGGGGCTCTTGTGTGAGGAGGAAGTTGGGTAAGGGGACCCCAGGCACTGGTGACCTCACTTCCCTGACCACAGAGTCCAACAGAATTTGGAACCCAGGTAACCAGGCACCCACATTCCAGAGACAGCCCCCTGCCCAGCTCATTTCGTTGGAGATCATCCAACCATGAACATGTGGGCTTGTTGCCTCCCTAAGTCTGGATGCTGCAGGCTGAAGAAAGCCCGCCCTGCAAACGCTGGCCCCCGCTGGGGATGTCCGATCAGGGCTCCCCACCGCCGCTGGCCGTTTGGCCGGAAGGCCCGAAAGGTGACACCAGGAGGCCCAGTGCCGGCCACCCAGCCCCACAGGGTCTAATCCACCTGTGCAGCCCCAGGTCCCCTCCCCTCCGTGTGTGTATGTGTGTGTGTGTGTGTGTGTGTGTGAAGAGGGGTCATGTGGGGTGGGCCAACGCAATTCAAGAGCAGGCTGATGGGGGGTCAGATAACCCGTGGGCAGGTCATGTCCAAGGTCAAGGCTGCCTGGGTGGGACGGGGTGTGGGGGCCTGTGAGCTTCTGCCCAGGGTTTCTCTCGATCGCCCTGCAGGGATGGGTCATTGTCCTGCGTTCAGGGCTGTGCACCCACAGGTGTGTGTCTGATCTGGGAGCAGCAGGGTGACGGGGCAGGGGACAGGGAGGTTGGCCGGGTAGGACTGGGATGCCTCCGGCCGGCTACCCGTCCCTGTCTTTGCAGACCTCCGATGAGATCGGCACGAGGCTGGCGGACACCCACTCCATGTCCGGGATCTGGAGCGTGACCCCACAGGACTCCCCTGGAGCAGGTGCTGGGGATTGCGGGGAGAGGCCTCTGACACCACCCAGACCACTGTCCCTGGTGGTCATTGACTGCATTGTGCTCCAGGAGCCGGAACCCACGGAGCCCGAGCCTGAGCCTGAGAAGCCCGGGGCTGGGTCCCCTTGGGTGTGTGCGGAAGGGTGGGGGCTGGCCGCACAGGGAGGAGCCCCCAGAGCCTGGTGTGGGGCCTGGAGCAACGACTGGGCTCAGAGCGCCCAGCGGGTGGACTGCGGTCGGGGAGATGCCCCGGGGAGGGCTCCTTCCTAGCTGCGGCTTCTCTGGGAGGCCCTGGGCTGGGTTCTGTCTCCGCAAAGGCCCACGGAGAGCGGGCTCGGGGTGAGCTTTTCTCCTCTCACAGCTGCTCCACCACCTGAGGAGCTAGAGCCGGTTCCAACTCCATCGGCAGCTCTGGACGGAGGGGTGGTGGCTGCGACTTCAGCAGGAGACCAGGAGCCAGCAGGTGACCCAGCACCCGCCCACGGAGAGCCTGACGGGGGCCAGGAAGGGCCTGCTGGACAACCTGCCTCCGGAGAGCCTGCCCCAGTGCCTGCCCCTGTGCCTGCCAGAGCCGCCGCCCCTGCGCCTGCCCCGAACTGTGGCCCTGCTCCTGCCCCCGACCCAGCTCCTGCCCTGGATCCTGACCCATCCCTACCCCTGCCAGTGCCCCGGTTCTTGCCCCTGACCCAGATACTGCCCCGCTTCCTGTCCGTGCCAATGCGGCAGACCCTGTCCCTCCCCTTGCACCTGCCCCCTCCCCTCCCCCGGCTTGTGCTCCTGTTCCGGCCCCTGCCCCAACTCCTGCCCCTTCCCCTGCCCCTGCCCCTGCCCCTGCTAGAGCCAATGACCCTTCTCCTGACCCACCTCCTGCCCCTGCACCTGCCCCTTCCCCAGCACCTGCCTGTGCACCTGTTCTTGCCTCAGACCCAGCTCCTGACCCTGCACCAGCCCCTTCCCTTACCTGTGCACCTCTTCTTGCCCCTGATCCGGATCCTGACCCTGACCCAGCTCCTGCCCTGGATCCTGCACCTTCCTTTGCCCCTGCCTGTGCTCCTATTCTTGCCCCTGACCCGGGTTCCTCCCCTGCCCCTGCCTGTGGTCCTCTTCCTGTTCCTGACCCACCTCCTGCCCCTGCACCTGCCCCTTCCCCTACCTGTGTTCCTGTTCTTGTCCCTGACCCAGCTCCTGCCCCTGCACCTGCCCCTTCCCCTACCTGTGTTCCTGTTCTTGTCCCTGACCCAGCTCCTGCCCTGGATCCTGTCCCTTCCCTTGACCCTGCCTGCGCTCCTATTCTTGTCCCTGACCCGGGTTCTGCCCCTGCCCCTGCCTGTGGTCCTGTTCCTGTCCCTGACCCACCTCCTGCCCCTGCACCTCCCCCTTCCCCTACCTGTGTTCCTGTTCTTGCCCCGGACCCAGCTCCTGCCGTGGATCCTGCCCCTTCTCCTGCCCCTGCCTGTATTCCTGTTCTTGCCCTTGACTCGGCTCCTGCCCCTGCACCTGTCCCTTCCTCTGCCTGTGTCCCTGTTCCTGCCCCTGCCAGATCCGATGCCCCTTCCCCTGCCTGCATCTCAGTTCCTGCCCCTGCCCCTGCCAGAGCTGATGCCCCTTCCCCTGCCAGTGTCCCTGTTCCTGCACCTGCCCCTGCCAGAGCTCATGCCCCTTCCCCTGCCTGTGTCCCTGTTCCTGCCCCTGCCAGAGCCAATGCCCCTTCCCGTGCCGGTGTCCCTGTTCCTGCCCCTGCCCCTGCCAGAGCTGATGCCCCTTCCCCTGCCTGCGTCCTTGGTCCTGCCCCTGCCCCTGCCAGAGCCGATGCCCCTTCCCCTGCCAGTGTTCCTGTTCCTGCCCCTGCCAGATCCGATGCCCCTTCCCCTTCCTGCGTCCCAGTTCCTGCCCCTGCCCCAGCCAGAGCCGATGCCCCTTCCCCTGCCTGCGTCCTTGTTCCTGCCCCTGCCCCTGCCAGAGCCGATGGCCCTTCCCCTGCCAGTTTCCCTGTTCCTGCCCCTGCCCCTGCCAGAGCTGATGCCCCTTCCCCTGCCTGTGTCCCTGTTCCTGCCCCTGCCAGAGCCAATGCCCCTTCCCCTGCCGGTGTCCCTGTTCCTGCCCCTGCCCCTGCCAGAGCCGATGCCCCTTCCCCTGCTTTCCAGGGCCGCTGCCCGTTCCCCTGCACCTGCCTGTGCTCCTCTACTTGCCCCTGACCCAGCTCTTACTGTAGATCCTGCCCCTGGCCCTGCTCTTGTGTCTGGCCCTGCTCTTGCATCTGGCCCTGCCCCTCCTCCTGCTCCTGCAGGGCTCCCAGAACCACATCCAGAGCCCACATCCTCACGGGGAGAGCTCCTTGTACCATTCCCCTTAGCTCCATCACCCGACCCCGATGCCCCGACAGATTGTTTCCTCCCCTCCCCCTATGTTCTTTCTCTCTGGTTCATATTAACTGTTCTATTCTCTTTCCATGTCCTATATGCTGTTTATTATTTATTTTAAATAAAATGAATTGTTTTCAGTTGAACAAGTCCTGAGCATCAAGT
Organism: Mirounga angustirostris; assembly: GCF_029215605.1. Classification (NCBI taxonomy): domain Eukaryota; kingdom Metazoa; phylum Chordata; class Mammalia; order Carnivora; family Phocidae; genus Mirounga; species Mirounga angustirostris. The sequence continues at coordinate 669,896 of NW_026991726.1, read as the reverse complement.
CCATTCCCAACGCTGGGCCACCACACCACAGAACATGGCTGTGGAATATCTGCTTCCCCAACGGAGTCCCCGAACCAGAAGGCCTCCCTGGAAACCCCTAAGCTGCTTTCTCTCTCTGTTCCTTTTCCTGTTCTGGAGGTTTCCTGTACGTGGAATCACACAGAATGGGCCTTTGTGTCTGCCCCCCTAATTTCAAAGGGGACTCCTTCTTTTCTGTGTTGACTTGACATAGAATTTCCCTTATTGGATGTTGAAATCCCCGATGGATTACAGATGAAATGTAACCATAGAGCCCCCTTTGGTAAATATGGACACAATCTCGGGGCAGAGACCCCTGTTCCTGCTGGGACACCTCCACCTGACCCCAGACAGGAAAGGGCTGGTTCCTCCTGTGACCCACAGAGAAACCAGGGAAATGCAGAAAGCTGGAAGACACACCCCAAAGGGCCAAAGCATTGCTCACAACCCAAGGCCACAGAAAGGTTTCCCATGCCTCTGGTCCAAACCATGCTCCAAGTCACTGGGTTCCACAGGGACAGAGATGAAATGCATGCAAGTCCAAGGGGAGGGGGAGAGGCATGGGGAGAGTCGGAGATGCAGGAGCTCCCGGGGAAGGACTCTGGCAAAGGAAACCCTATAGAGGCAGCACTGGTCACCCTCAGACTGGCAGGTGTCTGGTCTGGGGACCAGCAACCCTGGCGAGAACGTCAGGAAACGGAGGTCCCCGGGAGAGAAGGGTGACGGGCACCCCTGTCTGGGAGAACAGTGAGCAGCACCCATCCCAGGCCACAGGTGCACCCATCACCTAGCGTGGGCAGCTCACTCCCACCGTGTCGAAGGGAACACCATGGCCATCAACCTCTATTTGCAACAGAATCCATAAAGTGGAGTTTCTGGGTCAACACGTATACAGTGTTGAAGGTACAAGCCTCAACTTCCAATATCCCAGGTCTGCTTGTCCACCTTGAGCCTTTTTTGGGAAGCAGGGGTGGGGATCCCTGGGGCTGTGACCTGTGGGAGGGGTGGGGAGGGGGAGCTCTGAGTGGAGTGACCAAGGTACCCGGGGTGACCTGCCCAGCAGGGACCCTCCCGCCCCCAGCCCCTCTCCTGACCTCGTGCACGATGGCGAGGGTGTGACGGTGAAGGTGCTGGCCCTTGGCTGGCGAGCTCCCTAGCTGCTGCTGGAGCTGCTCAAGCTCCAAACCGGGCTCTGATCCCAGAGCTGCGCGAGAGCCGAAGCTGCAGCTGCCCCAGTCTCGGGAGCTGCGGCACGCATCGCTGGAGGACCTGGCTCGAGCTCTGGGGCAGGTGCTGGAGCTGAATCCCCCTCCAGAGATGATCCAGACCCGGCTCCGCACTTGGATAGGGCTCTTGAACCCACGAAAGGCTTTCCTCCCCTGCCCACTTCATGGATGACAAAACTCGGGACGGTGACTGGACCGGCTACATAGAGGTAATGGCTACGGGGGGATTCAGAGCAAGGATCCTGCATCCCCTTCACCACGCGCCCCACGCGGGTCGGTCCTGAGCTGCCAGACGGGGACAAGGGCCTGACCCGCTGCTCCCGGCAGCTGCCCCCAGCTGAGCAGAGACACTTGCCGGGGACCTGAAGTCCTCGTTTGACCTCTGCTCCGGCCAGCCCCACGCGAGCAGGGACCGTGCTTCCTCACCGCTGGGTCGCCAATCCCCAGAACAGTGCCTGGGATGTGGTAGCACTTCACAGTTTAGTGAGTCGGTGGGATTCCCCCAGCAGCCCCGGGATGCGGGGGATGTTGTTACACATGAGAGGTCTGGGCCACAGACTCTTGTGTCCTCGCTTTCTTCCACGCGGGCATCACCCACACCTGTGTCTGTTCCCTGGAACGCAGAGGGGACGCCCAGACACCCTCCCTGCCCTCGGAGCTCCCAGCCTAACCGGTGGGTCAGCATCTCACCCACGGTCAGCAAGTGGGTGATAAAGAGCTAGAGCACCTCGAGCACGAGACCTTGCACGAGCCGTGGGGCAGCTAAGATCTCGAACCATCTGACGCACCAGAACGTGCCCCGGCGCTGACTCGAGCCAGCCGTGGAAGCAGCTCGAGAGCCTGAGCCAGGGCCCCGCACACTAGAGCCCCTCCAGCTCCGACCCGCGGTCCCCCTCCAGAGGCAAAAGCAGCTCCGGGGTGAATTCCGGAGCAGAGCCACCTCCACACCAGTTCTCCCACCTGATCCGGCACCACTGGCAGAGTGAGAGGCAGCCCGAGAACGAGAGCCAGGTCTCGAGTCAGCTCAGTGCTGCTGGGGGAGGCCGGTTTCCTCTGAGAAGGCACAGGGACGGGCTGTGGGGATCAGCACAGGGTGATCCCCCAGGCAGGGTGGTGATCTTCTCTCCTCCTGCTGCTTCGGCACCATCTCGAGACGGAGAACTGGCCTCTGCCCCGGGGCCGGTCGCCAATGCAGAGTCGACGCGGCTGCAGAAGCAGCTACAGACCCAAAGCCCGCTGCAGAGCTCGAGGCATTTCCATGTCCTGCTGCGGGGCCTTCGCCAGGAGCTCGGGAGCTGGAGCCACGTGCGCCCCAGTGGGAGGAAGCCCCTGGACCTACGGCTCCATCGCCGACTGCAGAGCTAGAGCCAAGGCAAGACTCCGAGCTGGACCGGCTCCACAGTCAGCTCCGGCGGCACCTCCGACCTGGAGCCAGCGCTGGCTCCCCCTGCAGATCTAGGGTGAGTGGGAGCAAGACCCAATCCAGCACCAGCTACAGCCAGCTCCGGCCCCACCTCCCGGAGCAGCTGATGAGCTCCAACCAGGTCCATTTCCAGCTCCAGAGTCGGCCTGTCCTCACCAGCGAACGCATTCCTTTTCTTCTCTTTTGGCTTTGGTTTCTTTTCCTGTCTCCAGGTATATTTGTAGCTTAAGATAAAATAAACTTTATCTTTTTAAACATTTCAAAGTGTGCAAACCACTGTTATCAACTCCATTTCCCGTGCTGGCACCATCACCCTATCTAGTCCCAGAACATTGAATGCCCTGGAGAGAAACCCCGCACCCTCTGAGCAGGCAGTCACGCCATTCCAAATCCCCCTGCTCCCAGGCAACCACTGATCTGTACCTGTCATTTACCTGGGACGAATTTTTCATACACGTGGGATCATACCGTATGTGGTATTTGGGGTCTAGTTTCTTCCACTGAGTAGGATGTTTTCGAAGTTCACCCACGTGATAGCGTGTATCACTACTTCATTCCTGGCGTGGCTGAACGAATCCCATTGTATGAACAGACCAGTTGTGTTTGTCCATTCAAGTGTGGGTGCACCTGTGGGTTGTTTTCATCTTTCGGTTATTGTCCAGAGTGCTGCTACGAAGACTTACGTGCAGGCTGTTGTTAGAGGGCCTGTATTCCATTCTTCTGTTTAGAGAATGAGTGGAGTTCGGCCAAATGAGAACAGTATGCTCAACGTGTGGACGACGTGCCACACCCTTTGCCACAGTGGCTCCGCCATATTACATCTCCCCCAGCAATGGAGGAGGGTTCTGTTTCCCCACATCCTCTCCGACACTTGTTATTTCTGCTTATTCACTAGAGCCCCTCTTCCTGGGTGGGGGAAGGCGTGTGACTGTGGTGTTGGCTTGCATTTCCTACGATCTCATGAAGAAAATCGCCCCATGTGCTCACTGGGTCGTCTGACTATCTTCTTTGGAGAAATGTCTATTATTTTCAGTGGGGTTGTTTAGGTTCTTAAGTTGGAGGAGTTTTGTACACATTCTCGATGCAAGACTCGTATGAGATTTGCAAATATTTCCTACCATTCTTTGGGTTTCTTTACATCCTCTTGAGATTACCCTTTCCTTCACAAAAGTTTTTAGCGACGTTGAAGTCCAGTGTCTCTGTTTTCTCTGTTGTTGCTTGGGCTTCGGGTGCCATACAAGAGACACCATATTGCCAAATCCAAGGGAAGGAAGATCTGCCCCTAGGTGCTCTTAGTTTCCTTCTGAGGGTTAAGAATTTTCGCTCTTAAAGTTCATTCTTGGATCCATGTAGAGTTCATTTTTTATAGGGTGGAAGGGAATGCTCTGACTTCACTCCTTCGTAGGTGGATATCCGGTTTCTCAACACCGTTTGTTGGAGACACTGTTTTTGCCTCATTGACTGATCTTGGTCTCCGTGTTCGAAAACAACTGACTGTACATGTATGTATTCCTTGATTCTCAGCACTATCCCATTGATCCATATGTGTTGGTCTTCTCTGCTCATACCTTTCGGGAAATACTATAATCTCGTACAGAGTTTTTCAAATTCTTAGGATTATTTGCATAGAAGATCATGTCATATATAAATAAACTTTTTCTTCTTCCTTTCCATTTGTGAGCTTTTAGTAACTAATCTTGGATAATTTCTCTGACCAAACTTCCATGACATTATGGAAATGAAGTGGTGGACATGGGCATCCTTGACTTTTTAGGGATTTTAAGGAGAAAACCCTCAGTCTTTCACCACAGAGAATGATATACATGTGAGTTATTTTTCATAAATATCCTTTATCATAATTTTTAAAGAATTATTTATTTATTTATTTATTTATTTGAGAGCATGCAAGCCCAAGAGTGGGGAGGGGCAGAGGGAGAGAATCTCCAAGCAGACTCCCGATTGAGTGCAGAACCCTCCCTGGAGCTCAATCTGAAGACTCTTGAGATTATGACCTGAGCCCAAACCAAGTGTCAGACACTCAACCCACTGAGCCACCCAGGCACCTCTCCTTTATCACAATTTAACCTTCTATTTCTATTTTATTGAGAACACTTGTTATGAAAAGGTTTGGATTTTGTCAAAGCTTATCCTACAACAATTGACATGATCATGTTTCTTCTGGATGTGGTCTAGGACACTGATTAGCTACGTTGAACAGCCTTTGCATTCCCGGTGTAAATCACACTTGGTCATGATGTAGAGTCCTGTCAATGTGCTGCTAGATTCTGTCTGCTAGAATTCTGTTGAGGATTTTTGCCTCGCTCTTCATAATGGATTTTGGCCTGCAACTGTCTTTTCTTGTAAGGTCTTTGTCAGTCTTTGGAATCGGGACAATGCTGGCATTCTAGGGTGACGTGGGAAGTGTTCCCTCCTCTTGTACTTTTTTCAGACTTTCAGAAGGATTGGTATTCTGTCTTCTTTAAACGTGTGGGACAAATCACCAGGGAAAGCATCAGGTTCTGGACTTTTCATTCTTGGGAAGTTCTCGTGACTGCTTCAGTCTATTTACTTATTAGAGGTCTGCTCAGGGTTTCCATTTCTTCTGGAGTCACTTTGGTAGTTTGTGTGCTTCTCAGAATGATCTGCTTCATCTCAGGGAGCCAATTGGTTGGTATAAAGTGGTTCCATTTTTGTCTCTTTGTCCATTTTGGTAAATCTGCAAAAGAAAGAACTGTTGTTTTCACTGATTTTTCTCACGTGCTCTTCTCTTCCATGTATCTCTGCCCTAATCTTCCTAGTTTCCTTTGCTCTACTAACTTTGATCTTCTCCTTCGACTGAACCAGAGGAACATTCTAACGGTTCCAGATGCCAGGCAGCCAGAGGGCCTTTGTCTAGGTCTGGGTTGTTGGGTAGAGAAGCAATACAGACTGGAGTGGATCAGGCTACCTGGGCAATTTCTACCTCACCTGGCATTCCAGGTCACCCCCAGACCGTCATTTCAGGCTGAAGCTCTCCTCCTGCCAGGCATGATGCCCAGCAACAGACTGACCTGACTTCCCATGAACCACTCACGACCTGAGGGGCCTTCTGTGCTCTAGGAACAAGCAGACTAGCTGCATTTTGACAAGGAGCACTGCCCATGAGCAGAAAACCTGCATAGCTCAGGGCACTGTCTTCTGTGTGATTCCTTCACACCTTCCCGTGTGTGGGTCACAGCCACCTGTGCCCATGGACACCGTAGAGCACCCATTCACCCAGGGTGTCGGATCAATGCAAAGTCAGCCCTTCAATTCTGCCACCACACCCCCAACACAACACCCAAACCAAAAGGAGCGCTCACTCCAAGTCCTGGGATCAGCTCAGATGCAGCCCCTACCTGCGCAGCAGGGACATCGCCTACCCGCTCTGCATGCTCCTCCAGCCCGATGGAGATGTGCACGACATTAGTGTGGGTTTTGTCCCAGGATCCCTGATGGCCAGGAAAAGGAGGTGACTGTCCCACCCTTTCTCCCTGAGAGACATCCCTTCCTGGAGCCTGGGTCCCCACTCCACAGCCACAAGGGGCCAAGAAGACTCAGTCTCTAGCGGCTTCTGGGCTAGATGCTGACCGCGGTTGCGTTACACAGTCTGGTGTTTCTGCTGCCTTGTTGTTCCTAAGGTTCCGGAGTTGACCTCCCAGTCGTCGCTGGAGACCTCAGGCATCATCTCAGCCTCTGTCAGCACCTCTCCCTCCTCAGCTTCCATCACATCTGTGGCAGCCTCGGAATCCCACGAGCGCCGTGTCTCGGGATCTGCAACCACGGCTCTTCGCTGCCGCTCTCCATGCAGCAGGTGGGCGCTGCTGCCTCAACACCATCAGCCTGGACATGAAGATCGGCACCATGTCCAAGAGCATCCTGCTGAACTGGGCACGTGGGGCGTCCCTTAAGTCTCCTGACTCAGACGTCTCTGAGTACTGACCTCACTGGACCAGCTAGCTACTCTGACAAGAAGCCAACTCTGGACCTTCCAGGCAGCATGCCCAGGCCTGGAAGGACGCAGACGACCACCACCGCCCCCACTCTACACAGGAGGAAAGTGCGGCAGCCTCCTCACCTCCGGCTGGTGCTTGCTTGGTGATCCATGCTTGGGTGGGGACAATAACATGCCCACCAAGCTCCTTCTAAATCTACGATGCTGTGGCTCTGGTAAGACTGCCCGGATTGTGTCCCATGAACCCCCCAACCCGCAGTGTCCCCTGACTCCTTGCCCAATATCCAGAGAGCCCTGCGTGATCTGGTCTAGACATACTCCCCAGTGTGCACCCCTCAGCCCACTCCAGGCTCTGTAGGGCCTTCGTCCCCCAGGGAGCCCGGCAGGAATTTTCCCCTTAGAACCCCTGCCGTCCCTCCCTATGACCCCCATCCAAGATGGTCTCACCTCCAAGCCTGGGCTCAAAGGCTCCTTCCTCCGGCTCCTCTGTAAGCTCAGGCTTTGGGTCAGATTGAGCTGGGTTCAAACCCACAGCAGGGCCATGTCACAGCCCTGTGACTGGCAAGCTCCTGTGGGAACTCCTGGGACCTCCGTTTTCTACTTTGGAGATGGGGTCAGTGACTCCCACCTCAGGAGGATGGGTTGGGGTTGAAAGCAGGGAGATGAAGGTGTTTGAGTGCCGGATTTTGGGGAAAGGGGCTGCTGCCAGGAAGACAGGGGGAGGGGATGTAGAGGAGGAAAAGGCGGCCTGACCTCCTCCCTGCCACACGTGTCCCCATCACCCTCCCCTGAACCCCCGCCATGCACTGAGACGAACACTGAAGTGGATCGTGGGGGCCAGGACGGCAGCGGGGGTATATTTTATTTCTCTCTAGTCCCCAGGTCTCCATGTCCACTCAGTCCAGCGGCCCTGCCTGGCGGACTGGGTCTGGCCCCCGGCCTAAGAGGACGTGAGGGTCACTGAGCAGGCAGTGGAGTTCGGGACACGGAGGACCAAGGCCACAGCCAGCCCCTCGGGGTTGTGCAGGCATGCTGGCAGGTGGGGTCCCACGCAGGCGCCGTCTGCTGGGCCGTGTGCGCCTGCGCAGGATCCACCTGCCTCCGACCCACCATTGGTGGGAGGGCCCCGCCCACCCAGAGTGCACCTGCGCCACGTCCACCCAATAGGTGGGAGCCGACCGGCCACGCCGAGCCACGCTAATGAAGTTCCTCCTCCAAGCCATCATGGGACAGTCGGCAAACTGAGGACAGGAGAGGCAGGGACTGGCCTGGGACCCACCAGCTGAGCAGAGGCTAGAGGAACAGGGAGGGTTCCAGCTTCCGAGGCCAAGCTTCACCTCGCAGGGCGTTTCCATTGGGAACGAAGGCCCCTAAGATCTGGGGGACCCCTGCCCACACTCCCATGGGGGCCCTTTCCTCTGGTCATCCTCGCACGGGCACACGTACGCACAAGGCTCTCTGCCTGCGCGCGCGCGTGCGCACTCACACACACTCACACACACACACACACAAACTCCCCAGGGGCGTCCAAGGGGGCGTGGACCCTGGAGGGAACAAGGGGGAAAGAAGGAGGAGGTTGGAGGCAGCTGGGCCGTGGGCTGTGGGCATTGTCTCCTGGGAACATGCCCGGGTTCGTAGCATGGGGCTCGGCGGAGACATGCCAGGCTGATGGCCAGGGCGTCCCCAAGATGCCCAAGGGCTGTCACAGACACCCACATTCTAGAGACAGCCCCCTTCCTACTCAGTTCACTTGGCTGGAGATGCTGCAATCCTGCTGTATCCCAATGTCCCCAGGATGTGGTCTCAGCAAAGCCGACAGTGAGAGCCGTTGCCTACACTGCAGACGTGGGGTCAGGTCCCACCCCTGACACCACTGGCCATTTGCCTGGAGGGGCCCAAAGGGAACACAGGGAGGCCCAGAGCCAGTCAGGCCAGCCAGACACCGCTGTGATCCGAACGTGCAGCCCAGCGCCCCTCTGTGTGTATTTGTGTGTGTGTGCAGAGGTCTCGGGCAGGGTAGCCCACCCTGAGCAGGAGCAGGGTGATGAGGGGCCAGAGGCCTGGTGGGTGGATCATGTTGACACCCCGAGTCAAGGCTGGCTGGGTGGGACGGGGTGTGCTGGGGCGGCTTCCTTCTCCCCAGGTTTGATCCGGAGCCCTGTCGATACATGTCACTGTACCCCGGGTGCAGGGCTGTGCCCGCACGGGGCTGTGTCTGATCTGGGGGCAGCAGTGGGGCTGGGCAGGAGGACGGTGAGGACGGCCGGGCAGGGCTGTGATGCCTCTGGGCCGGGCGCCGCTCACTGTCTTCGCAGAGCCCCATGGAAGTAATTGGGGACAAGCTGGTCAACAGGAGCCTCACTCGACAGCTCCCCAGCGGGGGCACGTGCACCAGGCAGTCGGTAAGGGCTGGTGCGGGCTCAGGGGGAGTTTGGGCACGAGGGCCCTCCAGGACCAGGCTCGGGGAGGGCCGGGAGGGTCTCCTGTCCCGACGCCATCCGGGACACTGACGTCCCGGGGTGCCACGACGGCTGTGCCCCTTACGTGGCCATGATCTCAACCCAAGGGGTCAGGGCTGCTCCCTTCACAGACACACACAAACAGACACACACGCCAAACACACACACACCCAGTCCTTCAAGCACACACACACACACACACACACCTGGTCCTTCACACACAGACACATACACCCGGTCCAGCCCCAGCCTTGGCCACGTACAAAATCACCCTTCACATACGTGGAAGATGATCCGAACCAATTTGGATATTCTGTTGCACTTCAGGACACGGACAGAAATAGTTTTGCAGTTTCTATGTTGTGAATTGTCCCTCCTTTATCCACAGATCAGCCCCACCGTGAACCTGAGTGGGCCCTGCCGCTGGGGGCGAGCCAGAGGCTGTGGGCGGTCCGTGCTGACAGCCTGAGGAAGCTGGTGGAGCCGGGCCAGGCCCTCTCCTGTGGCCCCTCTCCCGGAGCACCTCCCAGAGGAACGCCTCCCCAGCCCTTCCCACACCTGCTGCTCACCAAGGTGAGCAGGGCCCCCCGTCCCGCCCGGAGGCTCCCCCTCACCTGCGGGCTGTGTGTCTCGGGCCTGGCACATCCCCTCTCCGAACCTCAGGTGACTCCTGGGGACCCTGTGTGCCACGAGGCCAGGCCCCACACACGGGGTTGCCGTCGGGCCTGTTGGGACCGCTCCACGAACCTGGGGCCGGCCCACGGGGAGGGTCGCCTGGGGCTGAGGCAGTTCCTCTTCACCGTGAAGGAGCTCTCTGCCCCAAGCCTCGGTGTCCTGTGTCCCGGGCACAGCCGCATTCCTGGCTGTGAGGAGGTCTCAGATTCCATCTGGGGCTCCCATCCTGGGTGGAGCCAGAGCAGGGATCCCTGGGGGCTGGCAGAGGGGCCCCAGAGCCACTCAGACATCTGAAAGGTGCTGGCTTGGCTTCATCGACTCCACACATGGACAGGAAGCCCCTTCTAGACATTTTCCATAATTCAGGGAACAGGGCAGACAAATGTCCCTGCCCCGCGGGCCTCTTTCTAGGTGGGGTCCGCCGCTAAGCCTAGACGACAAAGCAGAGATGGGCACACGACGTTCCGTGGGACGCCCTGCCGGCCTCCTCTACATACGGATCCCTCTGCTCTCACTGTCCAAAGAAGAGCCCTTGTCTCCGAGGTGGTGAGGGAACGCGGGGGACCGGTCAGGTGCGGAGCCATGGGTCTCGTGCACATCTGCCGCAGGCCTGGGTCATGGTCCAGGAGCTGTGGGCAGGTCGTCGGTGCACACCTGGCCATGACACACCTGGCTGGCCCTCTCGGTGGGGAGGCCTGCGTGCCTGGTGCACCTGTCCCCCACCTACCCCTGGAGGAGCAGCCATGTTCAAGCCTTTCCATGTCCGACCCTCAGGTACAGTTGGGACCCTGGGTCAAGAGAGGCAGGGACTGACCCAGGACAACTGAGGGTGCAGAGTCCAAGGAGCTGCTCTTCAAACCTAGGCCAGTCCCAACCCTCCCATGAGGTTTGCTTTGGGGGTGAGAGCTCCTCAGATGCTCGGGAAGAGCTACCCACACCGTCCGATGTGGGGACATGACCTTGGCATCCCCAGGCACGTAGAGGCACGTGCACCTGCACACCCACCGCCACACACACACCCATACCCACACACACACCACTCGGACTGCCCAGCTGGGTGTCAAAAGCGGAGGACACCCTGGGAGCGAGGTGGGTGACAGGGGGGAAAGAAGAAACAGGTTGCAGACAGCTGGGCCATGGGGCAGGGCATCAGGACTCCTGGCAAGGATCCAGATCCATAGCATGGGGAGGGGAGACAGGACAGGCTGAGGGTCAGGGGTCCCCAAGGGGCCCATGGGGGTTGCCAGGGCACTGGGAGAGGACAGGGTCTGGGTTCCGGTGTCCATCACCAGCCTGGGCACTTGGAAGCAGGAAGAGATACCCACCCCCATGTCCAGAGTGGTTACAGCACAAAGGCCTCAGCTTACTCTTCTGTCACTTGGGCTGTAGAGATGCAGTGTCCCTAGGGTCCCACAGGCTTGTGGGAGAGTCTGTTGGCCTTGGATCTCCATCCCCGACCCCCTGTGCTCCCAGTGCTGGGAAAATGCTTTGTACTCCCTAGAGGTCCTTCGGAACAGGGGACAGACTGGGGGCTTGGGGGGCTGAGGACCTGGGTACGTAGAACGTGGCAGAGCACTGACCACTAGTCTGGGGACCATGGCCAAGACCCTCCTTGTTGCAGCCTCCGGGTGTCCATTTGGAAGAGGTTTCAGTTTCTCTGCTCTGTCCGGGTGACAAGGCCTTAGGTAGGAATGGAGCCCCGGGACAGAAGAGGGAAACACGGACAAGGGAGGCTTATGAGGTTTCTCACATCACCCCTGGAGTCCACAGGTCCTGCTCCTGTGAGAGACACAGAGACAGAGACAGAAACAGAGAAGGAGACAGAGAATGAACACACGACAGTGGGAACCAGAAGTCACAGACTTTCCTCCATCAGCTTGGAAATGACATCCCAGCATTTGGCCCCATTCTCTTCCTGAGAGCACGGTCACACAGGCCATCTACCCCGGAGGGGAGGGGATTCCACAGGGATGTGTGAGCAGGATGCGGGAATGCCCGGGATCCACTGTGGGGACTGCCCAGCACATGGGCGCAGACGAGGCCCCGGGGCCTGAGCCTAAACCTAATGGGAGCCCCTGGAATTGTGCGTCACCAGGGGACAAGGTCGGAATCCGTTCATTGCAACCTTCCCACAGGGGCTGGGAACAGGCAAGAAGGGGGTGGCTTTGCCCAGACCCCAGAGCAGACCCAGGCCCCTCTGAGCTGTGCTCCATGTCCCGCCCAGCCCCTGGCTCATCCTTGCATTGCCAAGTGTGCCACAGCCTCCTGTGATAGCAGGTCCGGAATGTATGTAGAGGTCCTACCCCTGATGGCGTCCTAGGAGTAGAAGCCAGAACACCCCACTGTGCACATGGGGAGACTGGGGAGGCCCAGAGGGGCACAGGGTCTTTCCAGCGTCACAGCCCTGGGCACGCACAGGAGCCCAGTCTGAAGCCAGCTCTGTGTCCTCACAGCGGGGACACCGGCTGCACCCAGGCCTTGGGAAGGCTGTGGGGGGGCTGTGAGGGAATCACTGTATGGATGGGGCATGGGGGGAGGGGGAGCATTTAGCAGCCGGGGGAGGGGGCCCTCGGGGGCGGGGGTCTTGTGTGAGGAGGAAGTTGGTTAAGGGGACCCCAGGCACTGCTGACCTCACTTCACTGACAACAGAGTCCAACAGAATTTGGAACTCAGGTAACCAGGAACCCACATTCCAGAGACAGCCCGCTGCTCAGCTCATTTCTTTGGAGATCATCCAACCATGAACATGCGGGCTTGTTGCCTCCCTACTTCTGGATGCTGCAGGCTGAAGAAAGCCCGCCCTGCAAACGCTGGCCCCCGCTGGGGATGTCCGATCAGGGCTTCCCACCGCCTCTGGCCGTTTGGCCGGAAGGCCCGAAAGGTGACACCAGGAGCCCCAGAGCCGGTTACCCAGCCCCACAGGGTCTAATCCACCTGTGCAGCCCCAGGTCCCCTCCCCTCCGTGTGTGTGTGTGTGTGTGTGTGTGTGTGTGTGTGTGTGAAGAGGGGTCATGTGGGGTGGGCCAATGCCATTCAAGAGCAGGCTGATGAGGGGTCAGATAACCCGTGGGCAGGTCATGTTCAAGGTCCAGGCTGGCTGGGTGGGACGGGGTGTGGGGGGGTTGTGAGCTTCTGCCCAGGGTTTCTCTCGATCACCCTGCAGCGATGGGTCATTGTCCCGCGTGCAGGGCTGTGCACCCACAGGTGTGTGTCTGATCTGGGAGCAGCAGGGCCACTGGGCAGGAGACAGGGAGGTTGGCCGGGCAGCACTGGGATGCCTCCAGGCCGGCTACCCGTCCCTGTCTTTGCAGACCTCCGATGAGATCGGCACGAGGCTGGCGGACACCCACTCCATGTCCGGGATCCGAAGCGTGACCCCACAGGACTCCCCTGGAGCAGGTGCTGCGGATTGCGGGGAGAGGCCTCTGACACCACCCAGACCACTGTCCCTGGTGGTCATTGACTGCATTGTGCTCCAGGAGCCGGAGCCCACGGAGGCCGAGCCTGAGCCTGAGAAGCCCGGGGCTGGGTGCCCGTGGGTGTGTGCGGAAGGGTGGGGGCTGGCCCCACAGGAAGGAGCCCCCAGAGCCTGGTGTGGGGCCTGGAGCAACGACTGGGCTCAGAGCGCCCAGTGGGTGGACTGCGGTCGGGGAGACGCCCCGGGGAGGGCTCCTTCCTGGCTGCGGCTTCTCTGGGAGGCCCTGGGCTGGGTTCTGTCTCCACGGAGAGCAGGCTCGGGCTGAGATTTTCTCCTCTCACAGCTGCTCCACGACCTGAGGAGCTAGAGGTGGTTCCAACTCCATCGGCAGCTCTGGACGGAGGGGTGGTGGCTGCGACTTCAGCAGGAGACCAGGTTCCGGCAGGTGACCAGCACCCGCCCACGGACAGACTGACGGGGCGCCAGGAAGGGCCTGCTGGAGAACCTGCCTCCGGAGAGCCTGCCCCTGTGCCTGCCCCTGTGCCTGCCAGAGCCACCGCCCCTGCGCCTGCCCCGAACTGTGGCCCTGCTCCTGCCCCCGAGCCAGCTCCTGCCCTGGATCCTGACCCATCCCTACCCCTGCCAGTGCCCCGGTTCTTGCCCCTGACCCAGATACTGCCCCGCTTCCTGTACGTGCCAATGCGACAGACCCTGTCCCTCTCCTTGCACCTGCCCCCTCCCCTCCCCCGGCTTGTGCTCCTGTTCCGGCCCCTGCCCAAACTCCTGCCCCTGCCCCTGCCCCTGCTAGAGCCAATGTCCCTTCTCCTGACCCACCTCCTGCCCCTGCACCTGCCCCTTTCCCAGCACCTGCCTGTGCACCTGTTCTTGCCCCTGACCAAGCTCCTGACCCTGCACCAGCCCCTTCCCTTACCTTTGCTCCTCTTCTTGCCCCTGATCCGGATCCTGACCCTGATCCAGCTCCGGCCCTGGATCCTTCCCCTTCCCTTGCCCCTGCCTGTGCTCCTATTCTTGCCCCTGACCCGGGTTCTGCCCCTGGCCCTGCCTGTGGTCCTGTTCCTGTCCCTGACCCACCTCCTGCCCCTGCACCTGCCCCTTCCCCTACCTATGTTCCTGTTGTTGCCCCGGACACAGCTCCTGCCCTGGATTCTGCCCCTTCTCCTGCCCCTGCCTGTATTCCTGTTCTTGCCCTTGACTCGGCTTCTGCCCTGCAACTGTCCCTTCCCCAGCCCCTCCCTGTGGTCCTATCCTTACCTATGACCCAGCTCCTTCCCCTTTCCCTACCCGTTTCCCTGTCCCTGCGTGTGCGCCCATTCCTGCCCCTGGCCCACCCCCCGCCCCTGCACCTGTCCCTTCCTCTGCCTGTGTCCCTGTTCCGGCCCCCGCCAGAGCCGATGCCCCTTCCCCTGCCTGCGTCCTTGTTCCTGCCCCTGCCCCTGCCAGAGCCGATGCCCCTTCCCCTGCCAGTGTCCCTGTTCCTGCCCCTGCCAGATCCGATGCCCCTTCCCCTGCCTGCGTCCCAGTTCCTGCCCCTGCCCCTACCAGAGCCGATGCCCCTTCCCCTGCCAGTGTCCCTGTTCCTGCCCCTGCCCCTGCCAGAGCCGATGCCCCTTCCCCTGCCAGTGTCCCTGTTCCTGCCCCTGCCCCTGCCAGAGCTGATGCCCCTTCCCCTGCCTGTGTCCCTGTTCCTGCCCCTGCCAGAGCCAATGCCCCTTCCGGTGCCGGTGTCCCTGTTCCTGCCCCTGCCCCTGCCAGAGCCGATGCCCCTTCCTCTGCTTTCCAGGGCTGCTGATCCTTCCCCTGGCCCTGCCTATGCTCCTCTACTTGCCCCTGACCCAGCTCTTACCGTGGATCCTGCCCCTGGCCCTGCGCTTCTGTCTGGCCCTGCTCTTGCATCTGGCCCTGCCCCTCCTCCTCCTCCTGCAGGGCTCCCAGAACCACATCCAGAGCCCACATCCTCACAGGGAGAGCTCCTTGTACCATTACCCTTAGCTCCATCACCCGACCCCGATGCCCCGCCAAATTGTTTCATCCCCTCCCCCTATGTTCTTTCTCTCTGGTTCGTATTAACTGTTCTATTCTCTTTCCATGTCCTATATGCTGTTTTTTATTTATTTTAAATAAAATTCATTTTTTCAGTTGAACAAATCCCGAGCATCAAGTACATTCCCAACCCTGGGCCACCACACCACAGAACATGGCTGTGGAATATCTGCTTCCCCAAAGGAGTCCCCGAAACAGAAGACCTCCCTGGAAACCCCTAAGCTGCTTCCTCTCTCTGTTCCTTTACCTGTTCTGGAGGTTTCCTGTACGTGGAATCACACAGTATGGGTCTTTGTGTCTGCCCCCCTATTTTCAAAGGGGACTTCTTCTTTTCTGGGTTGACTTGACATAGAATTTCCCTTATTGGATGTTGAAATCCCCGATGGATTACAGATGAGATGTAACCATAGAGCCCCCTTTGGTAAATATGGACACAATCTCGGGGCGGAGACCCCTGTTCCTGCTGGGACACCTCAGCCTGACCCCAGACAGGAAAGGGCTGGCTCCTCCTGTGACCCACAGAGAACCCAGGGAAATGCAGAAAGCTGGAAGACACACCCCAAAGGGCCAAAGCATTGCTCACAACCCAAGGCCACAGAAAGGTTTCCCATGCCTCTGGTCCAAACCATGCTCCAAGTCACTGGGTTCCACAGGCACAGAGACGAAATGCTTGCAAGTCCAAGGGTAGGGGGACAGTCATGGGGGCAGTCAGAGATGCAGGAGCTCCCGGGGAAGGACTCTGGCAATGGAAACCCTATGGAGGCAGCACTGGTCACCCTCAGACTGGCAGGTGTCTGGTCTGGGGACCAGTAGACCTGGCGAGAACGTGAGGAAACGGAGGTCCCCGGGAGAGAAGGGTGACGGGCACTCCTGTCTGGGAGAACAGTGAGCAGCACCCATCCCAGGCCACAGGTGCACCCATCACCTAGCGTGGGCAGCTCACTCCCACCGTGTCGAAGGGAACACCGTTTCCATCAACCTCTCTTTGCAACAGAATCCATAAAGTGGAGTTTCTGGGTCAACACGTATCCAGTGTTGAGGGTACAAGCCTCAATTTCCAACATCCCAGGTCTGCTTGTCCACCTTGAGCCTTGTTTGGGAAGCAGGGGTGGGGATCCCTGGGGCTGTGACCTGTGGGAGGGGTGGGGAGGGGGAGCTCTGAGTGGAGTGACCAAGGTACCCGGGGGGACCTGCCCAGCAGGGACCCTCCCGCCCCCAGCCCCTCTCCTGACCTCGTGCACGATGGCGAGGGTGTGACGGTGAAGGTGCTGGCCCTTGGCTGTCGAGTTCTCTAGCTGGTGCTGGAGCTGCTCAAGCTCCAAACCGGGCTCTGATCCCAGAGCTGGCGCGAGACCCGAAGCTGCAGCTGCCCCAGTCTCGGGAGCTGCGGCACGCATCGGTGGAGGACCTGGCTCGAGCTCTGGGGCAGGTGCTGGAGCTGAATCCCCCTCCAGAGATGATCCAGACCCGGTTCCACACTTGGATAGGGCTCTTGAACCCACAAACGGCTTTCCTCCCCTGCCCACTTCATGGATGACAAAACTCGGGACGGTGACGGGACCGGCTACATGGGGGTAATGGCTACGGGGAGATTCTGACCAAGGATCCTGCATCCCCTTCACCACGCGCCCCACGCGGGTCGGTCCAGAGCTGCCAGACGGGGACAAGGGCCTGACCCGCTGCTCCCGGCAGCTGCCCCCAGCTGATCAGAGACACTTGCCGGGGACCTGAAGTCCTCGTTTGACTTCTGCTCCGGCCAGCCCCACGCAAGCAGGGACCGTGCTTCCTCACCGGTGGGTCCCCAAACCCCAGAACAGTGCCTGGGAGGTGGTAGCACTTCAAAGTTTAGTGAGTCGGTGGGATTCCCCCAGCAGCACCGTGATGCGGCGGATGTTGTTACAGATGAGAGGTCTGGGCCACAGACTCTTGTGTTCACGCTTTCTTCCACGCGGGCATCACCCACACCTGTGACTGTTCACTGGAATGCAGAGGGGACGCCCAGACATCCTCCCTGCCCTCGGAGCTCCCAGCCTAACCGGTGGGTCAGCATCTCACCCATGGTCAGCAAGTGGGCGATACAGAGCTAGAGCACCTCGAGCACGAGACCTTGCACGAGCGTGGGGCAGCTAAGATCTCGAACCATCTGACGCACCAGAACGTGCCCCGGCGCTGACTCGAGCCAGCCGTGGAAGCAGCTCGAGAGCCTGGGCCAGGGGCTCGCACACTAGAGCCCCTCCAGCTCCGACCCGCGGTCCCCCTCCGGAGACAAAAGCGGCTCCGGGGTGAATTCCAGAGCAGAGCCACCTCCACCAGTTCTCCCACCCGATCCAGCAGCACTGGGAGAGTGCGAGGCAGCCCGAGAACGAGAGCTAGGTCTCGAGGCAGCTCAGCGCTGCTGGGGGAGGCCGGTTTCCTCTGAGAAGGCACAGGGACGGGCTGTGGGGATCAGCACAGGGTGATCCCCCTGGCAGGGTGGTGATCTTCTCTCCTCCTGCTGCTTTGGCACCATCTCGAGACGGAGAACTGGCCGCTGCCCCGGGGCCGGTCCCCGCTGCAGAGTCGACGCGGCTGCCGAAGCAGCTACAGACCCAAAGCCCGCTGCAGAGCTCGAGGCATTTCCATGTCCTGCTGAGGGGCCTTCACCAGGAGCTCGGGAGCTGGAGCCACGTGCGCCCCAGTGGGAGGAAGCCCCTGGACCTACGGCTCCATCGCCGACTGCAGAGCTAGAGCCAAGGCAAGACTCCGAGCTGGACCGGCTGCACAGTCAGCTCCGGAGGCACCTCCGACCTGGAGCCAGCGCTGGCTCCCCCTGCAGAGTTAGGGCCAGTGGGAGCAAGACCCAATCCAGCACCAGCTACATCCAGCTCCGGCCCCACCTCCCGGAGCAGCTGATGAGCTCCAACCAGAGCCAGTTCCAGCACCAGAGTCGGCCTGTCCTCACCAGCGAATGCATTCCTTTTCTTCTCTTTTGGCTTTGGTTTCTTTTCCTGTCTCCAGGTATATTTGTAGCTTAAGATAAAATAAACTTTATCTTTTTAAACATTTCAAAGTGTGCAAACCACTGTTATCAACTCCATTTCCCGTGCTGGTACCATCACCCTATCTAGTCCCAGAACATTGAATGCCCGGGAGAGAAACCCCGCATCCTCTGAGCAGGCAGTCACTGGCCATTCCCCATCCCCCTGCTCCCAGGCAACCACTGATCTGGCACCTGTCATTTACCTGGGACGAATTTTTCATACACGTGGGATCATACCGTATGTGGTATTTGGGGTCTAGTTTCTTCCACTGAGAAGGATGTTTTCAAAGTTCACCCACGTGATAGCGTGTATCACTACCTCTTTCCTGGCGTGGCTGAATGAATCCCATTGTATGAACAGACCACGTTGTGTTTGTCCATTCAAGTGTGGGTGCACCTGTGGGTTGTTTTCATCTTTCGGTTATTGTCCAGAGTGCTGCTACGAAGACTTACGTGCAGGCTGTTGTTAGAGGGCCTGTATTCCATTCTTCTGTTTAGAGAATGAGTGGAGTTTGGCCAAATGAGAACAGTATGCTCAACGTGTGGACGACGTGCCACACCCTTTGCCACAGTGGCTCCGCCATATTACATCTCCCCCAGCAATGGAGGAGGGTACTGTTTCCCCACATCCTCTCCGACACTTGTTATTTCTGCTTATTCACTAGAGCCCCTCTTCCTGGGTGGGGGAAGGCATGTGACTGTGGTGTTGGCTTGCATTTCGTACGATCTCATGAAGAAAATCGCCCCATGTGCTCACTGGGTCGTCTGACTATCTTCTTTGGAGAAATGTCTATTATTTTCAGTGGGGTTGTTTAGGTTCTTAAGTTGGAGGAGTTTGGACACATTCTGGATGCAAGACTCGTATGAGATTTGCAAATATTTCCTACCATTCTTTGGGTTTCTTTACATCCTCTTGAGATTACCCTTTCCTTCACAAAAGTTTTTAGCGACGTTGAAGTCCAGTGTCTCTGTTTTCTCTGTTGTTGCTTGGGCTTCGGGTGCCATACAAGAGACACCATATTGCCAAATCCAAGGGAAGGAAGATCTGCCCCTAGGTGCTCTTAGTTTCTTCTCAGTGTTAAGAATTTTCGCTCTTAAAGTTCATTCTTGGATCCATGTGGAGTTCATTTTTTATAGGGTGGAAGGGAATGCTCTGACTTCACTCCTTCGTAGGTGGATATCCGGTTTCTCAACACCGTTTGTTGGAGACATTGTTTTTGCCTCATTGACTGATCTTGGTCTCCGTGTTCGAAAACAACTGACTGTACATGTATTTATTCCTTGATTCTAAGCACTATCCCATTGATCCATACGTGTTGGTCTTCTCTGCTCATACCTTTCGGGAAATATTATAATCTCGTACAGTTTTTCAAATTCTTAGGATTATTTGCATAGAAGATCATGTCATATATAAATAAACTTTTTCTTCTTCCTTTCCATTTGTGAGCTTTTAGTAACTAATCTTGTATAATTTCTCTGACCAAATTTTCATGACAATAAGGAAATGAAGTGGTGGACATGGGCATCCTTGACTTTTTAGGGATTTTAAGGAGAAAACACTCAGTCTTTCACCACAGAGAATGATATACATTTTAGTTATTTTTCATAAATATCCTTTATCATAATTTTTAAAGAATTATTTATTTATTTATTTATTTATTTATTTATTTATTTATTTATTTATTTGAGAGCATGCAAACCCAGGAGTGGGGAGGGGCAGAGGGAGAGAATCTCCAAGCAGACTCCCGATTGAGTGCAGAACCCTCCCTGGAGCTCAATCTGAAGTCTCTTGAGATCATGACCTGAGCCCAAACCAAGAGTCGGACACTCAACCCACTGAGCCACCCAGGCACCTCTCCTTTATCACAATTTAACCTTCTATTTCTATTTTATTGAGAACCCTTGTTATGAAAAGGTTTGGATTTTGTCAAAGCTTATCCTACAACATTTGACATGATCATGTTTCTTCTGGAGGTGGTCTAGGACACTGATTAGCTACGTTGAACAGCCTTTGCATTCCCGGTGTAAATCACACTTGGTCATGATGTAGAGTCCTGTCAATGTGCTGCTAGATTCTGTCTGCTAGAATTCTGTTGAGGATATTTGCCTCGCTCTTCATAATGGATTTTGGCCTGCAACTGTCTTTTCTTGTAAGGTCTTTGTCAGTCTTTGGAATCGGGACAATGCTGGCATTCTAGGGTGACGTGGGAAGTGTTCGCTCCTCTTGTACTTTTTTCAGACTTTCAGAAGGATTGGTATTCTGTCTTCTTTAAATGTGTGGGACAAATCACCAGGGAAAGCATCAGGTTCTGGACTTTTCATTCTTGGGAAGTTCTCATGACTGCTTCAGTCTATTTACTTATTAGAGGTCAGCTCATGGTTTCCATTTCTTCTGGAGTCACTTTGGTAGTTTGTGGGCTTCTCAGAATGATCTGCTTCATCTCAGGGAGCCAATTGGTTGGTATAAAGTGGTTCCATTTTTGTCTCTTTGTCAATTTTGGTAAATCTGCAAAAGAAAGAACTGTTGTTTTCACTGATTTTTCTCACGTGCTCTTCTCTTCCATGTATCTCTGCCCTAATCTTCATAGATTCTTTGCTCTACTAACTTTGATCTTCTCCTTCGACTGAACCAGAGGAACATTCTAACCGTTCCAGATGCCAGGCAGCCAGAGGGCCTTTGTCTAGGTCTGGGTTGTTGGGTAGAGAAGCAATACAGACTGGAGTGGATCAGGCTACCTGGGCAATTTCTACCTCACCTGGCATTCCAGGTCACCCCCAGACCGTCATTTCAGGCTGAAGCTCTCCTCCTGCCAGGCATGATGCCTAGCAACAGACTGACCTGACTTGCAATGAACCACTCACAACCTTAGGGGCCTTCTGTGCTCTAGGAACAAGCAGACTAGCTGAATTTTGCCAAGGAGCACTGCCCATGAGCAGAAAACCTGCATAGCTCAGGGCACTGTCTTCTGTGTGCTTCCTTCACACCTTCCCATGTGTGGGTCACAGCCACCTGTGCCCATGGACACCCCAGAGCACCCATTCACCCAGGGTGTCGGATCAATGCAAAGTCAGCCCTTCAATTCTGCCTCCGCAGCCCCAACACAACACCCAAGACCAAAAGGAGCGCTCACTCCAAGTCCTGGGACCAGCTCAGATGCAGCCCCTACCTGCGCAGCAGGGACATCGCCTACCCGCTCTGCATGCTCCTCCAGCCCGATGGAGATGTGCACGACATTAGTGTGGGTTTTGTCCCAGGATCCCTGATGGCCAGGAAAAGGAGGTGACTGTCCCACCCTTTCTCCCTGAGAGACATCCCTTCCTGGAGCCTGGGTCCCCACTCCACAGCCACAAGGGGCCAAGAAGACTCAGTCTCTAGCAGCTTCTGGGCTAGATGCTGACCACGGTAGCCTTACACAGTCTGGTGTTTCTACTGGCCTTGCCGTTCCTCAAGTTCCGGAGTTGACCTCCCAGTCGAAGCAGGAGACCTCAGGCATCATCTCAGCCTCTGTCAGCACCTCCCCCTCCTCAGCCTCCATCACATCTGTGGCAGCCTCGGACTCACACGAGCGCCGTGTCTCGGGGTCTGCAACCACGGCTCATCGCTGCCGCTCTCCATGCAGCAGGTGGGCGCTGCTGCCTCAACACCATCAGCCTGGACATGAAGATCGGCACCATGTCCAAGAGCATCCTGCTGAACTGGGCACGTGGGGCGTCCCTTTAGTTTCCTGACTCAGACGTCTCTGAGTACTGACCTCACTGGAACAGCTAGCTACTCTGACAAGAAGCCACCTCTGGAACTTCCAGGCAGCATGCCCAGGCCTGGAAGGACGCAGACGACCACCACGGCCCCCACTCTACACAGGAGGAAACTGCGGCAGCCTCCTCACCTCTGGCTGGTGCTTGCTTGGTGATCCATGCTTGGATGGGGACAATAACATGCCCACCAAGCTCCTTCTAAATCTACGATGCTGTGGCTCTGGTAAGACTGCCCGGATTGTGTCCCCTGAACCCCCCAACACGCAGTGTCCCCTGACTCCTTGCCCAATATCCAGAGAGCCCTGCGTGATCTGGTCTAGACATACTCCCCAGTGTGCACCCCTCAGCCCACTCCAGCCTGTGTAGAGCCTTCGTCCCCCAGGGAGCCCGGCTGGAATTTGCCCCTCAGAACCCCTGCCGTCCCTCCCTATGACCCCCATCCAGGATGGCCTCACCTCCAAGCCTGGGCTCAAAGGCTCCTTCCTCCGGCTCCTCTGTAAGCTCAGGCTTTGGGTCAGATTGAGCTGGGTTCAAACCCACAGCAGTGCCATCTCACAGCCCTGTGACTGGCAAGCTCCTGTGGGAACTCCTGGGACCTCAGTTTTCTACTTTAGAGATGGGGTCAGTGACTCCCACCTCAGGAAGATGGGTTGGGGTTGAAAGCAGGGAGATGAAGGTGTTTGAGTGCCGGATTTTGGGGAGATGGGCTGCTGCGAGGAAGACAGGGGGAGGTGATGTAGAGGAGGAAAAGGCGGCCTGACCTCCTCCCTGCCACATGTGTCCCCATCACCCTCCCCTGAACCCCCGCCATGCACTGAGACGAACACTGAAGTGGAAGGTTGGGGCCAGGATGGCAGCGGGGGTATATTTCATTTCTCTCTAGTCCCCAGGTCTCCATGTCCACTCAGTCCAGCGGCCCTGCCTGGCGGGACTGGGTCTGGCCCCCGGCCTAAGAGGACGTGAGGGTCACTGAGCAGGCAGTGGAGATCGGGACACGGAGGACCAAGGCCACAGCCAGCCCCTCGGGTTTGTGCAGGCCTGCTGGCAGGTGGGGACCCGCGCAGGCGCCGTCTGCTGGGCCGTGTGCGCCTGCGCAGGATCCACCTGCCTCCGACCCACCGTTGGTGGGAGGGCCCCGCCCACCAAGAGTGCACCTGAGCCACGTCCACCCAAAAGGTGGGAGTCGACCGGCCACGCCGAGCAACGCTAAGGACGTTCCTCCTCCAAGCCCTCATGGGACAGTCGGCAAACTGAGGGCAGGAGATGCAGGGACTTGCCTGGGACCCACCAGCTGAGCAGAGGCTAGAGGAACAGGGAGGGATCCAGCTTCTGAGGCCAAGCTTCACCTCGCAGGGGGTTTCCTTTGGGAACGAAGGCCCCTAAGATCTGGGGGACCACTGCCCACACTCCCATGTGGGGCCCTTTCCTCTGGTCATCCTCGCGCGGGCACACGTACGCACAAGGCTCTTGCCTGTGCGAGCGCGCGCGCACACAAACACACTCACACACACACACACACACGCACAAACTCCTCAGGCGCGTCCAAGGGGGCGTGGACCCTGGAGGGGACAAGGGGGAAAGAAGGAGGAGGTTGGAGGCAGCTGGGCCGTGGGCTGTGGGCATTGTCTCCTGGGAACATGCCCGGGGCCGTAGCATGGGCCTCGGGGGAGACATGCCAGGCTGATGGCCAGGGCGTCCCCAAGATGCCCAAGGGCTGTCACAGGCACCCACAATCTAGAGCCAGCCCCCTTCCTACTCAGTTCACTTGGCTAGAGATGCTGCAATCCTGCTGTATCCCAATGTCCCCAGGATGTGGTCTCAGCAAAGCTGACAGTGAGAGCCGTTGCCTACACTGGAGACCTGGGGTCAGGTCCCACCCCTGACACCTCTGGCCTTTTGCCTGGAGGGGCCCAAAGGGAACACAGGGAAGCCCAGAGCCAGCCAGGCCAGCCAGACACCGCTGTGATCCGACCGTGCAGCCCAGCGCCCCCTGTGTGTGTGTGTGTGTGTGTGCAGAGGTCTCGGGCAGGGTAGCCCACCCTAAGCAGGAGCAGGGTGATGAGGGGCCAGATGCCTGGTGGGTGGATCATGTTGACACCCCGGGTCAAGGCTGGCTGGGTGGGACGGGGTGTGCTGGGGCGGCTTCCTTCTCCCCAGGTTTGATCTGGAGCCCTGTCGATACATGTCACTGCACCCCGGGCGCAGGGCTGTGCCCGCACGGGGCTGTGTCTGATCTGGGGGCAGCAGTGGGCCTGGGCAGGAGGACGGTGAGGACGGCCGGGCAGGGCTGTGATGCCTCCGGGCCAGGCGCCACTCACTGTCTTCGCAGAGCCCCATGGAAGAAATTGGGGACAAGCTGGTCAACAGGAGCCTCACTCGACGGCTCCCCGGCGTGGGGCACGTGAACCAAGCAGTCGGTAAGGGCTTGTGCGGGCTCAGGGGGAGTGTGGGGACGAGGGCGCTCCAGGACCAGGCTCTGGGAGGGCCGGGAGGGTCTCCTGCCCCGTCGCCATCCAGGACACTGATGACCCGGGGTGCCACGACGGCTGTGCCCCTTACGTGGCCATGATCTCAACCCAAGGGCTCTGGGCTGCTCCCATCACAGACCCACACACACAAACACACACGCCAAACACAGACACACACCCAGTCCTTCAAACACACACACACACACACACACACACACACCTGGTCCTTCACACACAGACACACACACCCGGTCCAGCCCCAGCCTTGGCCACGTACAAAATCACCCTTCACATACGTGGAAGATGATCCGAACCAATTTGGATATTCTGTTCCACTTCAGGACACGGACAGAAATAGTTTTGCAGTTTCTGTGTTGTGAATTGTCCCTCCTTTATCCACCGATCAGCCCCACCGTGAACCTGAGAGGGCCCTGCCGCTGGGGGCGAGCCAGAGGCTGTGGGCGGTCTGTGCAGACAGCCTGAGGAAGCTGGTGGAGCCGGGCCAGGCCCTCTCCTGTGGGCCTCTCCCGGAGCACCTCCCAGAGGAACGCCTCCCCAGCTCTTCCCACACCTGCTGCTCACCAAGGTGAGCAGGGCCCCCCGTCCCGCCCGGAGGCTCCCCCTCACCTGCGGGCTGTGTGTCTCGGGGCTGGCACGTCCCCTCTCCGAACCTCAGCTGTCTCCTGGGGACCCTGCGTGCCACGAGGCCAGGCCCCACACACGGGGTTGCCGTCGGGCCTGTTGGGACCGCTCCCCGACCCTGTGGCCGGCCCATGGGGAGGGTGGCCTGGGGCTGAGGCCGTTCTCTCCACTGTGAAGGAGCTCCCTGCCCCATGCCTCGCTGTCCTGTGTCCTGGGCAAAGCCACATTCCTGGCTGTGAGGAGGTTTCAGATTCCATCTGGGGCTCCCTTCCTGGGTAGAGCCAGAGCAGGGATCCCTGGGGGCTGGCAGAGGGGCCCCAGAGCCACTCAGACATCTGAAAGGTGCTGGCTGGGCTTCATCGACTCCACACATGGACAGGAAGCCCCTTCTAGACATTTTCCATAATTCAGGGAACAGGGCAGACAAATGTCCCTGCCCCGCGGGCCTCTTTCTAGGTGGGGGTCCGCCGCTAAGCCTAGTCGACAAAGCAGAGATGGGCACACGACGTTCCGTGGGACGCCCTGCCGGCCTCCTCTACATACGGATCCCTCTGCTCTCATTGTCCGAAGGATGACGGGCCCTAGGACGAAGAAGAGCCCTTGTCTCCGAGGTGCTGAGGGAACGCGGGGGACCGGTCAGGTGCGGAGCCATGGGTCTCATGCACATCTGCCGCAGGGCTGTGTCATGGTACAGGAGCTGTGGGCAGGTCGTCTGTGCACACCTGGCCATGACACACCTGGCTGGCCCTCTCGTTGGGGAGGCCTGCGTGCCTGGTGCACCTGTCCCCCACCTACCCCTGGAGGAGCAGCCACGTTCAAGCCTTTCCATGTCCGACCCTCAGGGACAGTTGGGAACCTGGGTCAAGAGAGGCAGGGACTGGCCCAGGACAACTGAGGGGTGCAGAGTCCAAGGAGCTGCTCTTCAGTCCTAGGCCAGTCCCAACCCTCCCATGAGGTTTGCTTTGGGGGTGAGAGCCCCTCAGATCCTCGGGAAGAGCTACCCACCCCGTCCCATGTGGGGACATGACTTTGGCATCCCCAGGTACTTAGAGGCACGTGCACCTGCACACCCACCCCCACACCCACACCCACACCCACACACACACCACTCGGACTGCCCAGCTGGGGGTCAGAAGGGGAGGACACCCTGGGAGCGAGGTGGGTGACAGGGGGGAAAGAAGAAACAGGTTGCAGAGAGCTGGGCCGTGGGGCAGGGCATCAGGACTCCTGGCAAGGACCCAGATCCATAGCATGGGGAGGGGAGACAGGACAGGCTGAGGGTCAGGGGTCCCCAAGGGGCCCAGGGGGGATGCCAGGGCACTGGGAGAGGACAGGGTCTGGGTTCCGGTGTCCATCACCAGCCTGGGCACTTGGAAGCAGGAAGAGATACCCACCCCCATGTCCAGAGGGGCTACAGCACAAAGGCCTCAGCTTACTCTTCTGTCACTTGGGCTGTAGAGATGCAGTGTCCCTAGGTTCCCACAGGCTTGTGGGAGAGCCTGTTGGCCTTGGATCTCCATCCCCGACCCCCTGTGCTCCCAGTCCTGGGAAAATGCTTTGTACCCCCTCGAGGTCCTTCGGAGCAGGGGACAGACTGGGGGCTTGGGGGGCTGAGGACCTGGGTACGCAGAACATGGCAGAGCACTGACCACTAGTCTGGGGACCAAGGCCAAGACCCTCCTTGTTGCAGTCTCCGGGTCTCCATTTGGAAGCGGTTCCAGATTCACTGCTCTGGTCCCGGTGACAAGGCCTTAGGAAGGAACGGAGCCCCGGGACAGAAGAGGGAAACACGGACAAGAGAGACTTCTGAGGTTTCTCACATCACCCCTGGAGTCCACAGATCCTGCTCCTGTGAGAGACACAGAGGCAGAGACAGAAACAGAGAAGGAGACAGAGAATGAACACACGACAGAGGGAACCAGAAGAAGTCACAGACTTTCCTCCATCAGCTTGAAAATGACATCCCAGCATTTGTCGCCATTCTCTTCCTGAGAGGCCATCCTCCCTGGAGGGGAGGGGATTCCATAGGGATCTGTGACCAGGATTCAGGGATGCTGGGAGCCACTGTGGGGACTGCTCAGCACATGGGCACAGATGAGTCCCTGGGACCTGAGCCTAACCCTAATCGAAGCCCCTGGAAGTCTGTGTTGTGAGAGGACAAGGTCAGAATCCGTTCATTGCAACCTTCCCACAGGGGCTGGGAACAGGCAAGAAGGGGGTGGCTTTGCCCAGACCCCAGAGCAGACCCAGGCCCCTCTGAGCTGTGCTCCATGTCCCGCCCAGCCCCGGGCTCATACTTGCATTGCCAAGTGTGCCCCAGCCTCCTGTGATAGCAGGTCCGGAATGTATGTAGAGGTCCTACCCCTGATAGCGTCCCTAGGAGTAGAAGCCAGAACACCCCGCTGTGCAGATGGGGAGCCTGGGGAGGCCCTGAGAGGCACAGGGTCTGTCCAGGGTCACAGCCCTGGGCACGCACAGGAGCCCAGTCTGAAGCCAGCTCTGTGTCCTCACAGCGGGGACACCGGCTGCACCCAGGCCTTGGGAAGGCTGTGGGGGGGCTGGGAGGGAGTCACTGTATGGATGGGGCATGGGGGGAGGGGGAGCATTGAACAGCCGGGGGAGGGGGCCCTCGGGGGCGGGGGTCTTGTGTGAGGAGGAAGTTGGGTAAGGGGACCCCAGGCACTGGTGACCTCACTTCCCTGACAACAGAGTCCAACAGAATTTGGAACCCAGGTAACCAGGCACCCACATTCCAGAGACAGCCCCCTGCCCAGCTCATTTCGTTGGAGATCATCCAACCATGAACATGTGGGATTGCTGCCTCCCTAAGTCTGGATGCTGCAGGCTGAAGAAAGCCCGCCCTGCAAACGCTGGCCCCCGCTGGGGATGTCCGATCAGGGCTCCCCACCGCTTCTGGCCGTTTGGCCGGAAGACCCGAAAGGTGACACCAGGAGGCCCAGAGCCGGCCACCCAGCCCCACATGCTCTGATCTGACCTGTGCAGCCCCAGGTCCCCTCCCCTCCGTGTGTGTGTGTGTGTGTGCTTTTCTGTGTGTGAGTGTGCGTGTGTGTGCGTGTCTGTGTGTGTAAAGAGGGGTCATGCAGGGTGGGGCCACCCTGAGCAGGAGCAGGCTGATGAGGGGTCAGTTTCCCAGTGGGCAGGTCATGTTCAAGTTCAAGGCTGGCCGTGTGGGATGGGGTGTGCGGGCGCTGCCCCTTCTACCCAGGGTTTATACCGATAGCCCTGCAGGGATGGGTCACTGCATCCCGGGTGCAGGGCTGTGCACTCACAGGTCTGTGTCTGATCTGGGAGCAGCAGGGGGACTGGGCAGGAGGACAGTGAGGATGGCTGGGCAGGGCTGTGATGCCTCCAGCCGGCTACCCGTCCCTGTCTTTGCAGAAGGCCACGGATGACCTCCCGAGGAAGCTGGCGGACATGCCCTCCTCCCTGACAGAGGGGTTGACCCCACAGGCATCCCCAAAAACAAGTGCTGGGGATTGCCGGGCAAGACCTCCAACACCCCCCAGACCACTGTCCCAGGTGGTTGGTCACCGGACAGTGGTCCAGGAGCCGGAGCCCACGGAGACCGAGCCCGAGGGTGAGAAGGCTGGGGCTGGGTGTTTGTGGTGTGTGGGGATGGGTCGGTGCTGGCCCCACAGGGACGAGTCCCCAGAGGCTGGTGTGGGGCCTGGAGCAACGACTGGGCTCAGAGCGCCCAGCGGGTGGACTGCGGTCGGGGAGACGCCCCGGGGAGGGCTCCTTCCTGGCTGCGGCTTCTCTGGGAGGCCATGGGCTGGGTTCTTTCTCCACGGAGAGCAGGCTCGGGGTGAGCTTTTCTCCTCTCACAGCTGCTCCACCACCTGAGGAGCTAGAGCCGGCTCCAACTCCATCGGCAGCTCTGGACGGAGGGGTGGTGCCTGCAGCGACTGCAGGAGGAGACCAGGAGCCGGCAGGTGACCCGGCACCCACCCACGGACAGCCTGACGCGGACCAGGAAGAACTGGCACCTGCCCCTGACCCAGCTTCTGCTACTGTTCCTGCCCCTGACCCAGCTCCTGCCGTGGATCCTGCACCTGCCACTGCTCCAACCCAGCTCCTGCCCCTCCTCCTACTCCTTCCCCTGCCCCTGCCAGAGCCACTGCCCCTTCCCCTGCCCCTGCCCCTGCCTGAGCTCCTGTTCCTGCTCCTTTTCCTGCTCCTGCTTCTGCCCCTTCCCCTGCCAGACCTGCTGCCCCTGCCCCTGCCCCTGCCTGAGCTCCTGTTCCTGCTCCTTCTGCCGCTGCCCCTGCCCCTGCGCCTGCCGGAGCTCCTGTTCCTGCTCCTTACCCAGGTCCTGCCCTAGATCCTGCACCTGCCACGACTGCTGATCCTATCCCTCCCCTTGCCCCTGCACCTGGCCCTGCTCTTACAACTGGCCCTGCCCCTGGCCCTGCTCTTACACCTGGCCCTGCCCCTGGCCCTGCCCCTATCCTAATCCCTGCCCCTACTCCTGTTCCTGCAGGGCTCCCAGAGCCACATCCAGAGCCCACAGCCCTGCGGGGAGAGCTCCTTGTACAATTACCCTTAGGTCCATCGCCGGACCCCGACGCCCCGCCAGATTGTTTCATCCCCTCCCCCTACATTCTTTCTCTCTGGTTCATATTGTTATTTTATCTTTTCATGGTCTGTATACTGTTTATTATTTGTTTTAAATAAAATTACTTGTTTTCAACTGAACATGTGATGAGCATAAGTTCATTCCCAACGCTGTCCCACCACACCACAGAAGATTGCTGCGGAATATCTCATGTCTCAAAGGAGTCCCAGAACCAGAAGCCTCCCTGCCCATTTCTCCCCCAGCCCAGACCCTGGAAACCCCTAAGCTGCTTTCTCTCCCTATTCTTTTACTTGTTCTGGATGTTTCTGTACGTGGAATCATGCAATAGGAGTCTTTGTGTCTGCCCACCTATTTTCAAAGGGGACTCGTTTTCTTCTGTTTATTTGTCATAAAATTTCCCTTATTCGATATTGAAATCCCCGATTGATTACAGATCAGATGTAATCAGAGAGGCCACTTTAGGAATTATGGGCACAGGGGCGCCTGGGTGGATTAGTCGTTAAGCGTCTGCCTTCGACTCAGGTCATGCTCCCAGGGTCCTGGGATCGAGCCCCGCTCGGGCTCCCTGCTCCGTGGGAAGCCTGCTTCTCCGTCTCCCACTCCCCTTGCTTGTGTTCCCTCTCTCGCTGTGTCTCTCTCTGTCAAATAAATAAATATTTTTTTTTAAAAAAAAGGAATTATGAGCACAATCTCGGGGCAGAGACCCCTGTACCTGCTGGGACACCACAGCCTGACCCCAGACAGGAAACGGCTGGTTACTCCTGTGGCCCACACAGAAACCAGGGAAATGCAGAAAGCTGGAAGACACACCACAAAACAAGGCCAGAGAAAGGTTTCACCTGACTCTGGTCCAAACTACGCTCCAAGTCACTGGGTTCCACAGGGATGGAGACCAAACACATGGCAGTCCAAGGGGGAGGATAGGCACGCAGGGAATATGTGTCAGAGATGTGGAGCTCCCGGGGAAGGATTCCGGCAAAGGAAACCCTATGGAGGCAGCGGTGGTCACCCTCAGACTGGCAGGTGTCTGGTCTGGGGAGAACGTGAGGAAGCAGAGGTCCAATGCAGGTCCCCTGGAGGAAAGGGTGATGGGCACCCCTGTCTGGGAGAACAGTGAGCATCACCCATCCCAGGCTGCAGGTGCACCCATCACCTGGCATGCTCGGCCTCGGACTCACCCCCGGAAAATCTGGCTCGGTTTTTCACAGATCTGCTTTCAGGAGTGTTCATCACAGCGGTGGTGGAGAGAGCAGGGAATGGAACAACGTTAATACCCAAGGAGATGGATGGGATCCATGGTCCCAGTCCTCATGATAGAATGTCCTGTAGCCACTGTCACATTGTCCTTCGGGGCACAGGATCCGGGAAGCCCCTCCTGAGACTCCATCCTGCCACCCTGTTCCTGGGAACATTGAGAATTGTTTGAGGAGGAGGTGGAGAGGATCCAGGATGACACCGGGTCCAAGGAGAAGGAAGGTCAGCACTGGGAGGACAGATGGACGTGCCCTGAGCCACCATCCAGGACCCAGGCTGTGGTGCCCTCGGACCTCACCCCAAATAATGGCTCCTGAGGTACAGATCCAGCTTCTGTGGTTTCACTCCGACCCTCCCTACGTCATTTATTCACTCGTTCATTCGCCCCTCTCTCTCCTTCCCCTCCACTCCTCCCTTCCCTCCCCCACTCCCTCCCTCCCTGCCTCTCTGCCTCCCTCCCATCCTCCCTGCCTCCCTCCCTCCCCTCTACCCCTCCCATCCTCCCTTTCCTCCTGCCTCTTTCCCCTCCCTCTCCCCATCCTGCCTCCCTCCCATCCTCCCTTCCCTTCTCCCTCTCTCCCCTCCTTCTCTCCCATCGTCCTTCCCTCTCTCTTTCCCTCACTCCCATCCGCCCTCATTCAGCACAGGATCTGGGGTCCCTGCTGGGTACTGAGCACTGGGGCTTCATCAGTGAGCACCCCCCAACCCACATGGTCACGTCCACTGTGGGAGGTGATGGGGGGCAGTCCTCACGTCTAGCTCTGGCGATGCGCACTAGGAATCTGCTCCTGGAAACAGGCCAGTCGCACAAAGAAAAGAATGGAGAGACCCGTGTTTAGCACGTCCTCTAGAAAAATCTCGTCCTGAAAAGTGATGAAAAGTAAGTATGTCCTAGACTTCATGCCATGTGAGTTCTAATGGCAGGTACGCACTGATTCCTAGAACCAACAAAGAGCAAATCATCCAGTGTCAACTGGGGAGTTGTGACACAATTTTTCTGACCAAATGACAGCATTTCAGCCAACATCTCCAGGGCCTCCGAGTTTCCCCAAGGGTCTCTGTGATCCTTTGATCCTTCCATCGACCTCCTTGGGAAGCTCTGTCCTGTCCTCTTCCTTGTCTCCTGCCTCTTCTGAGACCCTTCTGTGGCTTCCCCCTCCCCCACTTGCCAGGGCCGCCCTCACCAGGATTCCCCATGCCCCTTGGCTGGGCGCCCGCATCCCACACTGAGCCCCATGAGCCCAGTGCCTTCTGCAAGGCCTGTGCGCTCCCTCTGGGGTCACTTGGCATCTCCCCTTACAGCGACCGGCATCGTCCTGTGCTGAGTCTCCTCTGAGCAGTCTGTGAGGCCGGCCTGTGCCCATGTCACGGGAACAGAAGCGAGAGTCCAGAACGTCCAGATGACCCGCTCCCAGTCCGAGGGTGTGGAGCCTGGGCCAAGGATGGTCCACGAGCAGAGGAGGACTCGGACCCAGGGAGCCTGAGGGAGGATGTGGCACATTGAGCCCATAGGACGAGAGTGAGCAATGTGGGGGCCTGGTGCTCAGACCTGCTGGGAGACCACATTGCACTGACTCTGTCCACAGGGCTGGAGGTTTTCAGGGTATCCACCCTCCCATGCTGCAGGCTGGCAGTGACTGGCAGGGGAGGAGGCACCTGGTGCAGGAGACAGCCCTCAGGCAGAGAGGAGGGGGCAGGCGCTCCCCCAGCAGCTGCAGGAACTCGGGGTAGCCACCCTCCCAGACTGCAGGCTGGCAGTGGCTGGCAGAAGAGGAGGCGCACCTGGTGCAGGACAGAGGCCTCAGGCAGAGAAGAGGGGGCAGGCTCTCCCCCAGCAGCAGGTGCACTTGGGCAGGCTGAGGGGGCATCAGGGGACAGCAGTGCCTGCAGCTGGTGTCTCCACACAGACCCCCTCCTCAGCCTCAGCACAAGCTTGTCCGGATGACCTTTGTCCCCCAAACACAAAGTCTGATCCAGGACCCCCCTCAAGCCCTGACTCCCAATCCTTTCTACTCAACTCAAGTGAAAGAAATGGCCAATAGTTTAGGTGGTGTTGGCTGCACAGGGACATTTGCTTTTCTTGCCCATGCTGTAACGTTGCTGGCATTTTAAAGATCTCAGGGCTTTGATTCAAAAACGGCAGGATGCCGGGGACCCCAGACAGCTTTCTGGAGACCTGCCTCTGGGCCTTGCAGCCCTCCCATCCCACCAGCGCTCAGAATCCCACCCGCTGCTCAGAAACCCTCCAAGCCACAGACCCACAGTCTTGAGTCCTCAGATGACCCAGGCGACGTGCCTTCAAAAGGTGATCCTGGTGGGGCTGCAGGACACACTCCGGATTCCAGCAAATCCCCCTTCCAGAAAGTGAGGGTCCCACTGGACAAACTGTCCAAAAACAGCCAGGTCAGGGTTCCAGGAAGACACCAGAGGCACAGGAGTAACTGAGGAGCATCTGTAGGCCAGGTAGGGACAGTGAGAATCTCTGGTGTTTTTGCCTAGGGGCAGCTCCGGTCCCCCTAAACCCTCAGTGGAATGGCTTTACTGGGGCATTGGGGGGGAACCATGCCTGGAGGACCCGTGGCTCCACTGTCCGAGGTCGCCGACTTGATCAGTGCACAGGTGGGGAAAACCGGCCACACCCCGAAGAATTTCTAGAAACAGTAGCCATCTCAGTGGTAGCTGACCTGGGAGGTCAACCTTTCAGCTGCCTGAGGTGAGATCGAGCCACAGACCAGCACACTAGCCAGAAATGGAAGAAGGAGAACCAGTTCTTCATTTCATAGTTTCTCAGTCACCGGTTTGTTCCTACGGTTAGTATATTTTGCATCCTGGGAAATCTCTGCCTGTCTAAGGTCTTGAAACTGTTCTCCTGATGTTCTCT
The DNA here is from genome assembly GCF_029215605.1 of Mirounga angustirostris. NCBI lineage: Eukaryota > Metazoa > Chordata > Mammalia > Carnivora > Phocidae > Mirounga > Mirounga angustirostris. The sequence continues at coordinate 636,026 of NW_026991726.1, read as the reverse complement.
GCTGGAGAGGTTCTTGCAAAATCTCTGGTTTATAGGTAAAAATCATCTGGAATTGACTTTGGTTGGCACACCCATGCTGGGAAAAGGATGAAGCTTCCCCAAAATACTAAAAATAGAACTCCCGTATGATCCCACTATCAGGTAGACCTTTTCAGGAAATAAAGTCAGTTTCTCGAAGTAAGATCTGCATTCTCCCACCCAATCTCCCTGAGGAGGGGCGGCCACCCTTAGCGACCCTCCCCTTGAGGCAGGTGCCTCCCTGGACAAGGGGCTACCCCAGGGCTGGAAGGTCTCCACAGCAGCACATCCAATGTCCTGGATACTAGGAGACAGAGTACAGCACCAGGCCAGTGAGGGTCAGGACACACGACCCCAAATACGGAACCTTGGCAAAATAAATACAGAAGCTAAAAGAACTTTTGCATAGAGCAAAGCAAGAAGGTCTCTCTGACCCCCAGCCATCAGCCCTTTTTCCCTTAAGCAGGTCAGAAGACTGCCATGTGGAACTTTCTCGCCCCGGACCACAGAGATGACGTGCTTATCACCAGAGTCAAGGAATTTAGGACCACGGGGTCTATACACACACACCTGGTTAAACTAACCCTTATCTTCCTAGTTACTTCTTTACCGTTTACGAGCCCTAGTCCAAACCCCTGCGTCTGTCAATTCTTCACACACTTACTGCTTCTTTGTCTAAAAGGTAGAAGAGCTGTCTGCTCCAGTCACCTCTGCTGGTCTTCATGGTCTTGTGAGGCTCCCACCAAAGCAATCAATACATTCTGCTTGCTTTTCTCCTGTTCATCTGTCTGTGTCAATTTCCAGACTCAGCCGGGGACCTTAACAGGGTTGAGGAAAACTTTTTCCTCTCTTGCAGCTCTGTGGGGCAGGGGTTGGGGAGTCAGGAAAACCTATCCCATCTTCCTGGCTTTGGATAAAACCGACCTCTGCTGGGAAGCAGCATAGGACTGTGCACGGCTGGGGGAGCCAGAGAGAGGCACGTGGAACATGTAGGAGCTACCTGACCCCCAGCCGGGGGACTTGGCCCCAGTGACAAGTCCAGGGTGTGATTATGAATATTATAATGGAAGCATCCTGAACATCAGACCTTCCCCACTCCAGGCTTCATGATTGCTGCTCGTTGTAGTTGCTACTGTTGGCTTAGTGACTTTTCTGAACTCACTTTGTCAAGTCTGTATTCTTTGCTGTGTGTGGCCACTGAATCCCTGTGCTGTTAACTCAGTGGTCAGCCAGTGGCTGGGCAGAGAGGTCACCCCTGTTTCCGAGCTATGGGCTACAGACTGGAAGTCCCCACAACCTCCTCTTCAGGTTTGAATAATCTGCTCCAGTGGCTCATGGAACTCAGAGAAACATGTTACTTACTAGATGACCAGTTCATTAAAAGGACAGAACTCAGAGCCAGGCAGCTGGAATCGATGAGCAGGGCAAGGTGTGTAGAAGAAGCTCGGGGTTCCCCCGCTCTCTGAGTTAAAGAGGCCTTTGCCCACCTCCACTCTGACCTTCGTCTGTTCTTCCTAACTGATGACGTCCTTCCTTCGGGCTCATCTGTTAACTCAAGTGAAAGACCCGGTGGGCACCAAAATGACTCCTCAAGTAATAACCACTGCTGATGTCCTGGTGATTCTTGGGCACAGCCATGAATCTCAGCTTCTTCATGATGGGGCGCAGCCCAGCAGCTGTGGATCCCACAGGTCCTCCAGGGGCAGCCCAGCAGCTGTGGGTCCCACAGGTCCTCTCGGGGACAGCCCAGCAGCTGAGGGTCCCACGGGTCCTCTGGGGACAGCACCTTAATGGGCTTATGGTCCAGCAAGTACCTGTTCAGGTGGCTCTCATTGTGCCACACAGCCTCAATCCCAGTGGCCAGGTTGACCCCCATTGCCTGGTGACAGGCCAAGGTCAGTTGGTGAACCTCTACCACCGACCCCCCAAAAAAAGGTCCTCATGTAGTAAAAGTCGCCCTTGTCCCTGGGGATGTGTGCAAGGGACTGTGGCCAATGCTCGTAGCTGAAGTCCTTGTGGGCTGCCTGGTAGAAACCGGGGTGCAGGGTGCCGAAGAGGGGGGACAGGATCTCCATACTCACGTGGTCGCAGAACTTCATATCCACCTCTGTGCATACCAGGTAGTCCACCTCACGGAGGAAGTGTGGAATTATTCTTAGAAAATATATTGTAAGCCCTCAGGAGTGATTGTGGAAGCAGCTGAAAGGTCAACAGCGTTCCTGTTCTCAGACTATTGAACGCAAGGGCCCAGTAGGAGCAGGATCCCATGATCCCCAGGGGCAGGGCACAGGTTAGGAGCTAGGAAAGAATGTAACCCTCAGTTCCCCTTTCTGCATCTGGTGCTTGCTAGCACAAACATCTTGCTTTTCCCTTATCCCATGACTGCCTCCCTGCGTGCCTGCCCCTAGGGGAGGGTACAGGACTGCTTTACTGCTTCAGGATACTTGCCATCCCTTTGTCCTCCTTTCCCACGCTTTGAGGCAACTGCCCTTGCTTTTCTGATTAAAAAATGAAATAAAAGCCGAGGCAGCCCTGCATGGTCACTCAGCTGCTGGGCTGCCCCCCATCATGAAGAAGCTGAGATTCATGGCTGTGCCCAAGAATCACACATGTTTCTCTGAGTTCCATGAGCCACTGGAGCAGATTATTCAAACCTGAAGAGGAGGTTGTGGGGACTTCCAACTCATGGCAGGTGGGGACAGAACCTTCAGGGGGTCAGCCAGGGGAGGGGACCCGCAGGGTTTGCCCCCGAGCTCAGCACAGGGGGAGTGTTCCTGGCTCCAACATGCTGACTGTGGGGCTGCATGGGTCACAGGGTCAACTACCCGAACCCTTAACCCTAACCCTATCCCCTAACCCAACCCTAACTCTAATCAAACATCATGCTCAATTTAGAGGACTGACAGCTCTACTCTGAAATCACAAACAAGTCCATCATGCTGGCTTTCACTCATTGCTCAGTATCGTACTGGAAGTTCTACCCAGAATGATAAGGCAAGAAATCCACATGTGAAAGAAAACAGTAGAACTACGTCTATTCAGAGACCAGAGATGACATCATCTTATATAGAGAGCTTCCTAAACAATCAACAAAAAATGATTACAGCCAGTTAATATCAACACACAAAAATCTCTCTTATTTGTATACATTAGCCATGAATCATCCAAAAAATAATTTAAGAAAACAATTCCATTTTAGGGAACATTAACATTGACAAAATACTCAGGAATAGATGTAATCAAGGTGCAAGGCTTGTACACTGAAAATTACAAAACATTGCTGAAAGAAAGGGAAACCTAAATAAATCTGAGGACCCCATGGTGATGAAAAGACATACTATTGATAAGATGGCAATAGTACACAATGCAATGTGGAAATTCAATGTGTTCCCGAGGAAATTCACAAAGGCCTTTGGAAAGAAATGCACAAGCTAATCCTAACAGTCATATGGAATTTCAAGGGACCACAAAATAGACAAAACAATCTTGAAAAACAAAATCAAAGGTGAAAGGTCATACTTCCAAAGTTCAAATATTAATAAAAAGCAACAGTAAATAAAACATTGTGATACTGTCATAAAGGTAGCATTCACCCTGAAACAAATAATACATTATACGTTAATTAGTTGAATTTAAATTTAAAACGTTTTTTAAAATAAATAAATAAAATAGTTTTTTTAAAAAGATATGCATACAGATCAGTGGGATTTCACTGACAGCCCAGAAATAAACCCCTTCATCTATGCTCCACTGAATTTTGACAAGGGTGGCAACATTACACTGGGGGAGAGAATGGTCTTTTCAACAAAGGGTGCTAGACAATTGACTATCCATGTACAGAGAGATGAAACTGGACCCTTACCTCACACCACATATAAACATTAACTCAAAATAAATTAAAGGCTTAAATGTAAGAGGTAAAACTATAAACTCTAGAAGAAATAAATGGGGATAAATCTTCATAAGCTTGGATCTAGCAATGCTTTTAGATCTGACACCAAAGCATAAGAAAGGAAAGGAAAAAATAGATAAAATAATATCCTCAAAATTAAAAATCTGTTCTGGGTGCCTGGGTGGCTCAGTTGGTTAAGCGTCCGACTCTTAATTTTGGCTCAGATCATGATCTCAGGGTCATGAGATCAAGACCATGTCAGGCTCCACACTGAGTATGGGCCCTGCTTAAGATTCTCTCTCCTTCTCCCTCTGCCCCTGACCACTTGCACACTCTCTCTCACTCACTCTTAAAAAAGAAATGTAAAAAAAAATAAAAATCTGTACATCATAAGATACTATCTGGAAAGTGAAAAGAAAGCCCCCAGAATGGAAGAAAATATTTGTACATTATTTATCTAATAAGAGTCTGTTGCCCAGAGTATGTAAAGAGCTTTTACAACTCCTCAGCAAAAAGACGACCCATTTTTTAAAATAGACAAAAGACTTGGATAGACCTTCCTCCAAAGAAATCATACAAATGGTGAACAGCACATGAATAGATGTTAAGCATCCTTAGTCTTTATGCAAATGAAGATTTAAACCAGTTAGATGTCCTTTTACACACGATAGAATCGCTATAATCAAGAAAACTAAAATAACAGATTTTGGAAAGGATGTTGAGAAACTGAAACCCTTACACCTTGCTTGTGAAAAATGGTGAGTCTACGTATAAAATATTTTGGCATTTACTCAAATAGGTCAAAGTAGAATTACCATATGGTTCAACAATTACACTCCTAGGTGTATACCCCCAAAATTGAAAACACTGATACAAACAAAAATGTACAGAAATATTCGTAGCAGCAGTGTTCACAATAGGCAAAACCCAGAAACTATGCAAATGTCCATCAATGGGGAAAGGATAAACAAACTGGCAATCTTGTTCTGCCCTATGAAGGAATGAAGAAAAATGGTTCATTTGTAGAAAAAAATAGGGTGGCTCCTCAAAATATTGAACGCAGAATTCCACTGCAGCTTATATGCCCCCCAAAACTGAAAGTACAAGTACCCTTATTCAGAGCAGCAATTTTCACAACAGCCAAAAGGTGGAAGCAACCCAAGTGCCCACTGACGGATGAATGGATAAACAAAATGTGGCATATACAGTGTGGAACTCGATTTGGCCTTAAAAACGAAGGGAGTTCTGACACAGGCTACAACACGGATTGACCCTGGAAGTCGCTTCGCTGAGTGAAATCAGCCAGTCACAGGAGGACAGACACTGTGTGATCCCACTTACAGGAAGTATCCTGAGACACGAAGTAGAATGTGGCTGCAGGGGCCCAGGGGAAGGGCAATGGGGAGCTGGCGTCTCATGCACAGAGTCCCCCTCGCGGAGAAGGAAAGAGTGCTGGAGAATGAGGGACAACCGCGCAACTCGGCTGAGGCCAGAGAACTGCGCACCTGAGATGTTGTGAGTGGTCGATACTATTGTGTTTAGTCGCAGTGAAAAGATGAATGAGGGACTAAGGCAGGTCAGAGCGTGGGTGGGCACTGAAAACAGCCGCAGTGACAGAAGCCAGACAGGAAAGGCCAGATTGCAACCAGCTTGCTCTTTACATCCGCCAAGGTTACCCGCATAAGGCAACGTGTCGGGAGCAGGTCCAGAGGAAGAAAACCGGACGCGAGGGGAAAAGGACGCTTCAGACAGTGGGGCAGGTGGTGACCGTGGAAGCGGGCCTGCGGGCTGGGTTGCAGTGTGGACACCGGATGATCTCCGCACTTAGGGTCCTGTGCGGGTTCCGCGGGCCGGCGTCCCTGTTCGGGGTCCAACGCACCGAAGCGCCCCGTGTGAGGTGGTGAATGTGCTGAGCCAACGACAGCTGGGGGCCTGAGTGCGGAGACCGAGCGTTTGTGCCGCTGGGACAGGCTCGCCGCAGTCGGTGACTCTTCCGAACACCCACGTCAGCACCTCCCAGAGAAGCAGAGACGCCAACCTCCGTGACGGAGCCGGAGCCCCACCCAGATCCTGACCGCGTGGACACGGGAAGGAGCACAAGCACCGTGGCGGGTGTCCCCTCCCTGCCTGCAGACTGTCTGAGCAGCCCCAGGAACCGAATCCGAGTGGCCCAGAAACACAGACCCCGGGACCTCGGAGCGGATCCGAGCTCAGGAAGGGGAGCCCCGCCAGCCCCGCGCCCAGCCCCGCGCGGGACCCCACGTCAGCGCACACAAAGCCCCGCATCTACACAGCGCGCCCTTCCCCAGCGGGGTCCCGGGAGCTCGCACCCCGCCCCCCCCCCCGCAGTCCCCGCTCAGGCGGCTTCTCCTCACCTTCTACTCCCGGGGGTCCTGACGCGGCCGGACTCCTGTCAGCGTGGACGCGGACCCACGTCCTCCCGGAGTCTCCACACCACGTCCGGAGGAGACCTGGCTGCCGTCAGCGTGGACGCGGCCCCACGTCCTCCCGGAGTCTCCACAGCGGGTCCTGAGGAGGCCCGGCTCCCGTCAGCGTGGACGCGGCCCCACGTCCTCCCGAAGTCCCCACAGCAGGTCCTGATGAGGCCGGACTCCTGTCAGCGTGGACGCGGCCCCACGTCCTCCCGGAGTCTCCACAGCGGGTCCTGACGAGGCCGGACTCCTGTCAGCGTGGACGCGGACCCACGTCCTCCCGATGTCTCCACAGCGGGTCCGGAGGAGGCCCGGCTTCCGTCAGCGTGGACGCGGCCCCACGTCCTCCCGGAGTCTCCACAGCGGGTCTTGACGAGGCGGGACTCCTGTCAGCGTGGACGCGGACCCACGTCCTCCCGGAGTCTCCACAGCGGGTCCTGACGCGGCCCGGACTCCCGTCAGCGTGGATGCGGCCCCACGTCCTCCCGGAGTCTCCACAGCGGGTCTTGACGAGGCGGGACTCCCGTCAGCGTGGACGCGGCCCCACGTCCTCCCGGAGTCTCCACAGCGGGTCTTGACGAGGCGGGACCCCTGTCAGCGTGGACGCGGACCCACGTCCTCCCGGAGTCTCCACAGCGGGTCCTGAGGAGGCCCGGCTGCCGTCAGCGTGGACGCGGCCCCACGTCCTCCCGAAGCCTGGGCGTCAGCACAGTGGGTTCGGAGGCTTTGGAACGCCGGTCCGCGCCCCGAGGAGAAGGGCTGAGCGCGCATGCCCCGCAGGGTCTCGGAGCGGGACTCGGGCGCCCCCTGCGGGAGGCGGGGGCAGTGCAGGATGCGGTGCCCTCAGTTCAGCGGAGGCACCTGTCCTGGGGTCCAGCTGAATCCATTACATTTTGGAAATTCGAACTGAAATGGAGTCCCATTGTCCCCGACTTCTCCAGAAATAGAAACAATTAATTAGAAACCATACGGAGTTAAGTGAAATGCAGACACAGGCTTTACAACTTACACCAAAATTCATTCAAAACTGTAGATAAATTTAAAATGTAAAACTATCAAAATAAAAGGGACGCCTGGGTGGCTCAGTCGGTTAAGCGTCTGCCTTCGGCTCAGGTCGTGATCCCAGGGTCCTGGGATCCAGCCCCGCTTCGGGGTCCTTGCTCAGCAGGGAGCCTGCTTCTCCCCTGCCTGCTGTTCCCCCTGCTTGAGCTTGCTCTCTCTCTTTCTCTCTCCCTCTGCTAAAATAGCTTTTTGCAAACCAGAAAGAAGTGTTTAGGACACCTTCTAATTTGGAAACTTGGCAGTGTGGCTTTAATTAGTAGATCAGAAAAAAGATTTCTTAGGAGGTGGAGTGACTTTTCCAAGGTCCCATGGCCACTTTTTACAGGCTCCCAGTCTAGTGCTCTTTCCACTACTGATACATTTTCCATTCTCCCTCTTTTTTTAAAAAAATATTTTACTTATTTATTTATTTGAGAGATAGAGAGAGCATGCACACAAGTGGGGCGAGGGAGAAGGCGAGAGAATCTTGAGCAGACTCCACACTGATTGCGGAGCCCAACGTGGGGCTTGATCCCACGACCCTGAGATCATGACCTGAGTCAAAACCAAGAGTCTCTCACTCAACCGACTGAGCCACCCAGGCACCCCATCCATTCTCTTGTAACTAAAATACTCCCTGGAGTGACAGCTCTAGGGATTCTACACCAAGTGGACTCTATGCTTTCTCTAAAGGACCATTAGTAAATATTTTCAGCTTTGGGGGCCATATGGTCTCTGTTACAACTGTTCAACTCTGTCTGTGTAGCCGTACAGCAGCCATGGAAAATATGTAAACAAACGGCATCACTATGTTCCAATAATACTTTAATTACAAAAACAGGCAGTGGGCTAGCTTTGGCCTGTGGACTGTAGTTCTCAGGCCCCTATATAGACTAAGGTTGGAGTCCAGTTTCATTAACCCTCACTTTCCTGTTCTGTAAAAAGGGTATAATAATCAGTATAGCTGTATAGGTTGGTTGTAAGGCTTCAATGATGTGAGTAGGTCATCTGTTTATAGCACCTGGCACATAACACTCAATAAATGTTGGCAATTATTATTAGTATTATTATTATTTAAAGACTTTATCTATTTGAGAGAGAGAGAGAGAGCTTGAGTGGGGGGATTGGGGGGCAGAGGGAGAGGGAGAAGCAGACTCCCTGCTGAGTAGGGAGTCCAACATGGGGCTCAATCTCAGAACCCCAAGATCATGACCTGAGATGAAGACACTTAACCAACTGAGCCACCCAGGTGCCCCTTTTATTTTTTTTTAATTTCACTACAGTTAACATACTGTTATATTAATTTCAGGTATACAGTATAGTAACTCAACAATTGTATACATTACTCAGTGCTCATCATGATAAGTATACTCAATGTCTTTCACCTATTTCACCCATTCACCCCTATTATTATTTTTTATTATTATTTTACCACTAGTTTACTTTTTACCATGCCTTCCAAAAAAAGGAAGAGAAACAAAGGAATCAACATTTAGTGATCTTTCTTTTTCCCTTGCCCCAGACAAACCAAAATGTGCCCACTGCCATGAGCCCCCCACTGCTTCACGGACATTATCGGGTAGCTGATCATCACAATCACACAGATGGTAACATCACACTCTGAGCTCCCAGGGCTCCGTATGCCTCAGATAGACAGTGTGTCTTCTATTTGGAACCCTGGTAAGTTCTGAGCTCCAACAGCCTCCTGGCTCCCTGACACCAGGTGCTCAAATAGGTAGTTTCTTTTAAAATATTGAACAGCTTTCACTTTCACTGTTTATTTCTAGAGATTTTAATGAAGCCAGGTGCATAGTTTCAAAGACCAGTCGTTTTTGCTGGTGCCACCCTGCCCCTTCTGTTCCCTTCTCATTCGAGATTTTGTACTTCACAGAGCTCCATCTTTCCAGTGCTTGTGAAAGCTACAGGAACTGGGGCTTAAGCTTTGTTGAAACCTTACTCATCTCTCCTCATGCAAATAGGATGGGATTCAGGATAAGGTGGGCTATCTTTCACCTGCTGTAGTTTTTACTGAATTATAAAACTTCATCATTATTATATTTCAATGACACAGGCCCCAGAGATTGCATTATGACAAGGTTCTACTAAACTTTAAAATACTAAACACTTTTAAAGCTGAAAGTATTTAATAATGTGTCTCATTAATTCTTTAACCTCTTATCTAGGTGACAAATATTCCTGAATTTATGGTTGACAAATTAAACCCTAGAGACAGTCCTGAAGTAGATTGACTGTAAACTAATGAAATACCCTGTAAAATTGTTCTGTCCAAGCTTGGATTCGACACTGGAAGTCTTCACCGTATCATTGCCATGGAGCTCTGAAGTCAACACGTTCATATATAAGAAATATCCATTTCATAATTGCCTTAATGCACCAGCGCATGGCTCCAATAAAAGTATCACAAAATCAGGGCGCCTGGGTGGCTCAGTTGGTTAAGCGACTGCCTTCAACTCAGGTCATGATCCCAGGGTCCTGGGATCGAGTCCCGCATTGGGCTCCCTGCTCTGCGGGGAGCCTGCTTCTCCCTCTCCCACTCCCCCTGCTTGTGTTCCCTCTCTTGCTCTGTCTCTCTCTGTCAAATAAATAAATAAAATCTTAAAAAAAAAAGTATCACAAAATCAGAGATACAGGTGTCCTTTTCTTCACAATTTTGGCAACTATGTGACATTGTATTAAAGTTTCCTGAAAATGACACACGTGTTTCTTTCCTTTCACTTTCTTCAATGTGCCAACAGATCAACCTTCATGGGCACACTACCACATATCCGTCCTCTTCGGTGGGGTCCAAAGCTTAGATACACATTACAGAGGGTCTTTAAATTCAGCAAAGACACTTCCAGTCTAACTTCCAGTGATTTCCCTTCATGAAACTTCCGCCAGATTTGAGATAACTACTTTTGGTGCCATTTGTGCCTTGCCACCTCCTCTCCCACACCTGGTAGGTGATATGCGTCCATCCTTCCGGGCTCAGCTCAGAGCCTCCCACCTCCCTGCTGTCCCTCTGCATCACTCGGGGCAGAAGCCAACTCTCCTTCCCCTGTATCCAAATATCCATCACCCGTGCAGTCAGCGCTGAGGTGACTCCCTTGCTCTCTGATCGTATGGCTTCTTGACTCCATACAGGACTTCTTCTCTCCTTTACTAGACCACAGGGTAAGATTATTAAAATCCTTTTCCCTCGGAGCCTAGCACAGGTACCCTGCCCAAATGACAACTTCAGTTAATGTTTATTGAAAGCTCAGTGCAAAATCTAAAACAGATTACCTTCAGGCTCTATTAAGGGGAGCCCCATAAATTAAATGGGATTAATTTGTAGTTTTTACCTAAGAAAATAGATTTTAACTTCAAAGTATTCTTATTAACTGCACTTAAAAAATCCATTTAGGAAGACAAATGAATGAGTCAAATTGTTTTTCTTGAAAACTCACTTCCATACAGGCAGCCCAGAATGATTTCAGTCCTGCGTGTGGCAAGGAAATCTGTCTCAAGAAAAGCAAGTGCTCTGATCTTTTGCTCCAGAGGGGAGTTTTGGACCAAAACAAAGACCTTGCTGAAACTTCAGATCATGCTTTGAAAGCCAACCAACGAAGGCTACCTTTGGTTTAGTGAAGAGTTTTATACATCCAGACCCTAGAGACACATCTTGCTTGGTAGCAACGCTACTCAGATTTGGGACTAGAAAATGAGCCCCAAGGCTAAGCCTGTGAATAAAAAAATTGGGAAGCTATATGGAGCATGGGAGCCAAGAACACTAGGCTCCATCCAAAGCCCTTAAAATATGCCCTTTTAAACAGCACTCTTCCAATTTCCCTCCTTTGCCTGTTCGGAGATTCAGAAATTCACTTATAATCTTTCAATGATAGACATTTATTGGGAAAAAATATTAAAATATTTAAAGCGTTAGCTGGCGTACTTCAAAGGAGCTAGTCCCATTGACTCGTTGTTCCCACCCCAACCCCTTGGTCCTTTTCTCCTCTGCCTTCCAGATTTTGTTTGACATTTGGAAGGTTCATCTCGGTACACAGGAGCCAGCCCCAATCCCACACTTGAAGTGAATCTGACTCTGTGCCAAAGGAACTTTGCAATCTTTGGGCAAGTTGCTAGTACACACATCCTTAACTCACTTATCATTTTTTAAAAACCTTCTTCTTCCTTACATTTGAAAAAAATTCCTTCACGATATAATTAATTAAACACAATTTTATTAAACATATTGAGCAAAATATGCAAGGTGGTGGGAGCAGCAGGGACAACGTAAGAGGATGTGTTCTGAGGAACCTACTACGACCGAGTCTTAGTTGTGCAAGTACACACGCCCCCGTCCAGGAAAGTACCTAACGGAGAAAGCACAGCACTGGGGCAGTGGTGAGAACCACCAGTTTAAGTGTTTTTAGCTCTTTCTAACAAAACACTAAGCTCAAATGGCTTAAACATTTAGCAAGGTGGCATTATTTCACATAACAAGAAGGTTGGAGTTGGTTCATTCAGCTGCTCAATATCATCAGGGACCCAGGCTCTACTCATTTTTGACTTGGTCGTCTAGTTGACTTTTGTCCTCAGGCTTGCCACCGCAAGGTTGCAAAAGTGGCTGCAGCAGCCCAAGCATCAACAGTTACACCAATACTACCTTTAAACATTGCGCTCTGAGGGTAAGATGCTCCCTCCTTCTGAAGAGGAAGGAGGCCTCCCCCAGGAGTCCCCAACTGACTTCCCATTGGCCAAAATTGTGTCACATGCCAATTCCTAAATTCATCATCCAGCCTGGAGAAGAAAATTCTCATGACTAATTTAGATCAAGAACAATTCACATCCTGAAGCTCCTGGGTATCTGATTATGAATAAAATCAGGGTTTATTAGCATGGAAGGCAGAGGGGCAATGACTGGTCATTAAGCAACGACAGTATCTTCCATAAGGAGGTCACATACTTCAGGGAGATTAGGAATGCAGTTTGAAACCTCTATACTTTAATTTCTGGTAATGGGAACTTCCTGAAGGCTTTTGAGCAGGAAAATAACATGAGCAGATTAAGATGTAAGGGATTTGGAAAAATTGTAATTCTGAAAATTATAATTCTTGTTTCACAACATTTACTGGTGGTACACATATTTTCATTCATTTATTGAACAAATATCTTCCGAACGCCTGCTGTTCCAAGTGTGAGGATGCAATGCTGAATAAATGCTGGGGTTCTTGCCTTCAGGAGAGCTTATATTCTGGTGGGGAAGGCAAACTACATCATTTCAAATTTGACTCTGTTTAAGCAGAAAGGAAGCAGTGTAATAAAAATATTCAGTGAGGGAGTGGAGGTGGGACTGGTTTAAATTGGCTGGTCAAGGAAGATTCTTGAGAAGATGATGCTTGAATTAAACCAGAATAATAAGGTGCCTGCCAGGGGAGGATTTGAGAGCAAGTTTGAAGCAGAAGGAACAAGTACAAAGCCCCCAAGAGGGACAATCTTGGCATGTTAGAGACCCATAAGAATCCTAGACAACAGTCAGAAGGGGGCGTGGTGGGAGATAAAGCTGATTTGGGTCGGGAAAGGATTTCTTAAACACCCTCGCCCCTTCTCAGAGTTGAGATGAAGGAGAAGGACACGGACCAAGCCAGGCACGGCTTCTGGCCATGGTGAAAGGTTGTATGTTATTCCAGGTGTAACGGGAAACACACAGTTTTCAAGAGGGAAGATATTTTTCAAATTTTACTTTCTTTTATTTTCTGGCTTCTGTGTGAAAAAAGAGAGACATAAGGGGCAGGAGCCCTCTTACAACTCTTTTGTAAGGCAGAGTCCCAGGTGCACGAAGGTGACTTGGAATTGGGTGGCAGTGGGACAAGTAGACAGGTATTATGGGATGCTTCCTAGAGACTGTGAGGTATAGGAGTTACAGTCAAGAGCTACTTGGAAAAGTTCGGTAAGAGCAGAGAGAAATTACTCCCTGGGAATGTTCTAGGCCAGTGCTTTAGTGTGCATGTGAATCCTCTAGGGATCTTTGTAAAGTGCAGATTGTGACTCGGGAGGTCTGAGGTGGGGCGTGGGATTCTGCTTGTCTAACCAGTTTCCAGGTGATGTCACAGCTTCTGGTCTGAGAACCCCACTCAGTAGCAGGATTCTAGCACAAGTGACCTTAACTTACATATTTAGTTGTATTTCCTACTACTGTCCTGTGCATGCCATGTACAGACCGGTACTGAAACAGTGGCTACATGTTGCTAAATTTAATTAAGCTAAAATAAGACATTCAGTTCCTTAGTTGCACTACTACATCTCAAATGCTCAAAGCCACAGGTGGCTAGTGGCTGCTCTATGGGACAGCCCATGGATAACGAACTTGCCCTTATTAAAGAAAGTTTTACTGGGTGGCGCTGCTCCAGGCAGAGGAAACTATTTCTAGTTCGCTACGCCTCCTGTTACCATCTTTCCTTATTCTGTCTTGTCCAAGGAACACACGTGTTGTCTCTGTTCGAATCAAATGCATCTTTTAAGAACTGTCTCAAGTCTGTGTCTTCTACGGAACTTTCCTGGAACTGAAACTGGGTGAGCTGCTTCCTTCCGATCTGCGTATTTGGTTTTTCTCCGCGATGTGTTTCTACTGTATTTTGTCCCCCTCGTATTCAAGGTCCCCAGCCCTTTTCTCTGGTTGTAGAACCCCACCTTCTATGGGTGTGCACGTTGGGGGGGGAGGACTATTTCTCACTCACGCGATTCCGCGTGATTCATGCGAGCCGAACGCCGCCCTCACCACGGTCATTAGCACATGAGCCAGAGGAAGCGATGTCAGTGCCAGGACATTGGCTGAATAATTAAGGGCGCTCTCTCAGCGGGGCACCCAGGAGACGAAGACAGATCCTGGACGACGTCATCTCGTGCTTGGCTCTGCCTGTCTCTGGAGCTCCTTCGGCCCTCGACCGTTCGTTACCGGGAACAATCGATCTCCTCGTTCCGCTTCAGCCGGGGCCTTGCTGATGCTCGGCCACCCCCCGTCCGGCCGCCCGTTCAGCCGGCCAGTCCCGCTCGCGCTCCCTTGGTTGCAGCTCACGGGTTCGCGGGAGTCCGCGAGCAGATACCTACCGAAACTACGTGTTTCTTTACAAGTCTTGATAGTCAAATTATTTTGACGTGTTGATAATCAAATGTGATGGAGCCAAACACGATTTTCCTTATATGCTAATGAGATGCTTATGGAGAGTTCTCTCCCGAGTTTTTAGCTTGGCACATGCATACTACAAATTGACTAGCCTCTGTACTACGTCACCCAAAACAAGCCCAAACTCCCTAGTTAGCACGTTCTCACTTGCCCGGCTAACCCACAGGATCCTCCGGCGTATTTGTCCTTCAGCCGCCCCACCTCCCGCCTTTGAAGGACGTCTCTGAAAGCCACCGCCCTGGGCGCTGGGTGGGGCCGGCGGGGTGCCTCCGGATCCCGCTCTCCCTCCTGATCAGCTCACGGGAAACTTCTTGGCTTCCTGTGTCGTCTTCCTCTCACTACTGTCCTGTAACATACGGAATCTGACCAGACCCTGCTCCTCCAATTGGCTCACAAGGCCCCACAGGTACCACTGTCCGGAAGGTTCCCACACCCCAAACTCAAAGGTGGCCACAAACCCAGACGAACTCATCACCACCCCCGCCTGCCACTTGCTCTCTAAAACTGTATTTCCCAACTAGCACTGGGCAGAAGGTGGAGTGATTCATTCTTGAAAGAACAAAGAACAGACCCTCACTCTTCCACCCTACCCCTCAAAATGGACTAATTCTTGTTGTTTACAAAATAAGACTTAAGCAGCACTCTGGAGGACTACGTACATGGTAAGATTTATCTTTTATTAGAGATCTTATATTACATATTCTCAAAAACATATAAAATCTTCCAAGAGAAAAATATCAAAACCTATCTGATTCCAAGATAAGCAACATAATCAAAATGAAAGCAAAGATTTTCTTCCAAAGGAATGTGAAAACATTTCGACACAAGTACAACAAAGACATGGGAAGGTAATTAAAATGTTTCACAACACATTTTATAGCATTTTATTTTAATCAGTATTTGAAGAAAACAAGAATGCCGAGCTCTCAAACACTGCAGGTAAAAGCTCAAATTACCAAAAAAAAAAAAAAAAAATCACAGGAATGACCTACTCGCTCAACTGAACATCTGCGGTAACAAATGTAATAAAACCCAAGCAAACAAATATGCCACCGAGATCACAACTGAAATGTATGGTTTTTAGGTGTGCCAGAGACACTAAATTAATCAGTTCGTGACCACAACCCAAAGCAAAAGCATCCTCTCCTCATTTCCCTGATGATTTATTCTAAAAATAAAAAGCAGAAATTTGCTGGTTTAAAGAGAATTTCTGCTTTACCTGTGAACGGTGGCAACACACACTAAGACCCCGACTGACATGGGACAGATCCATCTCAAACAACCAGAAGTGGCAAAACCACTGTTATTGCATCAAGATTTTTTATTTCAACGATCAGAATTTCCACAATGATTAAGCAAACCCACTTAACCACAGAACACAGTGAACTCCCAAAGGAAGGTTTTACATTTAAGATGCAATGAAAATACTGATCTTATTCCTGGGATTTGCTTCTGGCAATCTTAACATCTATAGATGTCCACAAAAAGGAAGTGTTTTGTTTTTTTTTTTTCTTTTAGTTGTTTATCCCCCAAAATGAGGAAGGAAACTTACAGTACATGTTTATTGCATGAAATTACTCCCTTATAATATCTTCATCAACACCAGTATTGTTTCCTTAATTATTAAAGGCGAAAAAAATTTATGAACTTAACATAACTTAGCAATAATTGTAGGAGCTGCATCTTGGTAAAAAAAAAAAAAAAAGGATGATCATCAGACTACCTGGTGAAACAGAAATTAGGTTTCAACTTCTCTATAAAGATGCTGGAATGGCAGGAGGTAAAAGGAAGTTTAAAGTCAGAGAATACTAAATTTATTAGGTAACACAAAGAGAATTTTCAAAAGTGTACATACTCAGTGAATCCTTTCTATCCTAAAACTGAATATTCTAAATGTTTCTAATGTTGCTTCAGTGTTAATGTCATGTTAATCATGATCCCAAATAAATTTTATCAAAAGTACTGTAATGGTACATAGGCTTGGAACTTCACTTTGAGGTTAGCACATACAAAAGTTTGGAATTCACTCAACACACATGTTCTTTAATAAAAGAAATCAGGATGAGCTACCTATAAGTGGATTTCAAAACAGGGTCCCTTTTAAAGCATTCTTTCATAGAGTTACCTCCTGTGAAATGGAAAGAGTGTATGGATTTTGCATGTCACAAAATCCTTGCTTCAAGCTGCCATCTTCTTGGCAGCAGCGGATTTTAATGAACAGTAGTTTTTCTTCCTTGTTTTGTTTTCTGACATCTCAGTACATTCAAATAGTCAAAATGTTTAGAATAACATCACCACAAATTTAATGAAACAGATCAGAATGTGGCCAGCATTGTCAGGCAAAACCGATAACACTTTAAGTGTCATAGAAAGTACTCACCTCCTCCCCACCCCCGCCCTCTCCCCCTTCCTCAGTCATATGGACACCAAAAGATTTAAAAAGACTTATAAAAAAATAAGGCACATTTATTTTGATATGGTTATTTTTAAAATAGAAAACCCCTCTCCGAACATTTGTATTCAAATGAGCTGTGTAAAAAGACACCTTGTGGTACCTAAAAGAGGTTATGGTACCTATGGGATTGCTTTTTCTATCTTAGTGACAATGGAATAAATTGCACCTATCCCACATTGTCAAGTAATGAAAATATGCCTCTTTTTCTACTATTGAATGATTCAAAATCTGCTATTTCTGGAAATACAAAGAGTGAGAAGGGAGGGGTCAAGTGGTACATTAGAAAAAGGTGTGAAGATCAATGATGTACAGATATCATAAGGGTTGATGGATTGCACTTTTCCACATATTTCAATACACAAAATTTTTCGAATGCGTATGAACGATTGCAACCATTTTGGCCATTAGCTATTACCCTTCAGCTTTTTATTCCATTTTGGTAAAAATGGGTATTTTTGTAAAACTAATGAAGGATCAGCAACATGAATACTTATAACAATCTCTTCACAACTCCCGACACAGATATAGTTAGTTAGCATTTAACCTGAGATACAATCTGTGGAGAGGTTGTTTTAGACATTTCTTCCTTCATTGTTGCATCGATTCATACTGATGGTGGTGATTCATGGATGGAACTTAAAGAAAAACTGGCTATAGCATGGCTTTTTTTTTTCTTTCTGTACTAGTAAAAAAAAAAAATAATAATAATAATTATAATAACAATCACAGAATTCATGTCCTCACAGTAGCCAGAAGCTAAAATAATGTGCTTCCTTATTGCACGTCAAACCAAGAAGTGTATAAAAGACAATGCTTCCCAATCCAAATTTGAAAGCCAGGTTCATCTCAACTGGATTCGGAATGTGCTGATTTCCATGGGACTCAAGTTGATCTCACTTATATTTCGGGCGTCTGGAGGTGAATGCATCAAGGATAATGATGAAGGTATGAGACTTGCGATAGTAAGCATGCTAAAAAGCTTCTGTACCAAAATCTAGAAAATAAATGATAAAAAAAAATGCACAGTTAGGTCAACTTTGAAGAAAGATTAGTAGCACATCTATATATTTATTCAGTGGAAAATAGTAGGAGAGTAAAACAGTGTATTTGAAGTTTCCTTTTAATGATAAAAAGAGGAAGAGGAAGGAGATTAGATACAGCTATGCGTGCCTGGACACACAGACCAACCTGGGAGGGACACCTAGGAGAAGTGTAACCAGGAGAGGACAGCTCACTCTACATTCTTCTTCTGAATTTCTTGAGAACTTATCACGTGCAGGGGCCACTTTTTCAATAAAAGAAAACACATCTATGAGCCAGCAAGCTTTAAAAACATCCATATCCTCTTACACCCAACATTTACACCTAACAGTTGTCGTTCTTCTTGTTCCCAAAGAGCTGAGAGAAAGGACACAGGCTCCTCATGTCAGTGAGTCCCATTTTCAGGGTTGGGGGGTTGCTGAGAAAGTACTACCCTCATCCCATGTCTCTCTGGACCATATAATCCCCTTAAAACTTGACGCCTTAATGTCTATATACAAATGCTTACAACCAAGTACACTCACATCATCAGTAATAAGGTAAAGCGTAAATATCATGAAAAACAAACCCAAAACCATCAGTACTTTCTTCGCACCAATTCCATGGAGGGCATGATACGAGAAATGAAGAAGCTTATCTGCCTAAGTGGATTTTGACCCCCTACCATATTGTCTTTTCTCTCCTTTTCAGACCCTATGCACATTCTAGTTGGTAGGGTTGGAAATGAATCTCTTAAGTCTGATCTACAGGTTATCTGTGAGGTTTTGGAGAAGAGCTGGGTCAGCTGAGCTGCCCCGTGGGGCAGACCTGCCTGTGTGCCATCCAGCTGTCTTCTCTGAGCACAACCTGCTCAGAGCCAGAGGCAGAAGGCTGGAGGTTCATTTCCTTCCAAGGAGAGCCTGAGGGAACTATCAGAAAGACCAGCTCAAAGGAGACAGAAAAACTGGGCAGCCGGCAGGTCAGCCTGAAGACCTGTTTGGCTGGCACGGTGAGGACTCCTATGCAAATCTGTCTTGATCAGGAGATCTAGACCCTCATTTCCCCTGGGACAACAACTGACTGGAGATAAGTAAGGTTGCTTCGGGGCCGTGGTGAAACTCCCCGACTGGCCAGTGTCACCACTTCCCTACCCCACCCCACCCCACCTTTAGTTATTATAAAACCTGCTTTTGCCCCTCTGAGACTTCATGGACCTAGATCCTACATGAGCATGTGTGAGAGAGGAGGGAATATTGGGGGATGGGGGGTGGGGAGAGGATGTTTTGTCGGCTGGCAACGGAAGGCCTAGGAATGGAGGAGAATGTTGCCCCTACACGTGCCCATGTTCCAGATGTGCATTTTGATGCTGACAAGGAGAAGAGATCGAAGGTTGAGAAAGTGCTTTCTTAAGATGGAGAGACTTGAGCTAAATTACAGCAGCTGAGGGGAATGAGTCCACGAAGAGGCAATGAAACATTATCTTATTGTCAGAATGATTAGCAGAAAGCAAGGATTTCAAAGCACATGAAATCAACAAGCAAAAACCACTTTTCAGCTCACCTTTCCCTGGGTTGTGGAACAAAGCAGCCCCGTGTCTCTGCTCGAGAAGCGGCAGTCAAACCCCTTCCTGTGGAGAATCAAGGCTGCCTCATCGGAATGCTTGCCATCCACCTGCAGATGAGCATAGAGTGACAAGACGCCACAACGACATTAAGGCAAATAGCGACACCACTGTATACTCCACTGTTTTAAAGTCAGCGTCCCCAAACCAAAAATGCTCACTTTATTTAGCATTGAAGCCAGGAAAATTCATTTCCCCTCCAGTCCCACGTTCACTGTCACACCTGCTACATCCCCTCTACCTCCCCCACAAGGAGGCAGGTGACAATATGTTTTAAGTCACCTCATGCCCTGGTTTCTGGCACAGTCCCCAAGGACCTGCGTGTCCTTTTGTCTACATGCCACATACTGTTTTATCAAAGTTTCTTCAAATAAAGCATTTACTTTTTTTTAATTTAAATTCAATTACTTAACATATAATGTATTACTGGTTTCATGTCTAGGTAGAGGTCAGTGATTCATCAGTCTTATATAATACCCAGTGCTCATTACATCACGTGCCCTCCTAAATGTCTATCACCCAGTTACCCCATTCCTGTAACCCCTCCCCTCCAGCAACCCTCAGTTTGTTCCCTATGATTAAGAGTCTCTTATGGTTTGTCTCCCTCTCTGGTTTTGTCTTGTTTTACTTTTTCCTCCCTTCCCCTATGATCCTGTTTTGTTTCTTAAATTCCACATACGAGTGAGATTATATATGATAATTGTCTTTCTCTGACTGACTTATTTCGCTTAGCATAATACCTTCTAGTTCCACCCACGTCGTTGCAAAGGGGCAAATAAAGCATTTAATTTTTATTTATTTGGTTTTTAACATACACGCCAGCTGAATAAAGTGTACCTGAATTTAGTCCTTATCTGGTCATTGAATGATGTATCATCCATCTCAAAACTGAAACACACTTCTTTATTGAATGCTAATTTTTGCTAATTGCATTAACATTTTTAATCTTTAATGCACTGGTTCATTATTTTTATATAAAAGACATTTAAATTGAGTTAGTTATGCTTATCACTTGCTGGGCCAACCACATTTATTAGCTTGATGTATCATTTAAATTCACATTACAGAAGCTATTCTTCTTGTGCAAAGAGAAAAATACTAAACATGACAAGTCAGCTACAGGGATCAATATATACTTTCTTGCAGTAAAATTTCTTGCATCCATTTAAGTAAAGATGCCAGGAGTGCTCTGAATATTTTAAGTTACAATTCTCTTAATAAATTTTATGTTTCCTCAAGGGGGGAGACGCTTCTGATAATAAGCAAAATAAATTAAGAATCCTTGGACGAATTAAGAAAGGGACAGCTATTCAAAGGAGTTCAGTGTGCTCAGCACTGACCTGTGATGAAAATGATCCCTTTTTCTCCTCTGTGGCCACAGATACGAATATGTCCAAGTTCTTAATCATCTTCACTGGGGGATATGATTTTTAAATGTGCCACAGAGACATCTTTTCTGAGGAGGAGCTGTCAGCATTCTCACCACTGATTTGACTTTAATGTGCCTCAACAATTTAAAGCTGGCCTCACCTCGGATTCTTGGCTGGAATAACCTGCTTTATGATATTTCACACTGGTATTCTGCAGTGGTACTGCTAAGATTTTGTTTGAAGGGAGAGGAAAAAGTCATTTAAGGAATTCTGAGTCATCACAGGACCAACATGATAAACATAGCAAGTTTAAATCATATGACAATGTTTTCTAATAAAATTTCAAGGTGGGGCGCCTGGGTGGCTCAGTCGGTTAAGCGACTGCCTTCGGCTCAGGTCATGATCCTGGAGTCCCTGGATCGAGTCCCGCATCCGGCTCCCTGCTCAGTGGGGGGTCTGCTTCCCCCTCTGCCCTCTTCCCTCTCGTGCTCTCTGTCTCTCATTCTCTCTCTCTCAAATAAATAAATAAAATCTTAAAAAAAAATAAAAAAATAAAAAAATAAAATTTCAAGGTGTTTCACACAGTCCCAAAAGAGCATGAAAAGAGCACAGTAAAAAAAAAAAAAAAAAAAAAAAAAAAAAAAAAAAAAAAAAAAAAAATCCTTCATTTATGACATACATAAGGTCTCCAGAAGGACAAGGACAAGTCTCTCGTGTGCTAAGTGTATAGGCTTGGAATAGTTACTGATCACCTAAGCATCAGTTTCTTTGCCTATAAAATGGACCTAATGCAGGTTTCCCCTCTTCATGGAGTCATGGCGTCTAGTAAGACGTTGAAAATACGAGGTAGGGTGGCTTAGCTTATAGGACAGAATGTGTTGGTGTAGAAGCTACAGAAAATGGATCAGAACCTGGGCTGGGAGTCAGGCAGCTCGACATCTAGATCCTAGCTCTGCAATTTCCTAGATGCTTTTAGCAAAACCTGGTTTCTCCTGTAGCATAAAATGGAGATGAAATTCAATTGTGTAACAGAGACTCAGCCCAGTGTCTGCAGCAGAGGAAGCCCTTGGTACATTTTAGCCATTATTCTTTCTGTCATTGTAATCTATCAGATAAGTACTGGTGATTATTTTCCCAATAGCTCACTTAATTTTTTATTCACAAATTTTCTTTAGTGACATTATAACTCTGTAGCTGAGGAATCAGAGACCCTCCAAACTGTATGTCAACAATTATGCATCAAAATCATAACATAACAAAATCATGACTAAGTCCCAATTCAGATTCACTATTTACATGGTCTATTGATGAGGCTCTTTTAAAAGCACTTATCATTATAACCTGAAGCATTTAGCCATTTTAACTCACTAAACCATCCTTACAAAACCACCAGACAGCAGGCTTTGTGAAAATTCCTGCAACACATGTGCTCTTGAAATAATGAATGTGTGAGGCCTTTACCAGACTGGAGGTGATAATAAAAAAAAAAGCAAAAGGAAGCATCTTTGGAATTTTGCCATTAGTTTTACAAGAGATTTAAACAATGCAAAAGTAGAATTGAAGTCATAAAGAGTAATTTTCACTGATGGAAAAATGTTACACTTTCTCTAAAAACCAAAACTGCATCACTTTCGTAAGGACCAGAACACCAACTGAAATAGCAATCATCTTGTCCAAGTTTTTAAAAATTAAATATTCATGAAAGTATCAGTTTTCAAGCAAAAATACCTGAGGCAAAGCAGCAGTTTTTCAGTTTCAAAGTCTGTCTCCTCATTTTATTTCCAAGAAAACTGTTTTTCAAAGTAGGGAAACTGTGAATTTAACTTGAATATGCAGCTTCTTTCAAGTGTAATTTCATGGTTACACATTAATGGTCTTTCACATTAATGAATATAAAAACAGGTCTTTCAGAGTCTGTTTACTCTCCTCGAGTGAACAGCATCTTTTTTGTGAAGGTATCTGTTTACAGCTCAGATCACATTTGAGACTGAATCCCCTCGGGAAGGCCTGGGTGTTCCGAAGTCACTTGGAGAATCCACCGCAGAACTTACTTCCAGGGGATAAAGCAACCTGTGGCTCTGAGGCTAAGCAGGGCCCGGGAGGTTTCTCTGGCAACGGGGTGGGGTGGGGGGGACAGAAGATGGTGCGGCTGGCAGAACGACGCCATCAAGGCTAGAAGAAGCTGGACTGGGGGCAAAACACACGAACCAGTCCTGTGTCTGCAGATACGTCATTTAACCTCTCAGAACTCAGAAAACTCGGGAGACTCGTGAAGCGCCCCTCTGAGGATCAAGTCCCAACCACAGTGACAGTAACAGTAACCGCAGCTAACACTTTTTGAGCACTTGCCGTGTGTGGGACCCTGTACAGAATACTTCTCACGGAAGAACTCAATTCATCTCATAACAGCCTTTGAAACAGTGGAGGTGGGGTATACAAGTTTGTATTATTATATTTAAGTGCACATGAGCATCGCAATCATGAAGCATGCCTTCTCATAGTCAACTAGCAATGATCACTGACCGACCCTACATTAGTCCTTCATGACCTTTCCCACAGATGGTGGATCCTTCTGAGGGTGTCCCATCATAACTGAGTGGTCAAGAGAAAAACAGGCAGAGTATTCCCTAACATTTTCAGCACTCTCACTCCCCTTTGTTTCCATACAAGAGGAGTAGAAGGTTCTGGGCGGGGATCTGGAGTCAACATGCTGGGGTGCGCCTCTCAGCACACCATTTACTGGCTGCATGACCTGGGAAAGCTACTTACCATCTTTAGGTCAGCTAGTTTCCTCTTCTGTAACAGGGGGGCACAATATTGCCTACCTTCACAGTACTGCTGGGAGAGCTAAATAAGGCTCTCTTTACAAAGAAAACACTCAGCATAATGCCCGGCACACAATTTTAGGTATCTTATTAACTTTTCAAAAAATATATATGGAATACAAGTCAAGGTGACATCGAGATTTACTTTGGGAATAAAATTCAACCTCCAATTTATAAAAAAAAAAGTGCCTACATTTTATTTCATTTTTAGCAACAATCACCACTGCTCATGACTGAACTCTCACTGTTGACAACCTTCATTCGTCACGCACTCAGTGCTTAGTACGTGCCAGATACTGTTCTAAGTGCTCTACAAACATTAACTCATTTGATCCCTAGGACACCTCTGAGGTGTGTCCTGTTATCATGGCCACGTTGCGAATGAGGCAAATGGGAGAATGAGGGGCTGTGTGCTAAGCAAACTGGCCGGTAAGCACAGGTGATGTGCTCAAACAAAGGCAGCGGGACTCCAAAGTGCTCTACCAGCTTCGCCCCCCTTCCTTCGCGCTAGCTATGGACTGGCGCTCAAGGACACCCGCTAGGAGGGGAAAGAGAAAGATCACTTTTAATGTAACAGAAGAAAAGGCTATAACCCGAAGGAGCTCACTCTCTGATCTGAGCTTAGAAAAAGGGAGTATTTAATCCAAGGTTCCAGCAGCCTAAAACCACGACTTATCAGAACATACATTAGTTGAGAAAGGAAGGCATGGACACTGTCATTTCCACCCACCCGCCCCATTTTAAACGGGATTTAAAGCCATTCTGAAAATCATATATGCACACGGCAGTGTCTCATAAGCAGAGCAGCAGGCAAGTGTCCCTCCATTGACATGGGTGAGAACCCAGAAGAGAGAGCTGTGGCCGTCCCGTCTCACACCAAAAGAAATCTGACTTGCTCATTAATAAGGTGAGCTTCACAGATAAGCACACTCCTGGAAACTGTAGTCAACGTTATGTGTGCACCCTTTTATTCTGTGGAAGAGAGAAGCCATAACTTCGACTAGATTCCCTAAGAGAAATGTGTCTCTATCCTCCTCAAAGAATGTCTAAGGTCCATACAAATTAAGGCATGGCTAAACAGCTGGTGGAGAAATTTCTCCAACCTGCCCAGATTCCTTGAAAATGCCGACTGACATCCATCTTTCCCTGTATTCTGGCAACTGGAAAGGTGGGAAAACTGCACACTGCATTTTAAGTCCTGAGACAGGAAGTAACCAGTAGGAATTCATTTTCCAGGGCATTCATTAAAATGTCCAATAACAGTTATCCTGTTTTGATCAACAAGATAAGATGACAGAAAGAACAGAGAAGGTGAAGGGCTGTACAACGAGGAAATTTTCTCCACAATTTTCACCTTTCCAGAAGCCAGGGAGATTAATAAAGCACCGATCAATTCTTCTAAGAAAGGCAAAATGAAGTAAAAACCTTAAACTGCCTCTTATAAGAAAAGGGGGTGTGTAAACAAGTGGAGAGAGAAAATCTTATTCAGTAAGTGGTGATGTTGAAATGATAATATTTAACTATTTGCAAGAAATGGTTAAGCAGAAATCAGAATAAAATGTCAGAGATAGAGCTAAATGTAATACACAGAGAGAAAAGTAGATACAGATATAAAGATACATATCTATAAATGAATTAAATAAAAATACATCTGAACATAAAAGAGGTGGAAATAATCTGGGGGAAAGAAAAAGGTTGAACAACGTATCATTGTGCAAAACATCAAGGCAGCATGGCTCCATGAAGCCTTTAATTAAATGGCTTAATCAAATTCCTTCTGGTCCCTGGAATGTCTGCATTCCAGGCTGAAGCTATCTCTCCAGCCTACAGAACCCCGACCGATGATCCATGCCCCTGTGAGATTCTCCCAGCATCCTCTCTACCAAGACTCCCTTCCCCCCTAATCAATACCCTTTCCTGAGGATGGCATGGTTTTCCTGTTCCCGACCACTTCACTGGTGCTCCTGTTCCCCAGCTTTCAAGCCTTTACAGAATCTTCTTTTTAATATCTCAAGCTTCTGACAGTACAAGAAAAGGAGATGGTAAAGAGAAGAGAGGGGGGCCGAGCCTCCAGGAGGAGAAGGCTGACAGTTCACTGCTAGACGGGACTTCACTGGCACACTCGGCGGTGCTGCGAGGCAGGGTTTAAGAGATGCCTGCTCCCATCGTCCTCTGACTGCAACTAGATGACATGCAATCAGTTTTTTCCAAAAACATATAAAATAAGAGCAACATATGCTTATATAAAACCATAAACTCATCTACCAATACAGAATAATTCCTGAAAAACTGGACTCTGAGGAACAGATTTAGTAACTCTTAAGAAGTCAAACGCCACCCTCTGAGGCCCTGTACAGCACCCAGATTCAGAAAACCTGCATGTGGCCCCTAATTCTGCCATGTACCACTGTGTAATTTTATCTTAGTCATTTAATTTCTAACTTTTACTTTCCCAATTTAGTCAATGGAGATAACAGTAATTTCTAGAATCATGAGAGTTTTTGAAAATTACTGATTCCTAAGTTGCCCCACCCCAGACCTAGGGAATCAGAATCTCAGAGATGGGGAAATTTGTAAGTCTTCTCTATTTCAAAATCTCCCTGGTGTGATCTGGACACATAGGTCTCTGAGGACTGGTAGCTGGAAATGCTGCAGCACCTTGGTGGGTTAGCAACACCTCCAACCTTACCTTGCCTCTCTCACTGTTGCTCGAGTCCATAACCCCTTTCTCCCTGAGGAGTCAGGCTGCCCATGTGACGTTTAGAACTTGAGGAACCATCAGACGGTGACCCGGGAGCTGGGCAAGCAGGCGCCTCCTCCATCCCGCTGCCGACGAGGAGGTGCGGCAGAAACAAAGACATGCCTCCATCGTGTGAAGGTGGTTCTCAGACACGTTTCTTGTGGGAGGTGGTAGTTAGGAAAATGCTTACTTACATACAGGCCAGTGGAGACCCTGGTCTGGCTTGGAAGCTAAGAGCTATGTTCACACTACTTCAATGGGAAAAATGCTTTGCAACCTCCAGAGGAACAATTCATTATTATATGTTTGGAGCTGCCAGCACACAGA
Source organism: Mirounga angustirostris (assembly GCF_029215605.1). Lineage (NCBI taxonomy): Eukaryota > Metazoa > Chordata > Mammalia > Carnivora > Phocidae > Mirounga > Mirounga angustirostris. Next base: position 609,120 of record NW_026991726.1, on the reverse strand, counting down.
AATAGGGATACAATCCAAAATGCTGAGGTCTGGTTTCTGGATTTCTTCCAAGTGATTTTTGTCTTCTTTTAGTGTAACCATGAAATTACACTTGACACCTTTTTAAGTACCGAGCTTTCTTTGATTCAATACCTACGTCAGCTTCTTTCAATGATTATTTTCCTATTATCAGAGGTTAAGGGACAGAATGCAATTCTTTAAAGAAGTGATTTTGAATGGACAAATCAATCCCCTTGGATTACCGGTGAGCTTTTAACCAACTGTTAGAAATATGTGCTAAGAGTCAAAGACTAACACAGGAACCGGCACTGATTGATAGGATAAAGTAAAACAGCCCCCAATAATACCGACTTCTGATCATGTGCCAGTGTGCTAGTTATGGTTACACATAATATTTCAGCCTTTATTCTTCCTGGTCAGATTGTTAAATTGCTTTCTATTCCCTCTGCTAAAACCCTAGTTTGCACCTGAGCCGGCAAGTACCATAAGCACCATCAGGACAACGTATGTTTATAAAGCACTTCTGTTTCCAAAGGGCTTTCACAAGCATTAGTTTATGTGTTGCTCACAACAGACCCGCAGCAGGCAGATCTGATATCAGCCCCATTTTATAACGGGCAGCTGAGTCGGCACTCGGCCAGCCATCAGGGAGTGGAGGTGGGCCACCTGTTGAAGGGTGTGAGGAACAAGGGGAAGCCAAGCGGACATAGTGAGTGGAGACCAGACCACACGGAGCCGAATTCTTCAGAGTGTGAACCAACTGAATAGCAACATTCATTGACTCCAGACAACTGGATCTGCTTCCAGAAAACAATCATGGGAAAGAGTCATCTAGAAACGAGGCTAAGGAACAGTGGCCGCCATGTGCCCCAGAAGCCTTCAGATCCTTAGGTTGCTAATGTCCTCTACCATCATGCCCAGAGGTGGCAACCTGAGGCTCAGAGTCTTTAGTACCACCCCCCCATCCCCTCATTCCCTTTGGCTTATGAATTAATGAGAGGAAAAGCTCAGGGAGGCTATCCATCGCTGGTGTGTTCTTTCCATGAGTCAAAAAGTTGACCCACAAAAGACTAGCAGAATCCTAGAAACAGAGCTCATGAGATTCGCTCAATCAGCAAATTGTTGCTGAGCCCCTTCTATGTGCAACCATTCTTCTAGGCAACAGGATGCAGCAAGGAATCAAAGAAAAGACCAGCTCACATGGAGCTTCTATTCTCACCACGGCACCCACGTTTAGGCCTTTCTACTTGCTTGTAACTCTTCCTGGACCACTCTACCCCCAGAAATCTGCATGAGTCACTTACTCTCTAACCTCCTTCAGATTTTTACTCCATTAACACCCTTTCTGCAAGGTCCTCTTCCAACCACACTATGCAAACTCGCATCATCTTCCAGAACCATCCTTCCCTATTTTCCCTAACACTTATCACCATCTAACACATTATATGTTTCTCTTATTTTTTCTTATTTTTCTCCTCCCACCAGAATCCATGCTTCAGAAACGCAGGGGTGATTGTCTGGTTTGCTCATGACAGTATCCCTAGTGCCTTTAGCTATAACTGGCACGTAGTAGGCACGAAATAAATCCTGGTTCGTTCGCATGATCAAACAAGGCTTTTGACACATGCAGATATACGCAGGCCTCCTGTGTTCACCTGTATTCATTATCATAAGCCTCATGGATATTCCTACATAGGCCTAAGTTCCTTCTCTTGGTCATACAGTTTTAAAAGCCCTATATGTCCAAATTTGCAGGCATTTATCCTTACTTTACTTGGTTTGCTTTAGTTCTTTGTGCTTAAACGAAACATTTTTCTCTTCTTATGTGGTCTTCAAACATGAGCATTCTCTTCTTTTCATACTCAGACCATTTATTACATTCCCTGCAGAATCCCTAAGCACTTAAGACTATTTGCAGCTACACATATGTCAATTCACAATATCACAAAACAGCTCTACAAAAGATAAAAATGATGTCAAATGTCTAATTTTTATTCTTTTCAAATGCAATCTCTGACTTTAAAAGTAGGCATACATGTAAACAAAAGCAGTCTAACTGAATTAAATTTCCAAATCTAATAAAACCTTCCCCTCTCTTCCTCTAGTATATCTTTGGATGTCTCTAAATAGTTGGGTTTCTCAATGCAAACATCTGAGTTGCAGTGATTTTCAAGAGAAAGATATGAATGTACAAGGCCTCTGATACAGAAATAATTAAATGCTATGCTTCTTAATTCTCTAACTCCTCAAGAAACACTGGCTAACAAGGAGAAATGAATGGAAAATGCTAGAAGAGCTGATCTTACGGCCTGTTCTCCCACCTACTATAATGTGACCCCAGGGCCAGTTTTTGCTTTCTTATCTGTACAAAGATAATATACCCTGACCTTCTCACCACATAGAACTTTTCCGGGAATAACAGAAATTAGTAGTGGGATATGCTCTAAACTACACAGCAACAGTCAAATGAAAGGTAGAATGATTTTGCCTAAAGGCCAAGTCCTCTTAACGTCTCCTTGAGGAGCAGTAAAACCCACAGTACAGTTGACCCTTGAGCTGTCCGGGGGTTAGGGGCGATGATCCCCCTCCCCCGAGTCAAAAATCCGCATGACTCTGACTCTCCCAAAACATAACGACTAATAGCCTACTCTTGGTTGGAAGCCTTACTGATAACATGAACAGGTGATCAGCACACATTTTGTATGTTATATGTATGTTACACTGTATTCTTATAATAAAAGAAGCTAGAGAAAAGATGATGTTAAGAAAATCATAAGGAAGATAAAATACATTTTCAGTCCTGTAGTGTGTTTATGGGAAACAATCTGTGTAAGTGGACCAGTGCAATTCCAGCTCATGCTGTTCAAGGGTCAGCTGCAGTTCTTTCTGCTTCTCATCCCCTTATATCAAATACATCACAAAAAAGTAATTCTTTATAGATACATTTTGGGATATACCTTTGACTGTATTGTCCTCAGATTAACGAGATGAATGTCACAAGGCAAAGATGACAGTAACGGAGAGAATTCACCTAGCAGCTGAAGGGTGGGCACGGGGATCTTTTCTGTCATTGTAAAGACAGGATGATTCAGGAAAGAGGATGTTATGTGGCTAACGAGAGAAGGATAACTGACTGACTTCTTTTCTTCTTCCTATCAAGAAAAAACAGAAATGCTTAAGTGTTATATATATATGCAGTTTTCACAATATTAATGGAATTACCTGACAGGGTTTAAATAGAAAAGAAATATAAACAAAAACAAATATTTTAATTTTATATTTTGTAAATAACAGTCTTAGCCAACATAGAGATTACCAAGTCCATTTGTAAGCAATACAAGAAAATGAACAGTGTCCACCTAACTCATGTTTAGAAAGATCTTTTTTCCATTGCTTTAGTACTAAAAATCCTGATAACATTTTCCAAAAAACATTTTAGGACAAGGCATAACATTTTACGGAAACTCTTTCTCAACCTACCACAAAATTCTTAAATAGATGGGCTGGGATATTCACACATCTTGCACATCATCAAATGTGATCTCTTCTCCCTCAGGTTTTACCCACCATATACTCATGGTTTCATTTATACACTCAACTAGACCATAACATCTTGTGATCTGAAGCTATGCTCCATACATGTTACCCAATGACAGGATTTTTTGGGGAAAAACTCTCAAAATAAATAAGGTTTTTAAAATAACACAAGGAGTATACCTATATCATCTGTTAAATTTGGTAAATCACTACCACTGAACTGAAACTGTTAAATTATGTTATATAATAGTTAGTACATATTTACCTAGTACACAATTATTCAGTAGAATTTAAAAGTACTTTAGTCATTGCTATGGTATATACTTAAAGACAAGTGGTTCTGCATGTTCAAACATTAAACAAGTCTGCCAGGGCTGGCAATAGACATATGGTAGATGACACACTCAATTAACTAAATCGATGACTAAGTAGAATCTTAACCAATAATGCCTAAGGTATAAGAGCACACAGAGAAAAACACTGAGAAGAGAAAATAATTTATGTAGAAAGGTTTTTTGATCAACAGTGACATGTGGAACAAATTTAATTTTGTATCTTATTTTTAAACTGTCCATTTCACTGATATCCTCTGATTTTGCATCCTTTCTGCAATACAGGGCTCAAATAAAAGGCTTGGCTACTTATCTGGCCGAAAAGATAGGATTTATAGGAGATACGGGGCTTAAAATTCAGAATGTCAGATTAGCACTGAACAGAGGGTATTGAGCAAAGAGTGACAAGCATCTTGCCAGCAGCGAACTGTAGATGTCATTACAATTCAGACTATGGAGAAAGAAAAAAAATTAATGGCAGTAGAGGGACAGTGCATACTGAGATACTGACACAAGGTCTAAATGACTTGTAAATAAAATATGCACCCATCCCACACTCTTTTTTTAAAAGAAAGATTAAAAAAGCATATATAATAATATTCACCAACAATACTGAAATTTAATGCATGTTGTTGAATACTGAGGGAACAGTTTCAACTGGAAACTTTAAATGTACTCCAAGATCAAAGGACTTCATAATCTAGGGCAGGATTGCTGACAAAATCACTTTTCAATAATAAAAGATAAAAGATCCCAACAGAAAAGAAGACACCTGCCGTATCAGAATCAGAAGGCATTAAGTCCATTCTAGGTCAAGTAACATTCAGAGAAAGCTCTCTGGCTTTGTTCTATGCTCTTGGAGGAATCCCTGGACACTTCAGTGAATAGGTGGGATACTTCTTGATGGATTATGTATACCTTTCAAACAGTAATGTGCATATATACTCTTCCTCCCAACCACACCAGTTCCCTTGACTCTCAGTGCCCCCCTGCAACCTACCATACATAAAAATGGCTTGGGGAGCTTTAAACATAGATCCCCGAACCCTAACCCAAATCTACTTAATCAGAATTTCCAGGGGTGAGCCCTAGGAAGCCAAAGCTTAACAGCCCCCAGAGTGAATCTCAAATCTCGGTCAGTCTGACACAGCTCTGTGGACACGTCCTGGGAACCATCACCCCAGACATCCTCCCAACCTTGTAGAAGAAACCGCTGCCTTTGCAATCAAATGTCTGAGTCTCATCCTTTAACTAGTTTTGGATTAAGAAAATGATTCAGACTCAGAAACATGTTAATGCTAAGTCTCGTCAAAGGAAACAATATCATGACTGTAAGTGCTTCGAGAATTCAAGAACTGTGCCATTTACTGTCCTAAGCAGGATAAGGGAGAGAAGTTTAGGGAAGATTTGTGGTTCAGAGCTATAAAAGCACCACGAACAAATAACGCTGCTGGAAGCTGGCCAGGCAGGGTGGGACAAAATCTCACAGAAGGTTCCATGATTCATGCACTTTCTTAACATGTTTATAGCAACGAGGGGCTCGACAAGATATTTAGCTGGTGAATTATCACCTTTTGATTAATCTCCTGGAAAGGTAATCTTTTAACTGTAACCTTTATGATAAACCCAAAGCTTATAACACATGTTTGCTATAGGAAATTTTAAGCTGTAAATGAATTCTCCAGCCTTGCAGTACTAAAATACTACTCTAAACATTATTTGGTTCCTTGTGGGCTGGAAGGCTTCAAGCTGTTCAGATCTAGCTTTCTCCTTGCATTCTGTATGAAATTATAAAGAGTTTATAGCACATTCTGATCCAAACCACAAGAAGTTGAGATCTCCATTGGGTTCCAGCCCTTATTTTATAAATCAGAACTTCCTGCTAGGCTCCATGGTGTCCTTCATGAAGCCCATTTAAGTTATCTGATCCCTAAACATCAAAGGTTTCCATCCATCTACAGCAAAACTTGCTAAATAAATTATCTAAGACAATAAGAGATGATATTTTGAGTCACTTTGGCTTATTCAGTATGACCTGATACATGGTGAGAACTTGATAAATGTTTTTTTAAACTTAATCTATCAACAAGTAAATGTAATATAAATAAAGGAGAGAAAAATACAGTAGGAGAAAGGATGTGGTAAAAAGAGACAGAAGAAATAATTGATGAAAATTAATGAATCATAAGATTTAGAAATATATCTCATTTAGCGCAGAGGTGAAGCCTGGTGATCTGTGAGCTAAATCTGCCTACAGATAGGTTTTGATAGGTCTGCATGGTATTAAAAAGTTGTCTGTTTTTTGGCCAACTCTCAAAAAAGAAAAAAAATCCAGGAGATTTCACAGTGAAATTGTCAACAACAACAAAAAAACTCCCTAAAACAGGTAGCTTTTTTTTTTTTTTTAAACCCAAAACACTGGAAACCCAAGTCACCCTGGGCCCCCATATTCCCTCAAGTGCAGCTGAGTTGTAGCTCCTTGGTGGGATGTGTCCTCACTCATCACAGACCTGGGGTCACCTCACTTACGTGTTTGCCCTTAAACCTGACCAACCTCCCTCATGCCATCACTTTTCTGAGTCCTGTCAGCATTTGAGCTTTTCATCTGATCTCTCCTAGCTCCTTTTCCTGACATGTAAAGAACTGGTATCCACAGGTAAAATGACACAACTGTAATACCTGAACACTTCCCAGCACTTCTAATTCCTGGTTCAATGCCCTCTACCTATAGCAGTCTTCAGCAGGAAGGGATAGGGAGTAAGTGTCAAAGAAACAAAACCTAAAGGGTCAATGCCAAAGAGACAATTCCCACTTTCCGCTTCCGTTGGTCATTACACATGGATGATAGTCCACCTCACATAGCTACAGTAACCCCCTGGGCATCTGCACATCTCACAGCAAGTATCATTCCAGTCCTTGTTCTCACTGCCTCTCTGCAGAACACTCACGAACAGGATTCGGTTCCACTTAGTCACCCAGATAACTCCTCCCAGAGGCTCTGGCAGGCTGAAGACTTTCTACTAAAATGCCTTCCTGTACAGAGACTGTCTCCTCACCATGGTTCCTACCATCGACATCTTAAACATGAGAGTCTGAGTTGAAAATAAAAACACTTTCTGCAAAGTTTAAGTTATAGGAGATGGAACATTCCTTAATCAAATGCCTTTTTAATCAATTGCACTAGAAATTAAAATGTATTTTCTCTTCTCTAGTTCATTTTTTATTTAAAAGAAACTATTGATTTAAGTCCAAGAATCTATAGTTGAGCAAAAAGAAAAATTTAACCAACATAGGATTATACAAACACTGGATCAAATTTCAATCAATTACTATCCAAGGAGTTTTGAATGGGAATAAACAAATTATTTCACTTCTAAGTGAAAGCTTTATAGATCTGACATGAAAATGCTTATTGCCATAGTTAATAGAAGCTTTGCAAATTAGTGTCTATATAGAGAGAAAAAAAAAAATCATAAAAGCCAGAGACATTTTCGGGAGGAGAAAAAGACAGTAGCTGCCAGCACTCAGACAATGATTTTCCTGTGCAGTTTTAGTCCTCAAATTAAGCTATCTTGTCAGTAATTGATTTAAACCATGAGTCCCAAGAACTGGTTTAAATCTTGACATCTAAAAATGGATATTAAAATCTTTTTTCCTAAAAGATTCTAGATACTGAAAGAATTCTTGGCTTTAATGAGCTGTTGCCATTTCATTCAATCAACCAGTGTTTTATTTATAGAATAGCTACCATAGGCAAGGAGCCCTGTGGGGTACATAAAAATGAAGCAGACAAGTCCCTGGAATGGAGCAGGGGAAGAGAACATGCCGAGTATGACAAGGCAGTAAGCAGGGGCTGGGATAAATGCGGTGGCACCATGCGCTATTACAGCTCACTCATTTATGCATTTGTGCATTCATTCATGCAACACATATCGGGTGCTTCCTCTACCAGGAACAATTCTAGAAGCAGAGGAACATGGCCCCCACTCTCATGAAGTTATGGTCCAAAAGAGGAGAGAGACAATGATCAAATATAATCACATCTATGCACGGAGGACAGATGCGCAATTCTGAGGAGGCACTGAGGATGGTGATCTGGCCTGGTCAAGAAAAAGCAGTTGACCAAGGCAGCTTTGGCCTGAACTATTATGAAGAGTTCCCTGGGCACAGAATGAAACCACAAATGCAAAGGTGCTGTGGGCCCCAGGTGCGTAGGGAGCACTTGGGACTGAAAGAAAACTAGTGGGCCTAGAGCAGAAATAACACGAGTCATGCTGGATGAAGCTGGGGGACAGGCAGGGCCCAGATCATGAAGGGCTCTTCAGGCCATGGGAAGGATTTTGGCTTTTATTAGGAGAGCAATGAGAAGACACCTGAGGGTTAAGAAGGGAGCACTGAGGTCAGATTGAATTTTGAAAAGATGAATCACTTTGCTTACTTGATTTGAGAACAAATATGGAAGGAAAAGAAGAGCAGAATGATTCAGGAAACACATGATGTTTCTTTAGATAATGGTGGTCAAAATAAGCAAGTTTATAGATTTGAAATATTTAGGCAATAAGATAGTCAACACTGGTGATCATTGTTTTAAGAAAGGGGCAGGCAAAGGAGAAGTATCAATGAGAGATGACTGCTATGTATGTGGCACTGGATGGAAGGTGGTACTAGTCCCCGAGAGAGCAAACACTAGAAAAGAGCAGGTCTGGGGGGAAGGGAAGAGAGATCATGAGAGTGATCATGGATATGTCGGGTCTGAATAGCAGGATGCAGCTAGGTAGATGGGTCTGCAGGTAAGAGGTGAACTATATGTGTGGGTTTCATCTGCGTAGAGGTGGTCACCAAAGCCACAGGAGTAGGAGAGATTGCAGAGGGAGAACATATAAAACGAGAAAAGGAGAAGGCGTGGGGCCAACCCTTGAGGACTCTGACATTTAATGGCTTAATAACCATCAGAGAGATAAAGAACCACTTGAGAGCTAGGAGGAAAACCAGATGAGCATGGCACCACGGAATCCCTGGCTAGACTGCCTTCTAAGAAGTGACATGGTCAGTGTCGAATGCTGCTGCAAGGTGAAGTAAGATGGTGGATCTCATGACACTGGCAAGGGTGTGTGTGTGGTGGGGGAAGCTAAAGCAAATCTGAAATGAGTTGAGTGTGACACGGAAGCAATGAAATAAACCCATCTTCCAAAGCGGCTCAACTGGGTGTGGAAGACAGGACGGGAGAGCAGGGCAAATGGACATGAGTCTG